>NC_059169.1:82486632-82797132 GCF_019923935.1 Bubalus bubalis | reverse complement strand
GGACTGCAAGGAGATGGAACTATCCAATCCTGAAGGAAATCAACCCTGAATATTCATTGGAAGGACTGAAGCTGAAGATGCAATAATCTGGACACCTGATATGATCAGCCCACTCATTGATATTGGGAAAGTTTGAGGACAGGTGGATAAGAGGGCAACAGAGCATTAAATGATTTGATGACATCACTGACTCAATGGACATTAATTTGAGCAAACTCAGGGAGATAATGCAGGACAGGTAAGCCTGGTGCACTGCAGTCCCCAGGGTCACAGTCAGACACAACTTAGCAACTGAACAACAGTAACAATAGCAATTTTTAAGTATTTGTTCAATAAACTGAAATAAATGAAACAGTAGCACAGGAAAACACTGAACTAGGGATATAGTTTTCTTTGACATAGCAGGGTTCCAAAAAAGACTCCTATAGGAAAAGCAATTGTGAAATTTTGATGAGAAAGTAAAAATTTCCTCTCTTAGAAGAAATTTCTATATATAATCAAGTAGATTAATGCATGGGTTATTCTTTATATTTTTCTATCTATTCTGTTCCATTGATGTATTTCCCAATCCTTGATCCAGTCTGGAATTTTAATTATTGGAATTTTATAATAAATCAACATGCTGCTGCTTCTGCTAAATCACTTCGGTCGTGTCCAACTCTGTGTGACCCCCATAGATGGCAGCCAACCAGGCTCTCTCATCCTTGGGATTCTCCAAGCAAGAACACTGGAGTGGGTTGCCATTTCCTTCTTCAATGCATGAAAGTGAAAAAGTGAAAGTGGGGTTGCTCAGTCATGTCCATCACATGTGTGAGTTTAAATGTTTTAACATTACTCTTTCTTATGAATGTCTTAATTTTTCTTATTCCTTGTGTATGTATTCATCCCATCTTTTAGTTTCATGTCAGTGTGAAATTTGTTCCTTCGGGAGTGTATTAAAGTTAATGAATTGTCCCTTGTAAATGATATGGCAAAAATTGAAATTATCACTTCTGAGATTTAATTATAAAATACTGTTACTTCTGTTTTGATACTTCTCTTTCTCTGTTTCTTGTTACTTGCTTTCTATGATGAAGCAAACCACCATCTTTTAAACTGCCTTATGGATTATTTCATGTGCCCACCAAAGTACTAAAGGAAATCTCAGTATTTTTTAATTGAATTTCTTTTATGGAAGTATCATTGATTTACAACATTATATTAGTTTCAGTATACAACATAGTGGTACAATATTTTATAAGTATGCTTCATTTGAAGTTTACAAAATAATACCTATATTCCCTATGCTGCAAAACATACCTGTATTGCATATTTTTTATATATTGTAGTTTGTATATTTTAATTCCATACCCTATCATGTCCCACCCTCTTCTCTTTCCCTATGATAATTACTAGTTTGCTCTTTATATCTGTAAATCAGTATCTGTTTTATTTTATATATCCATTTGTTTTACTTTTTAGATTTCACATACAGGTGATAATAGAATGTTTGCATTTGTCTGATATTTCACCAAGCATAATATTCTCAAGGTCCATCCATGTGGTTGCAAATGGTAAAATTTTATTCTTTTTATGGCTGAGTAATAAAAAGAGTTCCAGAAAAACATCTATTTCAGCTTTATTGACTATGCCAAAGCCTTTGACTGTGTGGATCACAATAAACTGTGGAAATTCTGAAAGATGGGAATACCAGACCACCTGACCTGCCTCTTGAGAAATTTGTATGCAGGTCAGAAGGCAACAGTTAGAACTGGACATGGAACAACAGACTGTTTCCAAATAGGAAAAGGAGTACGTTAAGGCTGTATATTGTCACCCTGTTTATTTAACTTATATGCAGAGTACATCATGAGAAATGCTGGACTGGAAGAAACACAAGCTGGAATTAAGATTGCCGGGAGAAATATCAATAACCTCAGAGATGCAGATGACACCACCCTTATGGCAGAAAGTGAAGAGGAACTAAAAAGCTTCTTGATGAAAGTGAAAGAGGAGAGTGAAAAAGTTGGCTTAAAGCTCAACATTCAGAAAACAAAGATCATGGCATCTGGTCCTATCACTTCATGGGAAATAGATGGGGAAACAGTGGAAACAGTGTCAGACTTTATTTTTGGGGGGCTCCAAAATCACTGCAGATGGTGACTGCAGCCACGAAATTAAAAGACTCCTTGGAAGGAAAGTTATGCCCAACCTAGATAGCATATTCAAAAGCAGAGACATTACTTTGCCAACAAAGGTCCGTCTAGTCAAGGCTATGGTTTTTCCTGTGGTCATGTATGGATGTGAGAGTTGGACTGTAAAGAAGGTTGAGCACCGAAGAATTGATGCTTTTGATCTGTGATGTTGGAGAAGACTCGAGAGACCTTTGGACTGCAAGGAGATCCAACGAGTCCATTCTGAAGGAGATCAGCCCTGGGTGTGCTTTGGAGGGAATGATGCTGAAGCTGAAACTCCAGTACTTTGGCCTCCTCACACGAACAGTTGACTCATTAGAAAAGACTCTGATGCTGGGAGGGATTGGGGGCAGGAGGAGAAGGGGACGACAGAGGATGAGATGGCTGGATGGCATCACTGACTCAATGGACGTGAGTCTGAGTAAACTCTGGGAGTTGGTGATGGACAGGGAGGCCTGGCATGCTGCGATTCATGGGGTCACAAGGAGTTGGACACGACTGAGTGACTTAACTGAACTGAACTGAATCCTCTCTTATATGACAAGTCGCTTCTATATCTTAGTTATTGTAAATAATGCTGCTGTGAATATTGGGATGCATCATCTTCAGATTATTGCTTTCATTTTCTTCAGATATATACCCAAGAGTGAAATTATTGCATCATATCATAGTTCTGTATTAGTATTTTGAGAAATCTCCATGCTATTTTCATAAAGGGCTACACCAAATTACATGCCCATCAATAGCATATGAGGTCTCTTTTTCCATATCCTTGCCAACATTTGTTATTTTTGGTCTTTTTGATGAGATCCATTCTGACAGGTATGAGGTGATATCTCATTGTGGTTTTGGTTTTCATTTCTCAGATGACTGGCAACATTGAGCATCTTTTCACATACTATCGACTATCTGTATGTATCCTTTGGAAAAATGTTTATTTAGGTCTTCTGCCAAGCTTTTTGGAGAAGGCAATGGCACCCCACTCCAGTACTCTTGCCTGGAAAATCCCATGGATGGAGGAGCCTGGTAGGCTGCAGTCCACGGGGTCGCTAAGAGTCGGATACGACTGAGTGACTTTACTTTCACTTTTCACTTTCATGCATTGTAGAAGGAAATGACAGTGCACTCCTGCCGGAGTCCAGCCCCAGCTGATCCAGGGAGTTCTAAGGGGGAGATGGCATTGGTGAGTTCACTGGCTTTATTTAAATATTCATCAAAGGTATAAAGAGTAATAGAATGAGGATAGCTCAGTAGGAAAATTCAGTGGAGAAAAGAGGCTGAGTAGTTTGATTTACGTGGAAAATCAATATAACCTGTGGCATCAGGTTAGCTCTGACCACAGAGGCCACAGGCGCCCTCTTGAATAGTGGAAGGTGCCCCACCTTAGGCACTTTCTCGAGTGGGTCTTAGAAGCCCAGGCAAATAAATGGTCGCAGAGGACCTCTGTGCTCCAGATGGAGACTCAGCCAGGATGTAAAAGAAAGAATGACATGGGGAGACCAAGCTTCGGTGACAAAGGCCCAAAGATTTATTTTCAACAAGGGCTTTTATACCATAAGTTGCACATAGAGGATAATAGGGGGTGTGAAATCATGCAAAGTCAGCAGTCTTTGATCCTTATTGAAACCAGGGTTTCTTTTCTGCAAATTTATCATACACAAATGGTTTAGTTGATTTACATCATCTTCTGGCCAGAAGGCCTATTAACATTTTATTACTCTGACAAAGGTTTGTCAACCGTAAGACTTATTTTCTCTAAGAGTAATTCTTTTAAGGTTTGGCGCCATCCTCCGAAGGTGTTAGATAAAGTTGCATTCCTATAGAGCAGAGGTCCAGTGAGTTTGCAACAAAGGAAACAATTTATTACCTTAAGGGTCTAAAGTTGCTAGCACCAAGGCCACTACTTATTTTTTCTACATACCAAGTATATTAATTAATACACATTCAAGGATACAATACAGGGGATGTGGAAACTTGGCAGCAAGCATTGACTCATCAATGAAATCTTTTACCAGTTTTATTCTGACAGTTTCTAACTCTCCAAGAGGCTCTAAGCTATTTGAATATCTTAGGCTTCCCATGCCTCTCGCAGCTGAGAGACTGTAAACAATCGTATGCATAGCTGTAGGAGTCCGGGTAAACTTGTCAGGTGAGTTAGAGAGCTATCTGAGGGGTTTGGATTTAAACACTCCTAATGCCCAGGAACTTTATTAACTGGAGCTGTAAGTTAACTCTTTTTAGAGAGAGCGAGATGGTGGTGGGGGGCAGCCCCCATAAAGTCAGAGGTGAGAGCACAAAGCAGTAAAGTAGGCAGACTCTGGTTTTGGGGGGGTAGATGCTCGAGAGTATCCAGGGGGACTCCTGAGGCTCAATCCCGCCTTTGCATATGTTGAGCCTCCTTCCTCATGACCTTTGCCAAGGGCGGAGTTCCTCACTCTGGCTCCCGGCACACTCCAGTGTTCTCTCCTGGAGAATCCCAGGGACGGGGGAGCCTGGTGGGCTGCTGTCTATGGGGTCACATAGAGTCAGACACGACTAAAGTGACTTAGCAGCAGCAGCAGCAGCCAAGCTTTTATTTGAGCTGCTTGGATTTTAGATATTGAACTGTATGAGCTATTTTATATTTGGATGTTAATCCCATATCATTTACAAATGTTTTCTCTCATTCAGTAAGTTGACGTAGCATTTAGGGGATGGTTTCCTTTGCCTTGCAAAAGCACTTATATTTAATTAGGTCTCATTTGTTTATTTTTGCTTTTATTTCTTTTGCCTCAGGAGACAGATTCAAAAGTGATGACCTGGAGGGATGGTACGGGGAGGGAGGGGGGTTCGGGATGGGGAACACGTGTATGCCTGTGGCTGATTCATGTTGATGTATGGCAAAACCAATACAATATTGTAAAGTAATTAACCTTCAATTAAAATAAATACATTTATGTTTTAAAAATATTGCTACAATTTATGTCAAAGCGTGTTCTGCCTATTTTTTTTCTTCTAGGAGCTTTATGGCTTCAGATCTCACATTTAGTATAATTCATTTTTAGTTTGTCTTTGTGTATCCTTTGAGGAAATGTTCTAATTTCATTCTTTGATATTAGTTGTCAGTTTTCCTAACCTCAGATATGCAGACAACACCACCCTTATGGCAGAAAGTGAAGAGGAACTAAAAAGCTTCTTGATGAAAGTGAAAGTGGAGAGTGAAAAAGTTGGCTTAAAACTCAACATTCAGAAAACGAAGATCATGGCATCCAGTCCCATCACTTCATGAGAAATGGATGGGAAAACAGTGGAAACAGTGTCAGACTTTATTTTTTGGGGGGCTCCAAAATCACTACAGATGGTGACTGCAGCCATGAAATTAAAAGACGCTTACTCCTTGGAAGGAAAGTTATGACCAACCTAGATAGCATATTCAAAAGCAGAGACATTACTTTGCCAACAAAGGTCTGTCTAGTCAAGGCTATGGTTTTTCCTGTGGTCATGTATGGATGTGAGAGTTGGACTGTGAAGAAGGCTGAGCGCCGAAGCATTGATGCTTTTGAACTGTGGTGTTGGAGAAGACTCTTGAGAGTCCCTGGGACTACAAGGAGATCCAACCAGTCCATTCTGAAGGAGATCAGCCCTGGGATTTCTTTGGAAGGAATGATGCCAAAGCTGAAACTCCAGTACTTTGGCCACCTCATGAGAAGTGTTGACTCATTGGAAAAGACTCTGATGCTGGGAGGGATTGGGGGCAGGAGAAGAAGGGGACGACAGAGGATGAGATGGCTGGGTGGCATCACTGATTTGATGGACGTGAGTCTGGGTGAACTCCGGTAGTTCGTGATGGACAGGGAGGCCTGGCATGCTGTGATTCATGGGGTCGCAAAGAGTGGGACACCACTGAGCGACTGATCTGATCTGATCTGATCTGTCCAGTTTTTCCAGAACCACTTATTGGAGAGACTGCCTTTTATCCATTGTTTATTCTTGCCCAATTTGTCATAGATTAACTTGACCATAGGTACTTGGCTTGGCTTCTAAACTCTTTATTCTGTATCATTGATATATGCATCTTTGTTGCAGTATTATACTGTTTTGATTACTGTGGCTGTAACATAGGTTGAAGTTAAGAAGTGTGATAATTCTAGCTTTGTTCTTTTTTCTCAAGATTGCTTTGGCAATTAGGAGTCTTTTGTGGTTCCATTAAATTTTAGGTTTATTTGTACTATTTCTGTGAAAAATATCGTGAATGCTTTGATAGGGATGCATTACTTTATAGATCGCTTTGGATACTATGGATATTTTAATAATATTAATTATTCAAGTCCAAGAACATCAGGTACTTTTTCATTATTTCTATCATTTTCAATTTCCTTCATCAATGTTTTATGGTTTCCAGAGTGTATGTTTTTCACCTCTTTGATTCCTAGGTATTTTATTATTTTTTATGTGCTTTTAAACAAAGTTGTTTCTTTCTTTCTCTTCCTGATAGTTAATTATTGATGTATAGAAAATCAATATTTTTCATATATTATTCTCTCTTGCAATTTTACTGAATTTATTTATTAGTTCTAATAGGTCTTTTTTTTTTTTTTTTTGAGACTTTAGAATTTTCTAAAATGGTATCATGCCATCTGCAGTTAGTGGCAGTTTTACTTCTTCTCTTCCAATTTGGATGATTTTTATTTTATTTTCTTGTCTGATTGCTGTGACTGATTTCCAATAAATTAAAGTGATGAGAGTGAGCATCCTCTTCTTATTCCTGATTTTAGAGGAAAGAATGATCTAGCAGCTCCACACCTGATTATAATGGAGAGTTTATTGTCAGAATAATTCTAGATTTAAATGTTTGCATTGTTCTCTTATCTATGCAGCTCCATCACTGATGCCATGAATACAAAATACATACAACTCTTTCATAAATTCTAATTTGATATTAAATATCATTACTTTAAATATTTTACCCCAAAAACTTCTTCTGGTACTAATTTACAGAACAAATAACTTTCAACTAATGCTATTAACCAAACACATTAGGGCTTCCTAGGTGGTCCAATAGTTGAGAATCTGCCTTGCAATGCAGGGGAGTCTGGTTCAATCGCTGCTCTAGGAGGATCCCAGATGCTGCAGGGCAACCGAGCCCATGAGCACAACTGAGTCCATGTGAAGCAACTACTGAAGCCTGTGCACCTAGAGCCTGTGCTCCCCGTTAAGAGAAGCTGCCACAGTGAGAAGCCTGCACAATGCAACTAGACAGTAAGTGCCACTCTCCACAGCTAGAGAAAGCCTGTACATAGCAACAAAGACAAAGCTTAGCCAAAAATAAATAAAATAAAAATAAATATTTTAAAATTGGCACATTAAATAATAAATGAAGGTTTATTCCTCTGCAATAAAAAGATTCTGTTTTCTTAATTTCCAAAGTGATCTCTATGTTGTCTGAAATGTCACAAAAAGCCACTAATAATATTACACCATATTGGAAACTCTTCTTGCTGCTCTGTGTTATTATACACAAAATGTTGCTGACATTTTTGATTTGACTGGTCAGCATCCAGCAGTTGGATAAGAATTCACTTTCTAAAATTCTATAAGAATTAACCTCCTAAAATACCATAAGAAGTATGAAAACAAGTGGAAAACAAGGAATCCTATGTGGCTCAGAAAGAAATATCTGATTAATTTTGGAACTGAGATTTGGCTATCATAGGATCTACAGTTTAATAATTTCTGACAATTTCATTGCTAATGATTTCATCGTTTACTGTGTTATAGTATTGTTAAGGCTATTAAGCAAGAATTACATTTTATTAGTGCATAGATTAAGTTTCCAGGATGTAGATAAATATATTTCAACAGCTTATTATATTTCAACAGAATCAAGTGCACTTCTTATTCTCTACAAGTTTGGCAATGCTTGCAAGGCACTCAAATTTTAAAACTGTTGAAAGAAGTCCTTTATCTCTACACTGTTTACAAAGGTCT
Organism: Bubalus bubalis; assembly: GCF_019923935.1. Lineage (NCBI taxonomy): Eukaryota > Metazoa > Chordata > Mammalia > Artiodactyla > Bovidae > Bubalus > Bubalus bubalis. The sequence goes on along the minus strand of NC_059169.1, from coordinate 82,788,991 downwards.
ACATCCTTACTCAATTCACTTCAGTTCAGTCGCTCAGTCGTGTCCAACTCCTTACAACTCCATGGACTGCAGCACACCAGGCCTCCCTGTCCACCACCAACTCCTGGAGTTTAGTCAAACTCGTGTCCATTGAGTGGGTGATGCCATCCAATCATCTCATCCTCTGTAGTCCCCTTCTCCTCCCATCTTCAATCTTTCCCAGCATTAGAGTCTTTTAAAATGAGTCAGTTCTTTGCATCAGGAGGCCAAAGTATTGGAGTTTCAGCTTCAGCATCAGTCCTTCCAATGAATATTCAGGACTGATTTCCTTTAGGATGGACTCGGAACTCCTTGCATTTGAAGGGACTCTGGAGAGTCTTCTCCAACACCACAGTTCAAAAGCATCAATTCTTCAGCTCTCAGCTTTCTTTATAGTCCAACTCTCACATCCATACATGACTACTGGAAAAAACAAAGTCTGTCACTGTTTCCCCAATCTATTTGCCATGAAGTAATAAGACCAGAGCCATGATCTTAGTTTTCTGAATGTTGGTTTTAAGCCAACGTTTCACTCTCCTCTTTCATTTTCATCGAAAGTCTCTTTAGTTCTTCTTCACTTTCTGCCATAAGGGTAGCGTCATCTGAATATCTGAGGTTATTGATATTTCTCCTGGCAATCTTGATTCCAGCTTGTGCTTCCTCCAGCCCAGCGTCTTTTTGGATGTACTTTACATATAAGTTAAATAAGCAGGGTGACAGTATACAGCCTTGACGTACTCCTTTCCTGATTTGGAACCAGTCTGTTGTTCCATGTTCAGTTCTGTTTCTTCCTGACCTGTATACAGATTTCTCAAGAGACAGATCAGGTGGTCTGGTATTCCCATCTCTTTAAGAATTTTCTACAGTTTGTCGTGATCCACACAGTCAAAGGCTTTGGCATAATCAATAAAGCAGAAGTAGATATTTTTCTGGAACTCGCTTGCTTTTTCAATGATCCAGCAGATATTGGCAATTTGATCTCTGGTTCTGCTGCCTTTTCTAAGCTTGAACATCTGGAAGGTCATGGTTCATATAGTGTTGAAGCCTGGCTTGGAGAATTTTGTGCGTTACTTTGCTGGCATGTGACATGAGTGCAATTGTGTGGTGGTTTGAGCATTTTGGGCATTACCCTTCTTTGGGATGGTAATGAATACTGATGGTTTCCAATCCTGTGGCCACTGCTGCCTTTTCCAAATTTTCTGACTTATTGAATGCAGCACTTTCACATCATCATCTTTTAGGATTTGAAATAGTTCAACTGGAATTCCATCATCTCCACTAGCTTTGTTTGTAGTGATGCTACCCAAGGCCCACTTGACTATGCATTCCAGGATGTCTGGCTCTAGATGAGTGATCACACCATCGTGATTATCTGGTTCATGAAGATCTTTTTTGTATAGTTGTTCAGTGTATTCTTCATACCTTCTGCTTCTACTTCTGTACTTTATTGTGCCCATCTTTGCATTAAATGTTCCCTTGGTAGCTCTAATTTTCTTGAAGAGATCTCTAGTCTTTCCCATTCTGTTGTTTTCCTCTATTTCTTTGCACTGATCAGAGAGGAAGGCCTTCTTATTTCTCCTTGCTATTCTTTGGAACTCTGCATTCAAATGGGTATATCTTTCCTTTTCTCCTTTGCCTTTCACTTCTCTTCTTTTCACAGCTATTTATAAGGCCTCCTCAGAGAACCATTTTGCCTTTTTGCATTTCTTTTACTTGGGGATGGTGTTGATCCCTGTCTCCTGTACAATGTCATGAACCTCCATCCATAGTTCTTCAGGCACTCTGTTATCAGATCTAATCCCTTGAATCTATTTTTCACTTCCACTGTATAATTTTACATACTTAATCATACATACTCAATAATTCTAATTGAGCTTCAGTTGTTTTATCAATAGTTTTCTTTATTTATTTTTTTAAACTAGAGTTATGAGAAAAAATGTTTTACACAGGTGTTTTACATTTGACCATTATTAAAAGAATGCTCTAATTCTATGTCCATTCACAATCCATGCCAGAATCAAGGAGTTTTCCATAAGTGTAAATTGTGGATCTTACTTGTTTGCAGCATATGATATCTTAAAGTATCTTTATCTTGTAAGATATCTTTATCTTGTAAGATAATGATATCTTACAGTACTGAGACTGTATATCTTTATTCTTACTTAGAAGAATGAATCTCAGTTTGTAACATAACTTATTGTTATACATGCCAATGTTACATTTGACTGCTCTCAGTTAAGATATGGACAAGACAATGTGCAACTGAAATATATGTGAAGATGAAGTCATTATGGGTATCTTAATTAACTCACAGTCAATGACTTCAATAGGAAGTTTTATTATCTCAGACTGATTCAATTAATATATTTATGCTAGAAAATATTACATAGTGGAAGATTTATTTTAAATTGACTCAGTCCCAAGTTCTGTTTCATAGTGAAGCTTCCTTTGCTCTCATAATAGTCAGAGAATATTAAGCAACATGTTGCAGGCAAATAAATGAAAAACTAAAGATTTGTTGTGGATTTTTAAAGAAATTATAATGAGCTACATGAGATAGACAGATTTAAATATGCAATACAAGTGGAATTGTCCCAAGATCTTTAACTGTACTTTGCTGCTTCATTGTTTTTTTTTTTAAATCCAACTTACATACTGAAAACACAAAAATAAAAGCAAACTTATAAAATTTTATTTATTGAAATGTTAATGCAAAGCATGCAAAGCACAAATAGAATGTTATGAATTCTAGTAATTTTGCCAGTGCTATCAAATTTTTAACATTTCCAAAGGATGGCTCAGATATATATTGTTTTGTAAAAGCAACCTGAAAAGGCTGTCATATTATTATTGAATAAAATGAAATTTAGTTAATTATACTATTTAGTAATAAAGAAGAAAATATCTTTTAGTAAGTATAATTTTAAAGTGCTTTTTAATTAACACATTTTAATAGGTATATAATAAGTATTTTATGTACTTAATACATAGGAAACACTAGATTTCAAACGATTAGCTTTTATTATTTTTTCCATGTAACTTATTATAGATAATGAGACTAACTGTGTCTTATATTTCACTCTTACTAATACAGTTTCTATTACTGATCTCTTAAGAGTTCTTTTCATTGATTAATTAATTTATCTGATAGACTTCATCCAATTCTCAAATTCATCTGAATATTCTCCTTGCAATAGAACAGTTTTCATGGTAACTCTTATATATAATACAGCTATCTGAGAGAAACAGGACTTCCTAAAGAAACATATGTTCACCATAGTTTAAGTATCAATGATAAGCTCTCTAATAATTAAAAAAATCATTTTAGATAATAAAATAATTTAAAAATTTTCAAAGGAAAATATTTCATTGCGATGGAGTGTTCATATATTAGCAATTTTGATATATTAAATTCTTTTTCCAAGAAAATGATTTAATTCACCAAATCATCAGATGGAATTTACATTTAAACTCTCCCATATTTTCATTCACTTTTCAATAATTTTACTTAATCTCTATATGAAAATAATTATGACCCCTTAAATACATTACACTGTGCAATATAATACATCGTGGGATTTGCTACTCTAGAAAAAAATCAATAAAACAATTTTCTTATCTTTCCAATAATTTCCTCTATTTGTTTCAAATATTTAACAAAATTCCTAGGAATACCTTTTAACATACTATAAACATGTGGAATTCATAGTTAATATGCATATCTTTCTTTGTATGCCTTATACTAAATTGTATAACATAAGGACATTTAAGTTTAAGAATAACTGAATGATGTGAATATATGATGTCTAGGAAAAATAACATCAGTCATATACATGTTGTTATTTGGTCACTGGGTCAAGTCCGACTCTTTGCAACTTCATGAACCACAGCACGCCAGGCCTCCCTGTCCTTCATCTACCAGAACCTGCTCAAATTCATGTCCATTGAGTCGGTGATACCATCCAATTATCTTATCCTGTGTAATCCCCTTCTTCTCCTGCCTTCAATCTTTCCCAGCATCAGGATCTTTTCCAATGTGTTGGCTCTTTGCATAAGGTGTGCAAAGTATTAGAGCTTCAGTTTCAGCATCAGTCCTTCCAATGAATATTCAGGGTTGATTTCCTTTAGGATTGACTAGTTTGATCTCCCTGCCCAAGGGACTCTCAAGAGTCTTCTCCAACACCCCAGTTCAAAAGCACCAATTCTTCGGGGCTCAGCCTTCATGGTCCAACTCTCACTTACATAGAAATATTCATGCTAAAATGAATAGTGAAGGAAAAACATCATTTAACGTTTGGTTGTTTTGTTTGTTATGCTTTACCTTTGATTTTACATTAATCCTATATACACATAATTGGATAGATTATAATGCTATGGCACAAAATAATAATTAGGCCACCTATGGTCTTCTTTTGTTTTTGATTAGATAATTCATTTTAAACTATTAATAATTTCGTTATAGAAAACATTTATGAAACAATCACACAACAGCAACAAAATTAGAATCAAATAAATTTATATCTGCATAAATGTTTGTTTTCTATTTTATCCTCTCCACACATGGTCTACATGGCTCATAATTGTGTGCTTATTATTTCTTATATGTATTTATATGTGCATTACTTTCTATTAATATTTACCTTTATTTTCCCTTTAACATAGTTTTCATGATTATATATGTGATAATTAATAATAGATATTGTATTAAAGACAAATACAGGAAAATTTATCATTTATTTATTGATAAATAATATTCCATTGTTTGAGTATACAAAATTTTATTTATCTATCCTTTGTCGAATGATATATTTTTTTCTCTCTCTCTCTTTTTTTAAATAGAAATCCCATAGTCTATCTTAACCTATAATCTAAAACTCTGTTTTCATTAGATCTATAAATTTTCTCAGAAGTGCCCTCACCATAATCTCTACTGTTCTTAGGAGTTTTCTGATGCCGTAAATATTTTCACCCTCTGTTGTAAATGAAGTCATTTCTTTCGAAAAAATGGATCTATCTATTTTATGGCTTGCTTTTCCATCTAGATAAAGTAACTGAGCCTAGGGCTTTGGAGCTGAAAGTGTGGACAACAGTACGCTTCTCTATTCATGATATCTCCCTCTAAAAACTGAGTGCTTGATGGGGATTTTAAGAATCCATCAGCTATTGCAGGAGACTTAGGCTTAATCCTTGGGTCGGGAAGATATCCTTGCGAAGGGAATGGTAAGCCAGTCCAGTATTCTTGCTTGGGAAATCCCATGGCCAGAGGAATCTGATGGTCTACAGTCCACAGGGTCACAGAGCTGGACATGACTGAGTGACTAAACAACTACAACAACAACAAGCATGGTTTTGGCTAACCTCCCTGGGTATGGAGCCACTCCTTCAAACCTGGGGAAGGGCTACCAGGTCCTCAGAATTCTCACATGCCACGCCCAAGGTAGATCTTCCATTTCAACTGCGGAGCTTACTGGAAGAGTGAGTCCCACCTCTTGACCTCATTTACTAGGAGCATACTCTCATCAACAGAAAACTGGAGGAAAGATGAGAAATGCAGAAATCCTGCTCCTCTTGGAAGGAAAGCCCTCAGGGAACTGGGGAAAGAGAAGGCCTGTGTTTTTAGCTGAAGGAGACTGGAGAGGAGTGTCCATCACACAATTCGGGACATAACATGTTTTTCTGCCCTTTCCCAAGTATTGATGTCCTCCTGAAGCATAATGTTCTTATACGTTAGGGGATGTAAGAGTATATTTTAGTGGTGTATAATTTTGGTGATGGCTGCTATCCCCTTTCCAAGTGGCCAGGGATTTCAAAGAGTGCCCAAGACATCAATGACTTTTTTCCACAGAGGAGATAAACATGGATTGAACTGGTGGAAATTTGGGCCATGGCTGCTATTTTTCTCCCTAATATTTTCTGTTTTCAAATGGCAACACTTTGGGAAGAAAATCTTTTTTTTTTTTTTTTTTTTTTTTTTTTAGGGAAGAAAATCTTGAAAGAAAATGCGTGGTTTTCTGTGCCTGCAAGCCTCAGAGTTTCTTTCTGTGTCTTAATTTTTTAATTATTTTTTAATTTAAATTTATTTATTTTAATTGGAGGCTAATTACTTTACAATACTGTATTGGTTTTGCCATACATCAACATGAATCCCCCACAGGTGTATACGTGTTCCCCATCCTGAAACCCCTCTCACCTCCCTTCCCATACCATCCCTCTGGGTCATCCCAGTGCACCAGCCTCAAGCATCCTGTATCCTGCATCAAGCCTGGACTGGCGATTCGTTTCTTATATGATTTTATATATGTTTCAATGCCATTCTCCCAAATCATCCCACCCTCTTCTTCTCCCACAGAGTCCAAAAGACTGTACTATACATTTGTGTCTCTTTTGCTGTCTCACATACAGGGTTATCATTACCATCTTTCTAAATCCCATATATATGCGTTAGTATACTGTATTGATGTTTTTCTTTCTGGCTTACTTCACTCTGTATAATTGGCTCCAGTTTCATCCACCTCATTAGAACTGATTCAAATGTATTTTTTTAATGGTTGAATAATACTCCATTGTGTACATGTACACAATGGACTATATGTGTATATGTGTATGTGTATATGTATATGTTAGAGAGTGTTTTGCCTATGTTCTCCTCTAGGAGTTTTATAGTTTCTGGTCTTACATTTAGATGTTTAATCCATTTTGAGTTTATTTTTGTGTATGGTGTTAGAAAGTGTTCCAGTTTCATTCTTTTACAAGTGGTTGACCAGTTTTCCCAGCACCACTTGTTAAAGAAATTGTCTTTTCTCCTTTGTATATTCTTGCCTCCTTTGTCAAAGATAAGGTGTCCATAGGTGTGTGGATTTATTTTGTTCCATTGATCTATATTTCTGTCTTTGTGCTAGTACCATACTGTCTTGATGACTGTGGCTTTGTAGTAGAGCCTGAAGTCATGCAGGTTGATTCCTCCAGTTCCATTCTTCTTTCTCAAGATTACTTTAGCTATTTGAGGTTTTTTGTATTTCCATACAAATTGTGAAATTATTTGTTCTATCTCTGTGAGCTTACACATGACCTATAGTGACTTGTTAAACATTCTGTATTAACTGTTCTACCTGCTTATATGGCATCTAGAGTCATGAGTTGGAGGTAGGCAAGTTATGAGGTTATGTCTTTTTGTAGTTTTATGTCTCAAGATTTGAATATGATTGTCCAGGGATCTTAGATTTTTGATGGGATTTTTTTTTTCAGTTGTTTATTTGCTTCTTATCTAGTTTTTCAAATTTTTGTAAGTGGCAATCTTTTCAGCTTTCTACACATTCAAACCAAAAGCATATATCTCTGATTTTATTTTTTTTAATTTTTTAATTTATTTAATTGAAGGCTAATTACTTTACAATATTGCAACCTTTTTGCCATACATCAACATGAATCCACCATGTGTGTACACATGTTCCCAATCCTGAACTCCCCTCCCACCTCCCTCCCCGTACCATCCCTCTGGGTCATCCCAGTGCACCAGCCCCAAGCATACCATATCCTGCATCAAACCTGGACTGGTGATTCGTTTCTTATATGATATTATACATTTCAATGCCATTCTCCCAAATCATCCCACCCTCTCCCTCTCCCACAGAGTCCAAAAGACTGTTCTATACATCTGTGTCTCTTTTGCTGTCTCGCATACAGGGTTCTCGTTACCATCTTTCTAAATTCCATACATATGCATTAGTATAATGTATTGGTGTTTTTTCTTTTTGGCTTACCTCACTCTGTATAATAGGCTCCAGTTTCATCCACCTCATTAGAACTGATTCAAATGTATTCTTTTTAATGGCTGAGTAATAATCCATTGTGTATATGTACCACAGCTTTCTTATCTATTCGTCTGCTGATGGACATCTAGGTTGCTTCCATGTCCTGGCTATTATAAACAGTTCTGCAATGAACATTGGGGTACACGTGTCTCTTTCAATTCTGGTTTCCTCAGTGTGTATGCCCAGCAGTGGGATTGCTGGGTTATAAGGCAGTTCTATTTCCAGTTCTCCATAGTGACTGTACTAGTTTGCATTCCCACCAACAGTGCAGGAGGGTTCTCTTTTTTCTACACCCTCTCCAGCATTTATTGCTTGTAGACTTTTGAATCGCAGCCATTCTGACTGGCATGAAATGGTACCTCATTGTGGTTTTGATTTGCATTTCTGTAATAATAAGTGATGTTGAGCATCTTTTCATGTGTTTGTTAGCCATCTGTATGTCTGATTTATTTTTAATTCACATCATTATGCTAATAAAAAAAGTAAGCATTTAACGTGAACTCTTTTAAAAGTACCTTATGTGGTTTGGGGTTCCCTTGTGGCTTAGCTGGTAAAGAAACCACCTGCAATGTGGGAGACCTGGGTTGGGAAGATCCCCTGGAGAAGGGAAAGGCTACCCACTCCAGTATTCTGGCCTGGAGAAATCCATGGACTGTATAGCCCATGGGGTCACAAAGAGTTGGACACAACTGAGTGACTTTCACTTTATGTAGTTTGAACTGGTTAGCTTCTGATAGCTCCTCTTATTGATTTGGAGTATTCCTGTCTATTAAATGTATAAGAGATAATGCCTATATTCTAAGAAATTTCCTTTTGCTTAAAAGTAAGTAATGTCTTATTAATGAATTTTCCAATCACAGAAAGTCTGCCAAATTGGCTGTCTAACTCATGAGACCATGGCTCTACAGAAAATGATGGGTGTGCAAGGTGAGTCACTTATTTACCTCACATTTATTTTCAATAAAATAAATATAAAATGAAATACATAATTATACAATAAAAATTACATTCAATGTTCATATCAAGCATTTATACTAAAATTAATTTGAAGCTTTTTCCAATTATAATATAGCTTCATAAGCAGTTCTAATTTTCACTTGCTTTATAAATGAATCTAGTTAGCTATTTGCAATTTTATTTAAATATTGAAATGGTTATTATAATATATAAAAAAATTGCTATTTTTAATAATTAAGTTTTTACAAGTATAGTACTAAAGATTACTCAAAAAAAGTTACTACAATTTATAAGGGAATGAACAAAGAATGTATAAATAAGAATGAAGAAAATATTCAGCTTTTAATTAGAAATAATTTCATTAAATTTTAAAATTTAGACATAAACTTTAATATGAAGGCCAAAGTTCTTCACACAGCATTGATTATAAACATTTGAAAATAGTATCTGTCATTTGTTGCACATTTATGATGCTTATGAATTTCTATTGCAAATTATGAATAGAAATGTTATATAACAAGTTCATGGTAAATCTGCTAAATGTTGATAAAATTAAGTCAATGTGCCTAATTCCCAAATGCTTGATTTACCATAATACAATGCTACCCAATTTAAGATGTTCTTATTGATTTTACACTATCAAAAAAAATTCTTATGATATCCCATATAAGGTTGCAAAAAGCATTTTCACTATTGGGAGGTGGTAAATATTCTATATTAACAGAAATATAAAAAGAAGAAAATCCATAGCCTCTAGAATTTCAGGCTTGAACACTTCAACCAAGTCTTTTTGATCCTATAGATACCTGATGGCTTTTTAAAAATTGATATATAGACAGTCGTTAACTTCTATGAGTTTTTTTTCATTTCTGCTAATTTTTCAGTTGATATTTCTACCAATACAGAGATCACCGATTTGGCTATATCACCAACCATATACCAGTCTAAAACTAGTAAATTGGAATGATTTTATTTTCCATCACTTAAAATTATATGACATTATATATATATATATATATATATATATAAAACATTTATATATATAGATAATTGCTTTAATACATATAATATATTAATATAAGATAAACCATATACCTTTTTTTTAGCATTGATTTACCTATTTTATTTTATGCATTAATTAAGGAGTTTTGCCAACACTCACTCAAAGACTCCAGCAGGAATTTTGATTGAGATTATAAATTACTTCAAGATTAAAAGGAATAATTCCACACCTAATAAAAATTATAATATATGTCATACATTTTTTATTAAGTGTGGCATTATATCATGGGCTCCTCTGGTACTTAGCTGATAAAGAATCTGCCTGCAATGCTGAACACCCTGGTTTGATTCCTGGGCCAAGAAGATGCCCTGAAGAAGGGATAGGCTACACACTCTAGTATTCGTAGGCTTCCCTGGTGACTCAAATGGTAAATAATTTGCCTGCAATGAAGGAGACCTGGGTTCAATCCTTGAGTTGGGAAGATTCCCTAGAGGCAACCCACTCCAGTAACCTTGCCTACAGAATCCCCATGGACAAAGGAGCCTGGCTGGCTACAGTCCATGTGGTTGCATAGAGTCAGACACGACTAAGCAACTAAGGAACAATATATATCATATATAGTATATATGTATTATATACTATATACTTATAGCATGTGCTATATATGATATACGTATGTATATAGTTATGCCCATAATATATACCTGTTATATAATATATCTTCATAGCTTATTTTATCTTATGCATAGTAGTTTTTACCCCTTAACCCCTTACTTCTGTATTGCTTGCCTCCTCTTTCTTCTCCTCACTGGTAACCAGTGGTTTATTCTCTATAACCATACATCATTTTATTGCTGTTGTTATATTCAGTGATTTGTTTTATATTTTAGATTCTCTATTTTAGTTATATATATAGTGTTTGCCTTTCTCCCTCTGACTTATTTCACTTAATATAATACTTTCCAAGTCCATCCATGTTGTTACAAATGGCCTAATTAGTCTCAAATATTTTTTGCACAACAAAGGAATCCATTGACAAAATGAAAGGACAGCCTGCTTGTTGAGAGAAAATATTTGCAAATAATATAACTGATAAGGGACCCAAAAATACATACTTCAAAAAACTCAACATCAGAAAAAGAAAAAACAAAAACAATTTGATTTAAAAATGAACAAAAGACCTGAATAGGTATTTTTTCAAAGAGATTATGCAGATGGCCAACATGCACATGAAAAGATGATCGACATCACCAGTCATCAGGGAAACACAAATTGACACCATGATGACATATCACCTCACACCTATCAGAATGACTATCATCTAAAAGACCACAAATGACAAATGTTGATGAGGATGTGGCGAAAAGGGACACTCATTGTTGGTGTGAATGCAAATCAATGCAGCTGCAGTCTTTCTTCTTCTTCTTCTTTTCTTCTTCTGGAAATTTTCCCCCAAAACTTTAAACATTTTTTGAGGGGTGTATAGACAATTAACAATATGGTGGTAATGTCAGGTGAACGGCAAAAGGGCTCGGCCATACGTATACATGTATCCATTGTCCTTCAAACTCCCTCCCATCCAGGCTGGCACATAACATTGAGCAGAGTTCCATGTGCTATACGATAGGTCTTGTTGGTATCCATTTTAAATATAGCAGAGTGCACATAACCTTCCAAAGTCCCTGACTATCACTTCCCCCTCAGCAACCGTAAGTTCATTTTCTACGTCTGAGTCTCTTTCTGCTTTGTAAGTAAGTTCATTTGTGTCATTTCATACTGAGTGAAGTAAGTCAGACTGAGGGAGCAATCACTCTAAAAATCCACAAGCTGGAATTTGATTGGGGACTTTTAAGAACATCACGAGATACATATCAAGAAGAAAAATAGATGAGAGATGGGGTAATAGACAATAATGTCTGAAAATTAAAGAGAGTAAAGGTAAAGCAGAGTATTGGAGATCACTGTAAGGGTATTTTCTTTTACTTAGACTCTTCAGAAGAGTTGGATTGATGGATTTTGAGCAAAGAGCTCAAATGATTAAGCTTAATATTTTAAAGAGTGACTTGGTTTTCTGTTTTGGCAAACAGACTAGATGAAACTACTTTAAAAGCCAGAAAGTAAATCAGAGTATAATAAGAACACAGGCAGGGACTTCCCTGGGAGTCCAAAGGTTAAGACTCCACATTTCCAATGGACAGGGAATCGGTTTGATCCCTGGGTCAGAGAACTAACATCCCACATGGTAAAAAAGAAAGAAAGAAAAAAAAAAAACAAAAAACCTGAGAAGTGGTTAGATTTTGAATATAATAGAATTCCCTGATTGTTTAAATTTAAGATTTCAAATATAAACAGATAAGTAAAGCTAATTCTTGAAATTCTTTTTTTTTTTTTTTACTATTTTATCTTAGTTTTTATTTTGACATGAGCACCTAAAAGAACAATGCAGCCATAATGTGAAAAGGGAAAGAATTTTACAAGACCTAGTTTCAAAGGAGAGATCATGAAGCAGATTCAGATGTAATAAATTTTGAGTTATGTAAACATAGTTGTTAAAGTGGCATTTATTTTATTTATTTACTTGTGCATTTTTGGCTGCACTGCAAGGCTTAAGCGTTCTTAGTTCCGAATCAGGGATTGAACCCTTGCCCCCTTCAGTGGAAGCCTGAAGTACTAAACACTGGACCCTGAACCACCACAGAATTTCCAAAGTGGCATTTGGACAGACAAGATTGTAGAATAGAAAAGTTGTCTGAGTTGAATATATTAATTTTGCCATAATGAATATTTAAATAATATAAAATAATGAGACTGTATGATTTTATCCAAGGTGTGAAAGAAACTAACCAAGTACTGAGCTATGAATCAGTACTATTTTTATAGTTTTTTGTTGATTTGATAATATTATTATGTTGATACAGTTTTTGAAGGATTTTTTGCTGAATATAAAAATCGGGTTGATAATTTATTGTTTGCCTTTTATTTTTTAAATATAAATTTATTTATTTTAATTGGAGGTTAATTACTTTACAATATTGTATTGGTTTTGCCATACATCAACCTGAATCCTCCACAGGTATACACATGTTCCCCATCCTGAACCCCCCTCCCTCCTCCCTCCCCATACCATCCCTCTGGGTCATCTCAGTGTCATGCAGGGAACCTGGACTGGCAACTTGTTTCATATATGATATTATACATGTTTTCTATCCGCACTTTAAAAATATCAATTGATTGTTTTGTGCCCTTAAAAATGAAGGGATAGAGCCAAAGCAAAAACAATAACCAGCTGTGGATGTGACTGGTGATAGAAGCAAGGTCCGATGCTGTAAAGAGCAATACCGCATAGGAACCTGGAATGTCAGGTCCATGAATCAAGGCAAATTGGAAGTGGTCAAACAATAGATGGCAAGTGTGAATGTTGACATTCTAGGAATCAGAGAACTGAAATGGACTGGAAATGGGTGAATTTAACTCAGATGACCATTATATCTACTACTGCGGGCCGGAATCCCTCAGAAGAAATGGAGTGGCCATCATGGTCAACAAAAGAGTTGGAAATGCAGTACTTGGATGCAATCTCAAAAACGACAGAATGGTCTCTGTTCATTTCCAAGGTAAACCATTCAGTATCACAGTATTCCAAGTCTATGCCCCAACCAGTAATGCTGAAGAAGCTGAAGTTGAATGGTTCTATGAAGACCTACAAGACCTTTGAGAACTAACACCCAAAAAAGATGTCCTTTTCATTATAGGGGACTGGATGCAAAAGTAGGAAAGTCAAGTAACACCTGGAATAACAGGAAAATTTGGCCTTGGAATATGGACCAAAACAGGGCAAAGACTGATAGAGTTTTGCCAAGAAAATGCACTGGTCATAACAAACACCCTCTTCCAACAACACAAGAGAAGACTCTATACATGGACATCACCAGATGGTCAACACCGAAATCAGATTGATTATATTCTTTGCAGCCAAAGATGGAGAAGCTCTATACAGTCAGCAAAAACAAGACCAGGAGCTGACTGTGGCTCACACCATGAACTCCTTATTGCCAAATTCAGACTTAATTTGAAGAAAGTAGGGAAAACCACTAGACCATTCAGATATGACCTAAATCAAATTCCTTATGATTATACAGTGGAAGTGAGAAATAGATTTAAGGGCCTAGATCTGATAGATAGAGTGCCTGATGAACTATGGAATGAGGTTTGTGACATTGCACAGGAGACAGGGATCAAGACCATTCCCATAGAAAAGAAATGCAAAAAAGCAAAATGGCTGTCTGGGGAGGCCTTACAAATAGCTGTGAAAAGAAGAGAAGCAAAAAGCAAAGGAGAAAAGCAAAGATATAAACATCTGAAACCAGAGTTCCAAAGAATAGCAAAAAGAGATAAAAAAGCCTTCTTTAGCGATCAATGCAAAGAAATAGAGGAAAACAACAGAATGGGAAAGACTAGGGATCTCTTCAAGAAAATCAGAGATACCAAAGGAATATTTCATGCAAAGATGAGCTAGATAAAGGACAGAAATGGTATGGACATAACAAAAGCAGAAGCTATTAAGAGGAGATGGCAGGAATACACAGAAGAACTGTAAAAAAAGATGGTCACGACCCAGATAATCACGATGGTGTGATCACTGCCCTAGAGCCAGACATCCTGGAATGTGAAGTCAAGTGGGCCTTAGAAAGCATCACTACAAACAAAGCTAGTGGAGGTGATGGAATTCCAGTTGAGCTATTCCAAATCCTGAAAGATGATGCTGTGAAAGTGCTTCACTCAATATGCCAGAAAATTTGGAAAACTCAGCAGTGGCCACAGGACTGGAAAAGGTCAGTTTTCATTCCAATCCCAAGGAAAGGCAATGCCAAAGAATGCTCAAACTACTGCACAATTGCACTCATCTCACACGCTAGTAAAGTAATGCTCAAAATTCTGCAAGCCAGGCTTCAGCAATATGGGAACTGTGAAGTTCCTGATGTTCAAGCTGGTTTTAGAAAAGGCAGAGGAACCAGAGATCAAATTGCCAACATCCACTGGATCATGGAAAAAGCAAGAGAGTTCCTGAAAAACATCTATTTCTGCTTTATTGACTATGCCAAAACCTTTGACTGTGTGGATCACAATAAACTGTGGAAAATTCTGAAAGAGATGGGAATATGAGACCACCTGTTCCGCCTCTTGAGAAATTTGTATGCAGGTCAGGAAGCAATGGTTAGAACTGCACATGGAACAACAGACTGGCTCCAAATAGGAAAAGGAGTTTGTCAAGGCTGTATATTGTCACCCTGTGTATTTAACTTATATGCAGAGAACATCATGAGAAACGCTGGACTGGAAGAAACACAAGCTGGAATTAAGATTGCCGGGAGAAATATCAATAACCTCTGATATGCAGATGACACCACCCTTATCGCAGAAAATGAAGAGGAACTCAAAAGCCTCTTGATAAAAGTGAAAGTGGAGAGTGACGAAGTTGGCTTAAAGCTCAACATTCAGAAAACGAAGATCATGGCATCCGGTCCCACCACTTCATGGGAAATAGATGGGGAAACAGTGGAAACAGTGTCAGACTTTATTTTTCTGGGCTCCAAAATCACTACAGATGGTGACTGCAGCCATGAAATTAAAAGACAGTCCTTGGAAGAAAAGTAATGACCAACTTAGATAGCATGTTCAGAAGCAGAGACATTACTTTGCCAAAAAAGGTTCGTCTAGTCAAGGCTATGGTTTTTCCTGTGATCATGTATGGATGTGAGAGTTGGACTGTGAAGAAGGCTGAGTGCCGAAGAATTGATGCTTTTGAACTGTGGTGTTGGAGAAGACTCCTGAGAGTCCCTTGGACTGCAAGGAGATCCAACCAGTCCATCCTGAAGATCAGCCCTGGGATTTCTTTGGAAGGAATGATGCTAAAGCTGAAACTCCAGTACTTTGGCCACCTCATGCGAAGAGTTGACTCATTGGAAAAGACGCTGATGCTGGGAGGGATTGGGGGCAAGAGGAGAAGGGGAGGACAGAGGATGAGATGGCTGGATGGCATCACTGACTCGATGGACGTGAGTCTCAGTGAACTCTGGGAGTTGGTGATGGACAGGGAGACCTGGCGTGCTGCGATTCATGGGGTCGCAAAGAGTTGGACACGACTGAGCGACTGATTTGATCTGATCGGATACCTTTTCAATCTGTATCATTATTCTGCTCTATGTAATGTTATGTAATGATTCTTTTTTCTCTATTAGATTTCTAATTTTCTGTTTTTTTTTTCTTTTTAGCATCTTCTATATGCTTATTTGAATTTATTTTCTTTTCGTGTATTTCTATATTAGCATACTTGGAATTCCTTGGAATTTGGGGATTCTTCATCAAATGTGGAAATATTTTAACAATCATTTCTTCACATATGTTTCTTTCCTACTCTTTGCCTTATAATCTATGAAATTACACATATTAGACAATTTGATTTTGCCTCACAAATTTCTTGAGGCCCTGTTCTTTTATTTTTTAGTTTTTATTTTTCCATGGGTTTTATTTTTCAGATTTATTTGTATCTGACTGCAAGTACAATTCTTTTTTGTGCAAATATTGCAAATTTCAGATTTATAATCTACATTTATTTCTTTTTTAAAGTCTCCATGCCTTTTCTGAAATTCTGTATACAATTAAATCCTTGTGACCTTGTTTCCCTTTACCTTCTTAAGAAAAATTTTAATAACTCCTTTAACAATTTTAACAATTGTAGTATTTCAGGTCTCTTTTAGTATGCTTTTATTCACATGTCCTTTTTTTTTGTTTTTAATGGCTTACATTTTCCTACTCACATGTAAAGTTATTTTGTTTTAAACTTAGATATAGAGAAGATTCTGAATTATACTATCTTGTACTGCAGATATATTATATTGTTCTACAGGGAAATAATTATAATATCCTGTTCTAAATTACTTATTCCCTAAACTTGTTTAGGCTTAATTTTATATTTTGAAAATGTAAGATTTAACTTTGCAAAATTGTTCAGGGACTCCTGTGATAGACTAATACAACCTTCCAAAAAATAATAACTATGCCTTTATCTTCAGAACTTAAGTTACAGGTCATAGTTAGGCAACTTCGCAGAGGTAATTAAATGCAGAATTAGGGGAATACGTGAATATTCTGGGCTATCCTGATGGGCCCAATGTAATCACAATGGTCTTTATAAGTAAAATATTGAAGAAAAAAGAAAAACTCAGCACCAGAGAGATGAAACCTAAGAAAGACTAGACTGGCCATAGAAGTTTAGAAGACAGAAATAGCCATAAATCAAAAACTGTGAGTAAAATATAGAAACTGGAAAAGACAAGGAAGTGTATTCTGCCCACGAGTCTCCAGAAGGAAAACAGCCCTGTCAGCTTTTTTGTCCATGGAGGCCCTGATTTCAGACTTCTGATCTCTAGACTTACAATAAATTTACATTATTTTAGGTTCCAAGCTTTTTTTGTTGTTGTTTTTTTTTTTTTGTTTGTTTGTTTGTTTTTGCAGCAGCAATAGGGAATAAATACACTCCATCACAGATAACCATGTTTAGATATCATATTCAGTAAGACACTATTTAGTTTTTCATAATTGGACAAGGAAAGAATATACTGTGTAAATATTTTACTTAAATATTGATTCTGTTATAAAGGTTTAAAAAATAAGATATTAGCAAAACAACAACCCCTATTTTAAAGATTTTTATAATAATTTTTAAAATAAATGGTGTTAAAGAAGACCTCCCTGGTGGCTCAGAGAGTAAAGATTCCCCTGCAGTGTGACAAACCCAGGTTCCATCCCTAGGTCAGGAAGATCCCCTGGAAATAAGGCTATCCACTCCAGTAATCTTGCTTGGAAAAGTCTACGAACAGAGGAGCTTGGTGGGATACAGTCCATGTGGTTGCAAAATATGGAATGCTTTCACTCTCATTTTCAATGTTAAAAACATCCATGGGTAGATTTATTTTTTTCCAGCTTAATATTAGCAACTCTTTGGTTGATGTTATTTGGTCCTACTCTTATTTTTGAAATTAGCATAATTTAAAATTCAATTTTACTTTAATTGCAAATTAAATCTAGGCTCTTGTAGATGACCATTTAAATTCAAGAGGCTAATGAAAAAGTTAACTCTGCCTACAGAAATTATATAACTAAAGTAGTAAAATTTGAGTTGCATTACTGCCAGATTTTTAAGGATAGACCAAATGCTTATACACTGGCATGTTTCTATGTACAAACCTTTATTGTTAGTCTATATTCAGCATGCAACCATGAAGGTAATCATGAAAAGATTTTCCTTTTCAGTATATATGTTTGCATTAGTTTAAGCATTAAATATAAAGATGTTCATTGCCTAGCAAGGTAGAATGCTGCTATCTATTACATAGTAACTTGTGAGAATGACAGCCCCGTCCCCCAAGTTTACTCAATGGGATTGATGGATTTACTGCATATTATCCAAATCTTCTCCTTTTGTTATCCTAACAAACATTACTCTTATTAGGAGCTCTATGTTATATTTATGCTCTTGCTATGTTAAGAAAACTTACTGTATTTCAGACAATTTAACTGTTTTTTTTGGAAATGAGAAATAATCAAGAAAATGAGAGATTATATATGTGTTATTTAGAAGGAAGTTAGTACTGTAAAATGGATTTAAGCATTAAATATCTCGAGATATGTCAAATACTCATGTGTAAAATATATAACTTTAATGCAAAACAAAATATATATAATCATAACACAAAATATGTATATACCTATATAAATGTTTAATTTATTAAGATTTAAAACATGCAGTTTGATAATTAGCACATATATGTGAAATCTAGAAAAATGGTACAGATGAAACTATTTCTAAGGCAGGAACAGACATAGAGGATGATAATTAAATCATTCTTCAAACTATATCTTCTATTGACTATGTTTTCTTTACCCTAAATTTTTTCGATTATTTTTTTCCTACCATTTCACCTAAAATATCCTCTACTCAATTCTACCTGCCAAAATATAAATATTTTAAAACTCAGCTTAACTGTTATTTGCCTTTGGAAATATGACCTATTTTCTTTTGTGTTATTTTTTATCTTCTGTATCCTCAACACATATCTAATAATTATAATTATTTCAGTTATAGTTTCATCCTTGAAATGTTTACCATGTAACTTTATTAATAAGATGTGCTTGTAAGCTCTAATATATCACACAAGAGAGATTGAGGTGAGACATATTCTAAGTTATGCCCTAATCGAGGAAAGTGCAAATTAATCATTTCTATAAAAAACTATTAATTTGGTATGTATACTTTTTATATCTAAAAATATATTATCCAATGTAAAATATATTCAGTTATAACATTATTTATATTTTTCATATTACAATCATTTAAATACTTATAAAAGAAATAATTCCTGCTTTACACAAACATACAAATATATGTTGGAAAAGCATCAAACTTGAAGGTTGTAAAAACAACCAAACTTGTTACTGAGAAAAATATTTGCAATTAAATTTTATCAGGGGCTATGGTTTAATATGTTAAAATTCAGACTGGCAGAACTGTTTATAACCTAAATTACTGACTCATGTAAAGTAAAATTTTATGAAGACGAAATCACTGATCAAGTTAGTATTATTTTCAAACATATTTTTTGGATTTATTACATTGAAATGAGTGAGAGTCTATAAATGTGATCATGCATCTACCTTATAAATGGGATTCTTACAGTTAAATTTCTTTCCATTAAGGGCAAAAGTGGCCAGTTGAGAAAATCTGTGATATTAAAGACAATTGTGTCCTGTGCTAATTTATTCTATCTACTTTCAGTCCTCATTTTATTACATTAGAGAGAGAAAAAGAAAAGTTCAAAGGTATTTCCTCTATATTCTGTCTCAAACACTTTTTTTTTTTCCCTAAAGAATCACTATGAATAAATGTTAGCAAGACCTCGCAATAATCTCCAAATATGCATTTGGTTATCCAAATCACTGTGCACTTTAATTGCATAAATAATTTTATGTCACAACATAGCAGCAAATACCTAATAATTTCACGAAGTAGAATACATATTAATGCAATATTCAACAATAGAAATTCTGAACTTCCACCCTCTTCAGGAATTAGTAACACATTTTGAATCTAATTTAAAATATATATTCAGGATTTGACAACATCTAGACGGAGAAGGCAATGGCACCCCACTCCAGTACTTTTGCCTGGAAAATCCCATGGAAGGAGGAGCCTGGTGGGCAGCAGTCCATGGGGTCACTAAGAGTTGGACACAACTGAGCAAATTCACTTTCACTTTTCACTTTCATGCATTGGAGAAGGAAATGGCAACCCACTCCAGTGTTCTTGCCTGGAGAATCCCAAGGACAGGGGAGCCTGGTGGGCTGCCATCTATGGGGTCGCACAGAGTTGAACACGACTGAAGCGACTTAGCAGCAGTAGCAGCAGCAGACTCCATATGGTCTACCCTGATCAAATACACTCATATTTCTCAGTTGGGTTTTTAATAACACCTGTAACTCTAACTGTACTCCCTCCATTTCTTCTTGTCTGTTCATTACAGACTAATCTCCAAAATATGCTTTTAAAATATAATTCTGATTGTCACTTTCCTTTTTCTAATTAATTTAATTGGCCTCCCATTTCACATAATAGAACAATTTTTTTTCCATTGTCCTGGATGTCTATGAATCATCTGCTTTCTCCTTATTGCTCTTATATTATCTTTTATATATTTCTTCCTATTCTGTACAGTCTACCCACACTAATTCCTTGTTCTTCTTCCAGTATAGCAAGTGCCTCTGGGCTATTATAAATTTTGAAATTTCTTATTGGAATGACATTTCCTTAGAACTCTGAATCTGCATGACTTTATCTATCAGTTCCTTCACATCTTTTCTTCACATTCCAATATACTGTGAAATTGTAGATTACCCTATTTAAAATTTTAATGTCCTCGATGATTTACATTTCTTCATAGATTTTAACTGCCATTGAAAGCAAGCAGTATTGCATTCCTCTTATTTATTGTCTAATATCCAAACCGAAATTTTAACAGTACTAGAATAGGTATTTCTGTCTTTTATATTTACTTTCATTGATTTTAACATAGTTCATTAGAAACAATATTTACACAATTACTTTTTGAGTATATTAATAAAATCATTGCACACAGTAGGTAAGCATATCCCATGCAATAGCCATTGCACCATATGCTGGAAAATTAGGGTGTTTGTAAAGCAGAGATGTTTAATCTATAGAGAATGCAAGGCATGAAACATACAGAGGAGAGTGGCATCATCATAATTGTAGAATAACAATTTTCCATGGTTTTCCCCTCAAAGAATACCAATTTATAAAACCACTCAGAAATGATATTTTGTGGAAGTTAAGGAATACAGCTTATAATTCCCAATGTATAACTGGAACAACAACAAAAAGAACCCCAAATTGGATTACCCTCATCAGCTTCTCCTAAGACTGTACCACTCAGTGCCAAGAAAGACATTCCTACCTGGGATTTCTCCCACAGGGTAAAGTGAAAGCATGTGAGTGAGCACCTGGCTACCCCGTTTTCACAGGATTCTCCCAAAGTGACCTAGACTTAGACTTTGTTTCTCGCCCATTCAGAATACTGAGATGTTCTGTGAAACTGAGCAACAAGGAGTTGTCAGAGGAACAATAAATAGGACTCTCTGAGGGCATAAAAAGGAAGGCAACCCTACTGGTCACCATGAGACTTCTTGTGAGCTACTGGAGATCATCAGCTGTAGGTCCCCAAAGGGCGCCATGGTCATCCTTAGTTCTCCTGTTGCCTCACTCACACATGTGCCACTCTGGCCATTTTCCCATGTGTGTTTTCAAAGCAACAAGAGCAAACTTTTGCAGATGGCTAGTGAGCCTATTCAGAAAACTGTCCCTACCCTGTATTCCTGGCAGAAACCACACACATGAATTTTCAGTATCAAATTAGGGAAAGCAAAAGAGAGGTGGTCAGCACCTTGACTGTTTATATATATATATATATATTTTTTTTTTTTAAGATTGAGAAAAGACATACAAATTAAGAATCCTTCCACAAAAGGGCAACAAAGTACGGAGCAGGTATACTCATTGAGAGGACCTAAAAAGTCTCAAAATCTCAAGCAAGGCTGAAGCCATCAGTAAAAACATGAGAAAGTGACTTAGTTTTCAGCAAGAAACAAGAATGAACATCAGGGAGTACAAAAAAACAAGAAATTATGATACTACTAAAGGACTTCAAAAACTTCCAGCAAGTGACCCCGATGAAATAGAGAATTGCACTTCGTTTAATAAAGACTTCAAAACGATGATTTTAAGAAAGCTCAGTGAGTCACAAGAAAATAGACAGCTTAATAAAATCAGAAATCAAAATACAAACAAAATGAGTTTAGCAGAGTTAGAATTTATTTTAAAAATACACACAAATTATGGAGCCAAACTAAAAATGCAATAGTGAGCACGAATAGTAGACTACGTCAAGAAGAAGAAATAATCTGTGAAGTAGAAGATATCATTTGAAATTACCTAATCAGAGAACAGAAAAAAGGTGAAAAAAGCCTACATAAACTACAGTATACCATCAAAAAATCTGCACATTATTGTCATCCAAGATGGAGCAGAGCAGGAGAGAGGTGTATGAGCTCATCTAAAAATAAAGACTGATAAGATCAAACTATTTTTGGAGAGATTTGGATACCAATAATTAAGCAATAAGTCACTCCCAATTTTCATAATAAACATTAAACAAATGCCTACAGTAGGGACACAAAAAATAAAGACAAGAGATAAAAGGATACCAAAATAGAAAAATCAGAAATACATGGAAATAAATCCTCCAGAAAAAGCAATGAGTTAAGAAAAAAAAAAAACCAAAAACGCTTAAACAAATGAAAATGGATGCAATATATAAAAACTCATGTGTTGCTGCAAAAGCAGTTATATAGGAAAGATTTGTGGCAATAAATGACTACATTAAGAAAAAAGAAATCTCTCAAAAACAAGTAAAATTTACACATGTAAGAAGTAGATAGAGGAAGAAAGGAATCCTAAATTAAGACAAGTAAGGAAATAACAAAGATTGAAGGAGAAATAAACAAAATAGAGACAATTAAAAGTAATAGAAAAAAATCAACAAGCTAAGAGTTGTTTTTTGAAAAGGTAAACAAATTTGAAGAAATGTCATCTAGACTTAAATAAAAATAACTGAAGTGTCAAAAATGAAAAAGTAAATTATAACTGGGACCCACCAAAGTATAAATCACTATAAAAGATTCTTATGAGCAGTTAAGAGCTAACAAATTGCATAACCAAGAAAAATACATTTCCATAAACAAGCATGTTAATAACCTCAGATATGCAGATAATACCACCCTAGTGACGAAATTGAAGAGAAACTAAAAAGCCTCTTGGAGAAGGTGAAATAGGAAAGTAAAAAAACTGGCTTAAAACTCAACATTCAAAAAACTAAGATCATTCAACATTCAAAAACTAAGATCATGTCGTTGAGCCCCATCACTTCATGGAAAATAGACTGGAAAAAAATGAAAACAGTGACAGACTTTATTTTTGGGGCTCCAAAATCACTGTGGATGGTGACTGAAGCTGTGAAATTAAAACACCCTTGCTTCTTGGAAGAAAGCTATGACCAACCTAGACAGCATATTAAACAGCAGAGACATTACTTTGTCAACAAAGGTCCTTCTAGTCAGAGCTATGGTTTTTCCAGTAGTTATGTGTGAGAATTGGACCCTAAAGAAGGCTGAGTGCTGAAGAACTGATACTTTTTTTTAAATTTTATTTTATTTTTAAACTTTACAATATTGTATTAGTTTTGCCAAATATCGAAATGAATCCGCCACAGGTATATCTGTGTTCTCCATCCTGAACCCTCCTCCCTCCTACCTCCCCATACCATCCCTCTGGGTCGTCCCAGTGCACCAGCCCCAAGCATCCAGTATCATGCATCGAACCTGGATATTATACATGGTTCAATGCCATTCTCCCAAATCATCCCACCCTCTCCCTCTCCCACAGAGTCCATAAGACTGATCTATACATCAGTGTCTCTTTTGCTGTCTCGTACACAGGGTTATTGTTACCATCTTTCTAAATTCCATATATATGCATTAGTATACTGTATTGTTGTTTTTCTTTCTGGCTTACTTCATTCTGTATAATAAGCTCCAGTTTCATCCACCTCATTAGAACTGACTCAAATGTATTCTTTTTAATGGCTGAGTAACACTCCATTGTGTATATGTACCACAGCTTTCTTATCCATTCCTCTGCTAATGGGCATCTAGGTTGCTTCCATGTCCTGGCTATTATAAACAGTACTGCGATGAACACTGGGATACCCTTCTGGTTTCGTCAGTGTGTATGCCCAGCAGTGGAATTGCTGGATCATAAGGCAAACTGTGGTGCTGGAGAAGGCTCTTCAGAGTCCCTTGGACAACAAGATCAAATCAGTAAATCCCAATGGAAATCAACCCTGAATCTTCATTGGAAGGACTGATGCTGAGCTGAAGCTGCAATAGTTTGGCCATCTGATACGAAGGACTGACTCATTAGAAAAGACCCTGATGCTGGGAAAGATTGAGGGCTGGTGGAGAAGGGGATGAGAGAAGATGAGTTGGTTGGATGGCATCACCTACTCAACGGACTTGAGTTTGAGCAAACTCCGGGAGTAGAGAGTGAAGGACAGCAAAGCCTGGTATACTGCAGTTCAGCGGATGGCAAAGAGTTGGATATGACTTAACAACTGAACAACAACAACAATTTGTATGAAACCACAGAAGACTTCAAGTGGCCACAACAATGCTGAGAAAGAAAAACAGAGCTGGAGGAATCAGGGTTCATGACTTCAGACAATACTACTAATCTATAGTAAGCAAGAGAGTATGTTACCGGCACCAAAACAGAAATATAGCTAAATGGAATGGATTAAAAAAGCCCAGAGATAAACCCACAAACCTATTGTCAACTTATCTTTGATAAAGTAGGCAAGAATATAATGGAGAAAAGAGAGTCTCTTCAATAACTGGTGTTGGAAAAACTGGGAAGTTTATGTAAAGATTTAATTTAGAATACTTCCTAATGCAAAGAACAAAAATAAACTCAAAATGGATTAAAGACATAAATGTAAAGCTACACACTGTAAAGTTGTTAGTGGAAAACATAAGCAGAATACTCTTGAGTATCAATTTCAGCAAGATTTTTTTTTTTTATCCACCATGTAGAATAATGTAAATAAAAGCAAAGATAAACAAATGAGACATAATTAAACTTAAATGCCTTTACACAGCAAGGAAAACCATAGACAAGCCAAAAAACAGCCCTTAGAATGGGACAAAATATTTGCAAATGAAAAAGCTCAGAAAGAATTAACTTCCAAAATATACAAGCAATTCATGCATCTCAGTATCAAAAGGGTGCTCGACATTGCTCATTATTACAGAAATCAAATCAAAACTACATGAGGTATCACCTTACACCAGTCAGAATGGCCACAACAATAATAATAATAATAAAAAGCAATAAATGCTAGAGTGGGTGTGGAAAAAGGGAATTCTCTTAAACTGTTGGTGGGAATGTAAATTCTACAACCACTTTGGAGAACTATTTGGAGGTTCTTTAAAACCTAAAAACAGAGCTACTATATGATACAGCAATTCCACGGTTGTGTATATATCCTGAGAAAAACATAATTTAAAATATACATGCAACTCAAAGCTCAATGCAACACTATTTTCAATAGCCAGGAAATTGAAGTAACCTAAATGTTCATGAGCAGATGCATTGGTAAAGAAGATGTACATATATGTAATGGAATATTACTCAGCCATAAAAAGGGATGAAATCAGGTTATTTATAGTGATGTGGATGAACCTAGAATTGGTCATATAGAGTGAAGTAATTCAGAGACAGTAAAACAAATATCATTTATAAAATAATAATCTATGTAAATTAACCTGTTATTGCATTAACCTCCTTATTGCAAAATTCAGACTTAAATTGAAGAAAGTAGGGAAAACCACTAGACCAATCAGGTAGGACCTAAATCAAATCCCTTAGGATTATACAGTGAAAGTGACAAATATATTCAAAGGATTAGATGTGATAGACAGAGTGCCTGAAGAACCATTGATGGAGGTTTGGGAAATTTTACAGGAGGCAGTGATCAAGACTATTCTTAAGAAAAAGAAATACACAAAGGTAAAATGTCTGTCTGAGGAAGACTTAAAAATATCTGAGAAAAGATAAGTGGCTAAAGGCAAAGGAAAAAAGGAAAGATATAGTCATTTGAATGTGAAGTTCCAAAGAATAGCACAAAGAGGTAAGAAAGCCTTCTTCAGGGATCAATGCAAAGAAATAGAGGAAAACAATAGAATAGGAAAGACTAGAGGTCTCTTCAAGAAAATCAGAGATACCAAGGGAATATTTCATGCAAAACGGGCACAATAAAGGACAAAAATGGTGTGGACCTAACAGAATAAGATGTTAAGAAGAGGTAGCAAGAATACACAGAAGACTTTACAAAAGAGATCTTCATAACCCAGATAACCATGATGGTGTGATCACTCACCTAGAGCCAGACATTTTGGAATGAGAAGTTAAGTGGGCCTTAGGAAGTATGCCTATGAACAAAGCTAGGAGAGGTGATGAAATTTCAGTTGAGCTATTTCAAATCCTAAAAGATGATGCTGTGAAAATGCTGCACCAAATACGCCAGCACATTTGGAAAACTCAGCAGTGGCCACAGGACTGGAAGATATCAGTTTTCATTACTATCCTAAAGAAGCATAATGTCAAAGAATGTTCTGCTGCTGCTGCTGCTAAGTCGCATCAGTTGTGTCCAACTCTGTGCAATCCCATAGATGGCAGCCCACCAGGCTCCTCTGTCCCTGGGATTCTCCAGGCAAGAACACTAGAGTGGGTCACCATTTCTTTCTCCAAAAAGAATGTTCAAACTAACACAAAATTCCACTCAAATCGCATGCTAACAAAGTAATGCTCAAAATTATCCAAGCCAGCCTTCAACCATACGTGAACCGTGAACTTCCAGATGTTCAAGCTGGTTTTAGAAAAGTCAGAGGAACCAGAGATCAAATTGCCAACATCCATTGGATCATCGTAAAAGCAAGAGAGTTACAGAAAAGCATCTATTTCTGCTCTATTGACTATGCCAAAGCCTTTGTGTTTCCAACAAACTATGGAAAATTCTTAAAGAGATGGAAATACCAGAACACCTAACCTGCCTCCTGAGAAATCTGTATACAAGACAAGAAGCAACAGTTAGAATTGGACATGGAACAAAAGACTGGTTCCAAGTTGGTAAAGGAGTATGTCAAGGCTGTATATTGTCACCCTGTTTATTTAACTTATATGCAGAGCACATCATGCAAAATGTTGGGCTGGATGAAGCAAAAGTTGGAATCAAGATTGCCAGGGAAATATCAACAACCTCAGATATACAGATGACACCACCCTTATGACAGAAAGTGAAGAAGAGCTAAAGAGCCTCTTGATGAAAGTGAAAGAGGAGAGTGAAAAAGTTGGCTTAAAACTCAGCATTCAAAAAAACTAAGATCATGGCATCTGGTTCATTGGATCTGTGTTCATTTGAAGGACTGATGTTGAAGCTGAAACTCCAATACTTTGGCCACCTGATGCAAAGAGCTGACTCATTTGAAAAGACCCTGATCCTGGGAAAGATTGAGGGCAGGAGGAGAAGGGGATGACAGAGGATGAGGTGGTTGGAGGGCATCACCAATTCAATGGACATGGGTTTGGGTGGACTCTGGGAGTTGGTGATAAACTGGGAGGCCTGGCGTGCTGTGGTTCATAGGGTTGCAAGGAGTTGGACATGACTGAGTGACTGAACTGAACTGAATGGGATTTAGAAAAATGATATTGATAAATATATTTTCAGGGAAGGAATAGAGACACAGATTTAGACAATGGATTTGTGGAGACAGTTGGTGAAGAATACTGTGGGGCAAATGGAGAGAGTAGCGTCGACATGCATGCACTATCATGTGTAAAATAGCTAGTGGAAAGCTGCCATATAACATAGGGAACTCAAGTCATTGGTCTGTGATTGCCTGGAGGGGTGAAATGGCTAAAGTCTCAACGGTGAAATTTTATATGTTATAAAACATGTTTAGCTTATTTACTTTGTAGTACATCAGAAACTAACACTGCAAAACATTATAAAACAATTATGCTTCAATTAGAAAATAACTCAAAATAAGTACAGAATACAAATAGAGGCATCACACCGAGATTTCAATCATATTAAAAATCTATAGCAATCAAAACAATGTGGTATTGGAATCAAATAAACACATAAAAAGTGGAACAGAATCAATGGGCTGGAATAAAATCTATGCATATATGATCAACTGATTTAACAAGGAGTCAAGAATATTCAGTGGCAATATGGCAATTACTTCAATAAGTCACATTAGAACAACTGGTTATTCAACTATAAACGAGTGAAACTGGACCCTCTTCTTATCATACTATTCACAAAAGTTAACTCAACATGTACAAAATATTAAATATAGACCTGAAATTCTAAACCGCCTAGAATAAAACACAGTGAAGAATTTACTTGGCAACATTTTTTTTAATTTCTTGGATATAACATCAAATGCATCAGCAACATAAGAAAAAATTAAAAACTAGGACTACATCAAACTAAAGAATTTTTGCACAGCAAAGGATAGTATTATTAAATTTAAAATGATGGCAGAATATTTACAAACTCTATACAAGGTGGGGATTCCCTGGTGGCTCAGACAGTAAAGAGTCTGCCTGCAATTCAGGAGACCTGAGATCTATCTCTGGGTCTGGAAGATCCCCTTGAGAAGGGAATGGCAATTCACTCCAGTATTCTTGCCTGGAAAATCCCATGGATGGAAGAGCCTGGTGGGCTACAGTCCACAGGGTCTCAAAGAGTCAGATGACTGAATTACTTCACTTTCACTTTTGAAGGAGATGGGCTTCCTTGATGACTCAGTGGTAAAGAATCTACCTGCCAATGACACAGGTTCAATCTCTGGGTCAGGAAGATCTCCTGGAGAAGAAAATGGCAGCCCACCCAGTATTTTTGCCTGGGAAATCCCAGGAACAGAGTATTACAGTCCAGGCTACAGTCCATGAGGTCACAAAAAGTTGACCATGACTGAACAACTAAACATCAGCAACATACCAGATAGTCACAATGAGATATCACCTCACATCTCTTAGAATGGCTATTACCTAAAGATAAGAATTTGCAAATGCTGGTGAGGATGTGAAGAAAAGGGAATCCTTGTGTGATTTTGGTTCCTCAAAAAATTTATAATAGGACTAACACATGGTCCAGGAACCCCACTTTTGTGTGTATATCTAAAGGAAATAAAATCACTATACTGAAGTGGTATCTGCACTCCCATGTTCATTTGAGCATTATTCATAATAGCAAAGACATTGACATGTCCCATGATTAATAAATGGGTAAAGAATATATACATGTATATGATAGAATATTATTAAGTCATAAAATGAAAGACATCCTCCTATTTGGTATGATTTTGGTGGATGATGAGGCCATTCTGCCATGTGAAGTTGTCAGACAAAGAAAGACAAGTACTGTATGATCTCATTTTTATGTGAATCTAAAAAACATTAACTCAGAAAAAGAGCAGAAACACCATTGCTAGAGGCAGTGCTTGGGGGGAATGAGGGGATATTTGTGAAAAGGTACATATTTTCAGTTATAAAATGAGCAACCTTTGCAGACTGAATGTAGATCATGATGATTCTTGTTAATAAACTCTGATAATCTTTTTGCAATATATATGAAGACCAAATTATGTTGCACATCATAAACAATGTGATCTAGCAATTATATCTCAATAGCATTGATGTTAAATAAAAATGCACATAATAACATGAAATGAGACAATGATACCACAGAGGTTCATTTAGTATCCATCATGATAACTACTAAAGCAGAAAAGTGCCCAGAGTCATGAGAGTTTCATATCAATCCAGAGTAATAACTAGTGTGTCATTAACCTCATTTCTGGAATTAAGATTGCTGGGAGAAATATCAATAACCTCAGATATGCAGATGACACCACCCTTATGGCAGAAAGTGAAGAGGAACTAAAGAGAATCTTGATTAAAGTGAAAGAGAAGAGTGAAAAAGTTGGCTTAAAGCTCAACATTCAGAAAACGAAGATCATGACATCTGATCCCATCACTTCATGGAAAATAGATGGGGAAACAGTGGAAACAGTGTCAGACTTTATTTTTGGGGGGCTCCAAAGTCACTGCGGATGGTGATTGCAGCCATGAAATTAAAAGATGCTTACTCCTTGGAAGGAAAGTTATGCTTAACCTAGATAGCATATTCAAAAGCAGAGACATTACTTTGCCAACAAAGGTCCTTCTAGTCAAGGCTACAGTTTTTCCAGTAGTCATGTATGGACGTAAGATGGACTGTGAAGAAAGCTGAGCACCAAAGAATTGATGTTTTTGAACTCTGGTGTTGAAGAAGACTCTTGAAAGTGCCTTGGACTACAAGGAGATCCAACCAGTCCATTCCTAAGGAGATCAGTCCTGGGTGTTCTTTGGAAGGAATGCTGGTAAAGCTGAAACTCCAGTACTTTGGCCACCTCATGCGAAGAGTTGACTCATTGGAAAAGACTCTGATGCTGGGAGGGATTGGGGGCAGGAAAGGGGATGACAGAGGATGAGATGGCTGGATGGCATCACCGACTCGATGGACCTGAGTTTGGGTGAACTCCGGGAGTTGGTGATGGATAGGGAGGCCTGGCGTGCTGCAATTCATGGGGTCAAAAAGAGTTGGACACGACTGAGTGACTGAACTGAACTGAACTGAATTGAATCTCATTTCTGAGTTGAGTTGGAGGAATCACCATGTGCTGTGCTTAGCTGCTCAGCCACGACTGACTCTTTGCGGACATGGACTGTAGCCCGCCAGGTGCTGCTGTTCATGAGGCTTCTCCAGGCAGGAATACTGGAGTGGGTTGCCAAGCACTCCTTCAGGGAATCTTCCCAACTCAAGGATCGAACCCAGGTCTCCCTCATTTCAGGCAGATTCATCTGGAGCTTCCTTGATAGCTCAGTTGGTAAAGAATCTGCCTGCAATGCAGGAGACCCTGGTTCGATTCCTGGGCCAGGAAGGTCCACTGGAGAAGAGATAGGCTGCCCACTCCAGTATTCTTGGGCTTCCCTTGTGGCTCAGCTAGTAAAGAATCCACCTGCAATGCTGAAAACCTGGCTTCAAACCCAAGGTTGGGAAGATCCCCTGGAGAAAGGAAAGGCTACCAACTCCAGTATTCTGGCCTGGAGAATCCCATGGACTGTGTAATCCATGGAGGTCACAAAGAGTCAGACACTACTGAGCGACTTTCACTTTTACTTCACTTTTCTTTACCATCTGAGCTACCAGGGAAGCCTAAGGAGGAATCACAGTGCAATGAGTATGGATTTAGAAGTAGTCCCTGATGGAGAGGAGCCTTATATATTTAAATAACATTAAATACCTACTGTATAGGTTGCAGTGTATTAATCAAGGGCAGAGGGACACATTTTAGGCTGGAAAGGTCCATGCAAGAAGGTTCAGGACCCTTCAGGCCATGGTAAGAATTTTGGAATTCACCATGAATTCTCAGAAAATGTATTCTTTCTTTTTTTTTTTTTTTTTTTTACTTTACAATATTGTATTGGTTTTACCATACATCAACATGCATCCGCCACAGGTGTACACGTGTTCCCATCCTGAATCCCCCTCCCACCTCCCTCCCCATACCATCCCTCTGGGTCATCCCAGCGCAACATCCCCAAGCCTCCTGTATCCTGCATCGAACCTGGACTGGCGATTCATTTCTTATATGATATTATACATGTTTTAATGCCATTCTCCCAAATCATCCCCCCCTCCTTCTCCCACAGAGTCCAAAAGACTATTCTATACATCTGTGTCTCTTTTGGAGAAAGCAACGGCACCCCACTCCAGTACTCTTGCCTGGAAAATCCCATGGATGGGGGAGGCTGGAAGGCTGCAGTCCATGGGGTCGCTGAGGGTTGGACACGACTGAGCGACTTCACTTTCACTTTTCACTTTCATGCATTGGAGAAGGAAATGGCAAGCCACTCCAGTGTTCTTGCCTGGAGAATCCCAGCGACAGGGGAGCCTGGTGGGCTGCCATCTGTGGGGTCACACAGAGTTGGACACGACTGAAGTGACTTAGCAGCAGCTGCAGCAGTGTCTCTTTTGCTGTCTCGCATACAGGGTTGTCATTACCATCTTTCTAAATTCCATATATATGCATTAGTATACTGTATTGGTGTTTTTCTTTCTGGCTTACTTCACTCTGTACAATAGGCTCCAGTTTCATCCATCTCATTAGAACTGATTCAAATGTATTCTTTTTAATGGCTGAGTAGTACTCCATTGTGTATTATGTACCACAGCTTTCTTATCTTATAGAAAACTATAAAACACTGATGAAAGAAATCAAAGAGGACACTAATAGATGGAGAAATATACCATGTTCATGGATCAGAAGAATCAATATAGTGAAAATGAGTATACTACCCAAAGCAATCTATAGATTCAATGCAATCCCTATCAAGCTACCAACGGTATTTTTCACAGAGCTAGAACAAATAATTTCACAATTTGTATGGAAATACAAAAAAACCTCGAATAGCCAAAGCGATCTTGAGAAAGAAGAATGGAACTGGAGGAATCAACCTGCCTGACTTCAGGCTCTACTACAAAGCCACAGCCATCAAGACAGTATGGTACTGGCACAAAGACAGAAATATAGATTAATGGAACAAAATAGAAAGCCCAGAGATAAACCCACGCACCTATGAGCATCTTGTCTTTGACAAAGGAGGCAAGAATATACAATGGAGAAAAGACAATCTCTTTAACAAGTGTTGCTGGGAAAACTGGTCAACCACTTGTAAAAGAAAGAAAATGTATTTTCTATTTTTAAAAACAGGACTGGCATCATCAATTTGAAAGATTATCTTAGTTCTGTGTGCAAAATATTTGATATTGAGTAGAAGTGAATATAGTCATAACAGTGCTGATATTATTATTCAAATAAAATGTAATTGTGGCTTTTATTAGGATGTTAGTGGAATTAGTAAAGTGGAGATTTAAGGTTTATTTAGAATGTACATTTCCCGAAAACATCCATCAAGTTGAATATAGGTAATAGTTTAACTATAAGGAAAATAATGAGCAATAATTTAACATGTACAACTTGAGATTTAGTAGTTGTACTCATTCATGAAATTTACTACCACAATCACAATACAGATAATTTTTATTTCTTTCAGAAGTTCCTAAGAAAATTGTCAATCCATTCCTCCTTCCATCTCTGATCTCAGGCAATGACTGGTTTTCTTTTCTCAGCATAGTTTACTTTGCATTTTATAGACATAGAAACACATAGAATTAACTGTTATGTATCTGTCATTTTGCATTTAACATAAAGCTTTTGAGACTCATCCAGTCCTGTTGCATGGATCAGTAGTTTATATATATGTATGTGTGTATATGTATGTATATGTATATATATGTATGTATATATGTAATGAAATATGTATGAATATATTAGGAATGTGAAATAAATGTGTTAGATGATATATATTTTTAATGATAACAAACATATCAAACTTATTCAGAAGCCTGTGACAAAATAAATTAGTGCATTTTAAGTGCTATATATACTTATGTTCTAAATATTATACACTTGCCAAAACTTTGCATTTCATGTATATATTTTCTGTCATGCCTATATAGGTAAGTGATTAGAGAACTCTGTTGAACAATAACTCAAATAAAGTGATAAATATAGCCATGGGGAAGGTTGATGTAGCTTTCAGAAGTGTCAAACAAATCTAAGGATGCAATTCATTATTTACTCAATTACTTAGAAGCTCCACAAATAATATATTGCAAACTTTTAAGGACTGAGAATATTTTAACCTAAGTGGTTAAATTGTTTTGGCAGATGCAGGAAGTGAAATCATCAGAATTGTATACCTAAAAATCCTAGTAATTGGAATTTTTAAGCATAAGATTAAAGTGCTGTTTTAGAGAAGGTATTCAATCAGAAAATATTACAGTTATATAGAGACAGAAAATATTCTAGCAATTTATCAACAAATATCCTGAGCTGACAACTAGATTAAATAAATGAACAAAATATAACAGGTTGGAGACAAGCCATTGTGAAAAGAAACTTGCTAACTGAAGCTGAAATTAGTGCCATTAAACATGATGTTGCAGGAGATTTGTGATCTAACCAAATAACAAATGAAAGCTCCCTGCTGTTGATGTATCAGGAGATGGAGATTAAATGGAAAGGAAAAAAATTAGGTGAACAAACAATGAACTTGCAATGTATGTGAATGGGGAACATAGTATATATACATGTACACATGCACATATATATAATATAAATATATATATAATATAGTGTGTATATATACACATACTATATATAAATATATACATATATTATGTTATTTGTAAATATCAGTAGAAGATACTTCCTCCAGGACTTGTAGTCTCTTAAAGTTCAGAAGTAAGTAAGAAAAGGAAAAAAGTAATGAAGCTTAATGATCCTATTAAATTCTCAAGGCCAGTACACTCCTTAGAAACACAGGATATATATCAAAATTGGGAGAGTTTCACAAAGGTCTTAAAATGCTAACATTGTAAGATTTTTTTTGATCCTTCTCTGTTCCAAATTCTTTGAACTCTCCACCAACCAAGTAAATTTGTTAGCTTGTGGGGAACATGTTTTCTTGTCCATTAGGCCAATGAAAAATAGCACCACTAGTAAAGTTTTAAAATTTCAAGTCATACCTAAATATTGCAACTTACTGGAATACTTTGTTATTTAAAATATTCCCAGATGGCTACCTTCATGTACTGAAAAGTTGAGTATTTCATAGATCTATTTCTCCTGCCAAAAACAGCTAAAGACCACTGCAAGAGAATCATAAGAATACATAATGTGGACAAGGGTGCTGCTAAGTCGCTTCAGTCGTGTCCGACTCTGTGCGAGCCCAGAGACGGCAGCACACCAGGCTCCTCCATCCATGGGATTTTCCAGGCAAGAGTACTGGAGTGGGGTGCTATTTCCTTCTCCAGCGGACAAGGTAGATCAGAGTAATCAGTTTGGAATAAAGAAAGTCTTATTGCAAATAAATCACCATTAAATACCAGGAAGACATATCAGCTATCTTGGAGGAGAAGGGAAGCAAATGTGGACACTAAATTGTTCTGTCATTAGTTTATTTTATTTGAAGTGTTAAATATCTAACACTTATTAGTACATTATAATGGATTTTTTTTTTGCCACATTGACCTTACATAATGCAACAAATACTTAAGAAACAATCTTATTATGCTGAGCTGCATAAATTCTTCTTTTTAGTAATTTTGATAGAAATAACATTTCAATTACTGTTAATACAAAACATTCATCATTAATATAATGAATATACACATTTGTAGAGGGCATATATAATACCTGACATTCTTCTAGACACTGAGGATACAACTGATAACAAGACAAAATTCCTTTGCACACGCTGCTTGCAATCAAACTGGGGAGACAGAAAGTAAACAAATAAATCAGTAAGTGTGTAATATATAATGAGTTCCTGATACTTCCTGCTTAGAGGGGCCTTTACTGACTAAGCTTGCAAAAACAGTGCCTCCAAAATTCACACTTATTTTATCAATTTTTTTTATGCTTGGTCTAATTGTATATAATACAACAATTTATTGCTTTAATTGGTTATTCTGACACCTGTCTGCTCAGCTCGCTCTCGGGAGTTGTAAAAGCAACAGGCCAAAAATGTAAGTAACAGTCAAGTATTTAATCACTTACAGTGATTAAGAACATGTTACTGCTGCTGCTAAGTTGCTTCAGTAATGTCCAACTCTGTGCGACCCCATAGACGGGAGCCCACCAGACTCCTCTGTCCCTGGGATTCTCCAGGCAAGAACACTGGAGTGGGTTGCAGAACATGTTAAACTGGAGAAATGTCTACACCCACTCCATCACCACATCCCCACATGCTGGGTCAGGTGGCTGAGTGCAGATATGGAAGTTATCTCATTGCCAGGGAACCTGGAGGCTTCTCCAGTTGCAGTTTTATGAACCCTGGAAGCAAGGGGTATGAGGGAAGAGCCAGGAGTGGGAAAAGTGCTGAGCCATGAGTCACAGTGGAAAAGAGTGTCACGTATGCCCCGTTTCTCCAGTACGGTGATGTCAGCTAAGGCATTTGAGAAATCTTCTGTCTATGGCTTTAAGAGAGAAATCCTCAAAGGAAATGCCACAGGGTTAGAAATGAAAATAATGCATAAGAGCATGGCTGGTCAGAGGGTCAAGAGTCCTTGATGGCTACTCTCTTCAGAAACTGCAGCTCATTGGCTGTTCACCAAGTCTGGTGTGGGGAGGTCAGCTTTTCCCTGTGAGGCCCGGCAGGAAAAACATTTAGAATTGCCTACACTCAAGCCTAAAATATCACACACAGGTTTTTTAACTAGGAGCCAGACTCTTCAGTTAGCATTTAAAAAGATAGCTGAAAGATGTCACTTTAATAAATTCATTTATTCATAAAAAGCATATGTACAAATTAATCATTATGTTCCATGTAGCTGATAGGAACTACATGGAACTTCCAGATGTTCAAGCTGGTTTTACAAAAGGCAGAGGAACCAGAGATCACATTGCCAACATCTGCTGGATCATCAAAAAAGCAAGAGAGTTCCAGAAAAACATTTGTTTCTGCTTTATTGACAATGCCAAAGCCTATGTGGAAAATTATGAAAGATATGAGAATACCAGAAAACCTGGCCTGACTCTTGAAAAAACTGAATGCAGGTCAGGAAGCAACAGTTAAAACTGGACATGAAAAAACAGACTGGTTCCAAATTTGGAAAGGAGTACGTCAAGGCTGTCTATTGTCACCCTGCTTATTTAACTTATATGCAGAGTCCATCAAGAGAAATGCTGGGCTGGAAGAAGCACAAGCTGGAATCAAGATTGCCAGGAGAAATATCAATAACTTCAGATATGCAGATGACACTACCCTTATGGCAGAAAGTGAGGAAGAACTAAAGAGCCTCTTGATGAAAGAGGAGAGTGAAAAAGTTGGCTTAAAGCTCAACATTCAGAAAACTAGGACCATGGCATCTGGTCCCATCACCTCATGGCAAATAGATGGGGAAACAGTGGCAGACTCTTTTTTGGAGGGGGCTCCAAAATCACTGCAGATGGTGACTGCAGCCATGAAATTAAAAGATGCTTACTTCTTGGAAGGAAAATTATGACCAATCTAGACATATTAAAAAGCAGAGACATTACTTTGCCAAAAGGTCCATCTAGTCAAGCCTATGGTTTTTCCAGTAGTCATGTATGGATGTGAGAGGTGGACTATAAAGAAAGCTCAGTTCAGTTCGGTTCAGTTCAGTCGCTCAGTGGTGTCCAATTCTTTGAGATCCCATGAATCATAGCACGCCAAGCCTCCCTGTCCATCACCAACTCCAGAACTTCATCCAAACTCGTGTGCATTGAGTCGGTGATGCCATCCAGCCATCTCATAGTCTGTCATCCCCTTCTCCTCCTGCCCTCAATCATTTCCAGCATCAGGATCTTTCCAAAGAGTCAGCACTTTGCATGAGCTGGCCAAAGTATTGGAGTTTCAGCCTGAGCATTAGTCCTTCCAATGAACACCCAGGACTGGTCTCCTTTAGGATGGACTGGTTGGATTCCTTACAGTCCAAGGGACTTGCAAGAGTCTTCTCCAACACCACAGTTCAAAAGCATCAATTCTTTGGCGCTAAGCTTTCTTCACAGTCCAAGGCGCACATCCATACATGACCACTGGAAAAACCATAGCCTTGACTAGAAGGACCTTTGTTGGCAAAGTAATGTCTCTGCTTTTTAATATGCTGTCTAGATTGGTCATAACTTTTCTTCCAAGGAGTATGTGTCTTTTAATTTCACTGCTGCAATCACCATCTGCAGTGATTTTTGGAGCCCCCCAAAAATAAAGTCTGACACTTTTTCCACTGATTTCCCACCCGTTTCCCATGAAGTGATGGACCAGATGTCATGACCTTAGTTTTCTAAATGTTGAGCTTTAAGTCAACTTCTTTACTCTCCTCTTTCACTTTCATCAAGAAGCTTTTTAATTCCTCTTCACTTTCTGCCATAAGGATGGTGTCATCTGCATATCTGAGGTTATTGATATTTCTCCCAGCAATCGTGATTCCAGCTTATGTTTCTTCCAGCCCAGAGTTTCTCATGATGTACTCTGCATATAAATTAAATAAGCAGGGTGACAATATACAGCCTTGATGTACTCCTTTTCCTATTTGGAACCAGTTTGTTATTCCATGTCCAGTTCTAACTGTTGCTCCTGAACTGCATACAGGTTTCTCAAGAGGCAGGTCAGGCGATCTGGTATTCCCATCTCTTTCAGAATTTTCCACAATTTATTTTGATCCACACAGTCAAAGGCTTTGGCATAGTCAATAAAGCAGAAATGGATGTTTTTCCGGAACTCTCTTGCTTTTTCCATTATCCAGTGTATGTTGGCAATATGATCTCTGGTTCCTCTGCCTTTTCTAAAACCAGCTTGAACATCTGGAAGTTCACGGTTCATGTATTGCTGAAGCCTGGCTTGGAGAATTTTGAGTATTACTTTACTAGCGTGTGAGATGAGAACAATTGTGTGGTAGTTTGAGCATTCTTTAGCATTGCCTTTCTTTGGGATCAGAATGAAAACTGACCTTTTCCAGTCCCATGGCCACTGCTGAGTTTTCCAAATTTACTGACGTATTGATTGCAGCACTTTCACAGCATCATCTTTCAGGATTTGAAATAGCTCAACTGGAATTCCATCACCTCCACTAGCTTTGCTCATTGTGATGCTTTCTAAGACTCACTTGACTTCACATTCCAGGATGTCTGGCTCTAGGTATCTGGGTCATGAAGCTCCTTTTTGTACCGTTCTTCTGTGTATTTTTGCCACCTCTTCTTAATATCTTCTGAATGACTGATCTGAACTGAGTTTATAGCCTACACTGATTTTATGTAAATTTGTATAATATGGTATTTATTATCATGGGATTTATATTTTCTCATTGTCTATATTTAGTAAAAACATCAATAATAATAACAAAAATATAGGTCTTAACATTTGCTAGGCTTTGTTCTAAGTAATTTAAAATATTGATTAATTGAGATAACATAAGAACCTTATATAGAAGCTTTGTTAATACAGTTTGAGGATAAGGAAGCATGTTCATGTGTGCTAAGTCTCTTCAATCTTGTCCAACTCATTGCAATCCTATGGACTGTAGCCCACCAGGCTACTCTCTGTCCATGGGATTCTCTTGGCAGGAATACTGGACTGAAATGTCATGTCCTCCTCCAGGGGATTGTCACAACCCAGAAACCAAAACAACATCTCTTTTGTCTCCTGTATAGGTAGGTAGGTTCTTTATGACTAGTGCCACTCGGGAAGACACAGAAACCAAACACAGAGGTGATAGCAAATATGGCCACAAATTCTCCTCAAATACTTGTTGCTTGTGGCATCCAACTTCCTTTCTGGGAGCAGTTATGTGACTTGTTTTGACCAGTATAATGTTAACAATTGTGATGTGAGAAGATATTTATCCTCTCTAATACTGTTCTTAGGAACCTATAACTGGTAATGTGAAAAACATGGAAAGCAGGGTTGTCCTGATTGAAAACAATGTCTCAGTTATCCAAATCTTCCCACCCAAGGGCTATCTAATGACTAGACAACTTAATTTTCTGCCATTGTCTGTCAGCTTGACTTATATTAACATATAAATGTCTGTATATGTATTGTATAAATACATATAAGTATTTATATGTATAACATAGAAATGCTTGTATAATGCTTGTATAAATACTGAGATCTGCAGATGACCCATCTAACATAATCCAAACCCAACTGCAGATTCTCAAAATTGCAAGCCACATAATTGGTTATTGTTTTAAGATACTAAGTTTTGGAATGGTTGGGGCAAGGCAATGTATTATTTATACCATGCTTGCTTGCTTGCTCAGTCACGTCAGTCATGTCTGACTCTTTGCGACCCTGTGGATTGTAGCCTGCCAGACTCCTAGGTCCATAGGATCCTCCAGGCAAGAATACTGGAGTGTGTTACCACTCCCTTCTCCTGGGGATTTTCCCAATCTAGGGATTGAACCCATGTCTCCTGCATCTCCTGCATTGCAGGTGGATTCTTTACTCACTGAGCCACCTGGGAGCCTACTATTTATACCATGGCAAATACTAAAACTTAAAAGATACTCATGGAGGTTACTTTGCATTAACATATTGCCCTCTCAACCTAATGTTAAAAAGGCATAAATAATATTAAAATAAATGTAAAAGTCAACTGTTTTACCAGATATCAACAATGAACAAATTACAAACAAATACCATTTGCATTAGCACTCACAAAAAGAAAATACTTAGTTGCAAATCTATAAAAATATATATAAAACGTCTAGAAGGAAAAATGCTGATGAGATGAACACAATTTAACTGAATAAATAAAGAGTTATCCCATGTTAATGGATAGGAGTACTTAATACTGTCAACATGTCAATTCTTCCCAAATTTTATATATTTAAGGGAATCCCACCCAAATGCCAGGAAGTTATTTAATGTATATCAGTAAACTGATTCTAAAGTATACATGGAGAGGCAAACAACCCAGAACAGCCAAAAAAATATTAAAGGAAAACAATAAAGTTAGAGGGCTGACATTACCTGACTTCAAGACTTAAAAAAATCTACAGTAATCAGGAGAGTAAAGTATTGGTGAACAAATAGACACTATAGATCAGTGGAACAGAATAAAGAGCCCATAAATACACTCCCCTAAACATAATCAACTGATCTTTGATAAAGGAGAAAATGCAATGAAATAGAACAAAAATAACCTCTTCAACACAAGGTACTGGAACAAGTGAACACTCATGCGTGAAAAAAAAATCAATCTAGACATATTTTACACACTTCACAGAAATTAACTCAAAATAGATGACAGACCTAAATGTACAAATATATTAAATTAAAGGAATCTGGAAAACCTCGATGACCTTGATTATGGCAATT
The DNA here is from genome assembly GCF_019923935.1 of Bubalus bubalis. Classification (NCBI taxonomy): domain Eukaryota; kingdom Metazoa; phylum Chordata; class Mammalia; order Artiodactyla; family Bovidae; genus Bubalus; species Bubalus bubalis. The sequence goes on along the minus strand of NC_059169.1, from coordinate 82,747,932 downwards.
ATTTTCTTGATGTAACCTCAACAATAAATAAATAAGCTGGACTTAAAAAAAAAAAAAAAACCTATATTCTGGGAAGTACAATGTCAAGAGAATAAAGACACATCACAGAATAGAAAATGTTTGCAGAAGACACATTTGAGAAGAGACTAATATCCAAATGGACAAGGAACTCTTAAAACTCAACAATAACAAGATAGCAACGCAGTTAAAAAATAGACCAAACATCTTATCTAACATTTATCAAAGATATACAGTGGCAGATATGCATATAAAATGATGCTCCATATCACATGCCATCATAAAATTGCAAGTTCAAATGAGATACCATTATACAACCTGTTAGAATGACTAAAATTTGAAACACTGACAACTCAAAAAGCTGGTTGGGATGGGAAGCAATAGGAATTTTCATACATTGCTGGTGGAAATGCAAACTGTTAATCTCATTTTGGAGGACACTGTGATGGTTTGTTACAAAATTAAATGTATTCTTACCATAAGATCCAGCTTTCATGCTCCTTGTTATTTACCAAATGGATAGGAAGCTTTGTCCACAAAAAAAAAAAAAAAAAAAAAATGTCAAACAGATGTTTATAGCAGCTTTGTGCATAATTGCCAAAACTTGGAAGTAACTAAGGAATCCTTCTGTGATGAACAGGTAAACTGTGGTACATTCAGACATTTGTATATTATTCAGCAGTTAAAAGAAATCAGCTCTCAAACTATTAAAAGACATAGAGGATCCTTAAATTCGTACTAGTAAGTGAACAAAACCAGCCTACAAAGGCTAAATACTGTATAATCCCACCTATATGACATTCTGGAAATGGCAAAACCATGAAGACAATTAAAAAAAAAAAAAAAAAACAGTGGTTGCCAGAGTTGGAAACGGGAGATAAATAGAGTACAGAAAATTTTAATTGAAGTATTTTTAAAATATTCTGGGTGAAACTAAATTGATGGATATACATCTTTATACAGGACTTCCTTGGTGGCTAAGATGGTAAAGAATCTGCCTGAAATGTAGGAGGCCCACGTTCTATCCCAGTCAGGAAGATCCCCCAGAGAAATGAATGACTACTAACTTCTGTATTCTTGCCTGGATAATTCCATAGATAGAGGAGTCTGGTGTGCTTCAGTCCATGGGGTCTGAAAGAATCAGATATGACTGATTAACATCAGAGAATGTGCAAATTAACTCTACTGTAAAGTATGAAAGATAGTTCTGATGCATTTGTGTAGACTAATTGTTAGTTAAAAACAAAACAAAACAAAAATATACCATTATGGTGAGTGATTTTGGTTATGGAGGAAGCTATGCATGTATTGGAATAAGAGAAATATGGAATATTTCCGTATTTTTCTCTCAGTTGAGTTGTAGAACTAAAACTGATTTAAAAATTATCTTTAAGAATCATGAAAAATAAGTAGCACCACACATTATAAAAAATGGAAGAAAGCATATTATATAGAAATAAAAAATTATATTGAAAAGGAAGGGATATCAATTCAAATCCATTGGAAATTTATTTCTGAGCTTAAGCTACTAAATCAACAAAACTATTGACTTTAATATTGATAAAACTATTGATAAAAAATTTATCTCCAAATTAGTAAAAATAAATTCCATTTTACTAAGTTTTTTATAAAGGCTGTTTTATTCTCAGATAGCCTGCAAATATCTAATAAGAAAGAACATATGGACAACAATCATATCATTACAAATGTTCATAGTTCCATGAGCCAAATTTTCTAACTTAATCCTGTGTTTAGCATAAGGTTTGATAATTTATTAAAACAATTTGACAAATAGCAGAGAACTATTCCACTTAATTAATGTAGATTTTACTGATAGTTTTCTATGTAGAAGTAAATTTGTGTGTGTGTGTGTGTGTGTGTGTGTGTGTGTGTATACTCGGTCATATCCAACTCTTTGCAACCACAAGGACTGCAGCCCATCAGGCTCCTTTGTACATGGAATTGTCCAAGCAAGAACATTGGAGCAGCTTGCCATTTCCTCTCCTAAGTATCTTCCTGACCCATGGATCGAACTTGTGTCTCTTCTCTCCTGTGTTGGCAGGCAGGTTCCTTACCACTGCACTACCTAGAAAGCTCCAGAATAACTTTACTGTCAGTAATTAAAGACAGATCTGTTGACATTTAGGTTGAGGCCTTTCAAGAAACTTTCACATTTTTGACATATGAATGTAGATATATTTTGAATCATATATTCTCTGACTATGAACTGCATGTTATGATCTAAATGTGTTTTTTCTAAAAATTAAGGTGTACTTGCTGCTGCTGCTACCTCACTTCAGTCTTTCTTTCCTAATTTCTTCATGGGGCTAGTCATTAGAAATTTAAAACGTTCAAATTTCATTTAAAAATAAAGTTTTTATTCGATCACTTAATTTGGCCTTGATTCAAGCTTGTGCTCCTTCCAGCCCAGCGTTTCTCATGATGTACTCAGCATATAAGTTAAATAAACAGGGTGACAATATACAGCCTCGATGTACTCCTTTTCCTATTTGGAACCAGTCTGTTGTACCATGTCCAGTTCTAACTGTTGCTTCCTGACCTGCATATAGGTTTCTCAAGAGGCAGGTCAGGTGGTCTGGTATTCCCATCCCTTTCAGAATTTTCCACAGTTTATTTTGATCCACACAGTCAAAGGCTTTGGCATAGTCAATAAAGCAGAAATAGACGTTTTTCTGGAACGCTCTTGCTTTTTCCATGATCCAGCGGATGTTGGCAATTTGATCTCTGGTTCCTCTGTGTTTTCTAAAACCAGCTTGAACATCTGGAAGTTCACGGTTCATGTATTTCTGAAGCCTGGCTTGGAGAATTTTGAGCATTACTTTAGTAGCATGTGAGATGAGTGCAATTGTGCGGTAGTTTGAGCATTCTTTGGCATTGCCTTTTGTGGGGAGCTGCCCGTGAGAATGAGGTCCTTTATCTAAAGGACACAGCCCTGGGAGCTGCCTCAGTCCTTGAGGGTTTGCTTGCAAACATAGCTTTCTGTCCCGCCACCCCGAAGATTAGGCGATTATTAACTGCAGACATCTGGAGTTCTGGACAAATTTCTCACATACAAGGAAATGTTATCTGGTGCAAGAGATAATAGCAGGATGCCATTCCCATGCTCTCAAGAGGTCCTGTGATTTTTCTTAAGATGTATATGTCAGTCAAGAAGAATGTTAACTGCCTTCTTTTTCTCATGCTCTCCTGTATAAATATTGGATGCTGAATAAAGTCGTGGTCAGACTGCGTCCCTTCGTGGAGACGTGTCTGATCCTCTCGACCTATTCTTTGCTGTTGTATTCTTTCTTAGCCGCGTCGTGCACATTCTCGGGACCTGATCGACTTTGCCAGCAGGCTCCGGCAGCCTTTCTTTTGAATTGGAATGAAAACTGACCTTTCACAGCATCATCTTTCAGGATTTGAAATAGCTCAAGTGGAATTCCATCACCTCCACTAGCTTTGCTCGTAGTGATGCTTTCTAAGGCCAACTTGACTTCACATTCCAGGATGTCTGGCTCTAGGTGAGTGATCACACCATCGTGATTATCTGGCTTATGAAGCTCTTTTTTTTACAGTTCTTCTGTGTATTCTTGCCATCTCTTCTTAATATCTTCTGCTTCTGTTAGGTCCAAACCATTTCTGTCCTTTATAGAGCCCATCTTTTCGTAAAATGTTCCCTTGGTATCTCTAATTTTCTTGAAGAGATCTCTAGTCTTTCCCATTCTGTTGTTTTCCTGTATTTCTTTGCATTGATCGCTGAGTACATCATGAGAAATGCTGGGCTGGAAGAAGCACAAGCTAGAATCAAGATTGCCAGGAGAAATATCAACAACCTCTGATAGGCAGATGACACCACCCTTATGGCAGAAAGTAAAGAGGAACTAAAAAGCATCTTGATGAAAATGAAAGAGGACAGTGAAAAAGTTGGCTTAAAGCTCAACAATCAGAAAACGAAGATCATGGCATCTGGTCCCATTACTTCATGGCAAATAATGGAGAAACAGTGGAAAGTGTCAGACTTTATTTTCTGAGGCTGTGAAATCACTGCAGATGTGATTGCAGCCATGAAATTGAAAGACACTTTCTCCTTGGAAGGTAAGTTATGACCAACCTAGATAGCATATTGAAAAGCAGAGATATTTGCCAACAAAGGTCTATCTAATCAAGGCTATGGTTTTTCCAGGGGCCATGTATAGATGTGAGAGCTGGACTGTGAAGAAAGCTGAGTGCCAAAGAATTAATGCTTTTGAACTGTGGTGCTGGAGAAGACTCTTGAAAGCCCCTTGGACTGCAAGGAGATCCAACCAGTCCATTCTGAAGGAGATCAGCCCTGGGATTTCTTTGGAAGGAATGATGCTAAAGCTGAAACTCCAGTACTTTGGCCACCTCATGTGAAGAGTTGACTTATTGGAAAAGACTCTGATGCTAGGAGGGATTGGGGGCAGGAGGAGAAGAGGATGACATAGGATGAGATGGCTGGATGGCATCACTGATTTGATGGATATGAGTTTAAGTGAATTTCGGAAGTTGGTGATGGACAGGGAGACCTGGCATGCTGCGATTCATGGGGTCACAAAGAGTCGGACACGACTGAGCAACTGAACTGAACTAAACTGAGTTTTGCTTAAGCAGAAGGAAGAAGACCCATGGTGGTGAAATGACAACTAAGAATAGCTAGGTGTTTCTATGTTATATATAGCAACATTATTTCAATATTTTTAAGTTAACTGCCAGAAACCATGATGCAAACTTATAATATATAATAAAAATGTATACTATAAATACATATAGATACATTTTATATTATATTATAGGTTCTCGACCTGGCTGTAGCCCCTCTTACCTGCCCCAGAGCCCTTGGATGCAGATCTTCAGAACTTGGTGTGACTGTAACTGTATCCCTACTCTTCGCAGCCACAGTCCATGATCAAATTCTGCTGGCCCAAAGACCTGTTAGGTTGCATTGCCACTTTTTTCCCTCCAGAATAGCTAAAATGTACCTAAGCAACCCATATACTTGGCTTAAACCACTCCTGGCAAATTTCATGAGCAGTCCTGCTGGCCTGGGGCCCAGCAGGAAACTTGTTCATTAATGCCCTGGGAGGCAGGCTAGCCAAAGCTCATCCAGCAGATCCTGAAACAGTCCTATGACTTGGTTTCATCCCCTCCTAAGTGCAGCTTAAGAGCAGTTCTTCTTGCCCCAGCACTCACCAAGAGACACTCCCATCCGTGTCTCCTGAGGTCAGCTTACCAACCTGGGTCCCACTGCAGATGCTATAACTCCACAACCAGGCAGTCATTTTGTTTGCCCAGGATCCTGACAGGAGGCATGCCACCTGGGGCCTGGAGATCCAGACATGTGGACATCAACCCCAATTGCAAACCCTGAAGCAGCCCTGTACTGAGTTCCAGCTCCTCTTAGCCATGGCCTGGGGATGGTTCTGCCCTCCCAGGGACTCACCTAGTGAACCAGCAGGAGCCTTCTCAGGGACCTGCTAGAAACCATACACATGTTAACAACCCACTGTCAGCAGACCTAGTTGCAGAGCCTGAAACAGACACTTATAATACTACTCTACTGAACAAGGTTCTGGAGGCAGTAGCATCCACCTAAACACCGGACATGATCCACACATACCCTAGTCCCTGGTAACAGACTTACCAACTTCAGAACCCTCTGTGAACCAGCAATAGCCTCTAGTGCTGCTGTAAATTAGATTTGGTGATACAGCTCCAAAACAACATAACTGTGACTCTGGAGATAGTATTATCAGCCCTGAGAACTGACAGAAATTCTTTGCTTGCTGAAATCTGTCTACAAGGTCAAAAGAGGTACTTGCTTTTTCAAATGCTTCAGTTCAGTTCACTTCAGTCTCAGTCGTATCCGACTCTTTGCGATCCCATGAATCGCAACACGCCAGGCCTCACTGTCCATCACCGACTCCTGGAGTTCACTCAACTCACATCCATTGAGTCCGTGATGCCATCCAGCCATCTAATCCTCTGTCGTTCCCTTCTCCTCCTGCCCCCAATCCCTCCCAGCATCAGAGTCTTTCCCAATGAGTTAACTCTTCACATGAGGTGGCCAAAGTACTGGAGTTTCAGCTTTAGCATCATTCCTTCCAAAGAACACCCAGTGCTGATCTCCTTTAGAATGGACTGGCTAGATCTCCCTGCAGTCCAAGAGACTCCCAGGAGTCTTCTCCAACACCACAGTTCAAAAGCATGAATTCTTTGGTGCTCGGCTTTCTTCACAGTCCAACTCTCACATCCATACATGACCACTGGCCAAAAACATAACCTTGACTAGATGGATCTTTGTTGGCAAAGTAATGTCTCTGCTTTTCAATATGCTACCTAGGTTGGTCATAGCTTTCCTTCCAAGGAGTAAGTGTCTTTCAATTTCATGGCTGCAGTCACCATCTGCAGTGATTTTGGAGCCCCAAAAAATAAAGTCTGACACTGTTTCCACACAGACAGAATGTGGTCCACTGGAGAAGGGAATAGCAAACCACTTCAGTATTCTTGCTTTGAGAACCCCATAAACAGTATGAAAAGGAAAAATGATAGGATACTGAAAGAGGAACTCCCCAGGTCAGTAGGTGGCCAGTATGCTACTGGAGATCAGTGAAGAAATAACTCCATAAAAAATGAAGGGATGGAGCCAAAGCAAAAACAATACCCAGCTGTGGATGTGACTTGTGATAGAAGCGAGGTCCGATGCTGTAAAGAGCAATATTTCATAGGAACCTGAAATGTCAGGTCCATGAATCAAGGCAAATTGGAATTAGTCAAACAGGAGATGGCAAGAGTGAACGTTGACATTCTAGGAATCAGCGAACTAAAATGGACTGGAATGGGTGAATTTAACTCACATGACCATTATATCTACTACTGCAGGCAGGAGTCCCTTAGAAGAAATGGAGTAGCCATCACAGTCAACAAAAGAGTCCGAAATGCAGTACTTGGATGCAATCTCAAAAACGACAGAATGATCTGTTTGTTTCCAAGGCAAACCATTCAATATAAAGTAATCCCCAACCAGTAACGCTGAAGAAGCTGAAGTTTAATGGCTCTATGAAGACTTACAAAACCTTTTACAACTAACACCCAAAAAAGATGTCCTTTTCATTATAGGGGACTGGAATGCAAAAGTAGGAAGTCAAGAAACACCTGGAGGTACATTTGGCCTTGGAATATGGAATGAAGCAGGGCAAAGGCTAATAGAATTTTGCCAAGAGAATGCACTGAGCATAGCAAACACCCTCTTCCAACAACACAAGAGAAGACTCCACATGGACATCACCAGATGGTCAACACCAAAATCAGATTGATTATATTCTTTGCAGCCAAAGATGGAGAAGCTCTATACAGTCAGCAAAAACAAGACCGGGAGCTGACTGTGGCTCAGATCATGAGCTTCTTATTGCCAAATTCAGACTTAAATTGAAGAAAGTATGGAAAACCACTAGACCATTCAGGTATTCAAATGCCCAGACACCAATAAAAGCCTACAGGTTTCATGAATAGTCAGGCATATATGACCCTATCAAAGAAATTGATATTTATGAATTACCTGAAAAATAATTCAAAAATAATCATCTTAAAGAATGATTATTTCATCTTAAACAATGAAATGCAAGGTAACTTAGATAAGTAAACAAATCAGGAAAGCGATGAATTAACAAAATAAGATTAACAAAGAAATTTTGTTGTTCAGTTGCTCAGTCATGTCTGAGTCTGTGTGACCCCATGGATTTCAACATGCCAGGTTACCCTGTCCTTCACCATGTCCCAGAGTTTTCTCAAACTCATGTCCATTGAGTTGATTATGTTATCCAGCCATCTCATCCTCTGTCAGAAGAAAACCAAAGAATTGGAAAACATACAAAAGAACCAAACACTAATCCTGGCTCTGAAGAATAAAACTACAGAACTGAGCATTCAATAAAGAGCTTCAGCAGCAGACTCAAGCCAATGAAAGAATCAATATATTCAAAGACATGGCATTTTAGCCAGAAAGACAAGCAAAAAGGAAACAAAAAATGATAACATGGGATGCTTGTCATATTGACTGAAGTGGGGTGTAATGGGACAATTTTGGGTTACTGATAACTTCTTAACCAGGATAGTGATCACACAGGTATACTCACTTTTGATAATTTTGGCTGTAAAATTAGAATTTGTCTTTTGGTCTTAGTTGCTTTTTCTCTTTTGACAGCATATCCCCCTGAGAGGTACCTCGGTAGAGTGCTGAATAATATTGCTGGATAGTTTTTCCCATACAAATGCACAACTGTTCTGAGAAATTCTTTCACTTTCAGGCTGACTTTTAAATTTTGTCTTTTTCCTTTGTTGAATACCACTTTTTTTCCCCTCCTGGATTCCCTGTCTTCCAGTATATTTACATTTACCCTTCTTGAAAATTGTCACACTCTTCAGTAGCATCCTGTAACTTAATGTGTGAAATATAAATAATTTGATACTTTAGATGTTTACAATATCTCTAAAAAAATTCTGCTTATTAATATTTAGTTTTATTTAGGATTCCAGAGTAAAAATCTAATAGTACCAAAATTATAAAGGTTCCATTCTATTTTCTTTTGAGTATCAGACCCTTGTTCTTGAAACACCTCATATGCTGTGTACACCAAAACTTTAATTTTATCTTTAATACATCCTTCCCCTCTATTTCTATCTTTGAATGCCATCAATGAACAAACAACTAACATTTATCTATAGTGTTGTTTAGTGTTTATCTGTCACCATCAATAGAATGGCTTTCACTGGATCTTGCTTTAGTCATTTTATTACTCAAGGGCTCTTTTACTGAGGAAACATGTTTTTCACTCACATGAAGTAAATTTGGATCACTTTTTGTTAGTTTTCTCACCTCAGTTTCTTCTCTTTATCCTTCTGAGTGTATTATTAGTATTTTTTTGTGGTGTTCTGCACTAACTGATGGCTTCCCTGATGGCTCAGTTAGTAAAGAATCTGCCTGCAATGCAGTACACCCTAGTTCAATTTCCTGGTCAGGAAGATCCACTGGAAAAGGGATATGCTACCCTCTCCAGGATTCATGGGCATCCCTGGTGGCTCAGCTGGTAAAGAAACCGCCTGCAATGTGGGAGACCTGGGTTCGATCCCTGGGTTGGGAAGATCCCCCGGAGAAGGGAAAGGCTATCCACTCCAGTATTCTGGCCTGGAGAATTCCATGGATTGTAGAGTCCATGGAGTCACATAGAGTCAGACATGACTGAGTGACTTTCATCTTCACCTGCACTAACTGATCATTATGTTTTCTCATATTACACAACCATTTTTCTTTTATTTTGAGATTTGTTTCTTACTCTCAAATCCTTCCATTGACCTCTCCACCAAGCACTACACCATAATGTATTTGATACATAGGAACTCAGACAATCTTTTCAGACTCTGAAAAAATCTTGATATAATTATACAAGAATAGAATATCTTATTTTACATCTAAACAGTATATTTCATGTAGCATGAAAATTTTGACCAGTGTCTCTTTTATCCATTTATTAATTTCAGTTACACTCTGTCATGTTAGAGACTGTATCCAAGAATCTGGTGAGATTTAACTGTCTATTCATATTTAACAAGAGAAACAATTTTTAAAAATCAGAATTTGAAGGAATTTGACCTTGGGCCAGTCAGTTCTTCCGGAAATAAATCCTAAGATAATATGACTTGGGTACTATTATTCTAGGTATTTATTATATATTATTCAAAATCCCACTGCACTACTGCACCATGAAAGCTTTTACAGTGACATATCTTTAAATTTTTGTCTTAGCTTGTTATTTCTAATTCTTTCCCTCTTATTTTCTATTGAAACACTAAAATAGAATTTCACAAACATTCTGTCATTGTGGAATTCTTTCTAAAATCTCATATGACTTGCATGATGATGAGTTTTACCAAACCTTCAAAGAGCAGATTGTTTCCATTTTATAAACCCTGTCTAAAACTATAGGAAATAATATTTGAAGTAATGTACACAACTCAGGGCTTCCCAGGTGGTAAAGAATCTGTCTGCCAATTCAGGAGGCACAATGGCTATGGGTTTGATCCATGGGTTGGGAAGATCCTCTGAAGAACAAACTAGAAACTTGTTTCAATATTCCTGCCTGGAAAATCCCATGGAGAGAGGAACCTGATGGGCTACTACAGTCCATGGGGTCCTAGAGTCAGACTTGACAGCATGCTACAATCATTACACAACTCAATGTCACAATTTAACATTCAAAGAAAGCCAAAAATATATATGTGTATAATTATATATGGAAACATTAAATATAGGCACAGTGTGAACTGTATATAAAAATATGAAAAAACCCTAGTAAATTACAAGCAAAAATACAAGTACCACAAACATTAATATATTTTGGCTCAGCAACTTAAAATAGCTTAACAATTAAGAACTATATTAATGTAAATCTTCATATTAACTTATTAAATAGAAAAAGTATGAGGATTTTAGAACAATTAACAGGCTAAAAGAAATGGTTTCTTATCCTTAAGCCATGGGCTAGATAGCAAACTATTTGAAACATTAGCATTAAATCTCAGAATTTTATTATGTTGCTTAAAGTTATTATTTTAACTTTATACACCTGTACCTGTACACACGGGAGCAACTCTTTGACTGCATGTGTGCCATGCTGGGCGGCCGTGTGGGTGAACAGCTGTTCTTCGGGCGGGTCACCAAGGGGGCCCAGGACGACCTGAGAAAGGTCAACCAGAGCACCTATGCCCAGATCGTGCAGTTCGGGATGAGTGAGAAGCTGGGCCAGGTGTCCTTCAATCTCCCGTGCCCAGGCGAGGCGCTTGTGGAGAAGCCGTTCAGCGAAGCCATGGTACAGCTCATAGACGAGGAGGTGCGGAGGCTCATCGTCTCCGCGCATGTGTGCTTACCTGCTGCCGAGAGAAGGTGGACAAGGTGGGCAGGCGGCTGCTGTAGAAGAAGGTGCCGGAGAGGGCCGACATGGTGGAGCTGCTTGGGCTGCAGCCGTTTGCCAAGAAGATCACCTACGAGGAGCTTGTGGAGGGCACGGGCAGCCTGGAGGAGGACACGGCCCTTTCCGAGGGCCTGCAGGGCTGGCGTGGGGGGCCCGCTGCAGGAGAGCGCAGCCTAGCCCCTTCGCCTGGAGAGCAGCCTCCGGGACCCCCAGGAAGCAAATTAAAGCACATGTAACCCGAAGCAATGACACCCCACTCCAGTACTCTGGCCTGGAAAAGTCCCATGGGCAGAGGAGCCTGGTAGGCTGCAGTCTATGGGGTCTCTAAGAGTCGGACAGGACTGAGCGACTTCACTTTCACTTTTCACTTTTATGCATTGGAGAAGGAAATGGCAACCCACTCCAGTGTTCTTGCCTGGAGAATCCCAGGGATGGGGGAACCTGGTGGGCTGCCATCTATGGGATCGCATAGAGTCGGACACGACTGAAGCGACTTAGTAGCAGTAGCAGCAAAGTTATTATTTTAACATTTTACTGGAAAAGGTATTCAATTCCTTAAGATAAATAAAAAATATAAATGTAGAAGAATCACCAGGAAGATATAAAACATTTATTGTATGTTTGCAGGCTCAATCATGTCCGACTTTTTGTGGCTCCATAGACTGACTGTAGCCTGCCAGAGTCCTGTGTCCACAGAATTTTCCAGGCATGAATATTGGCGAGGGTTGCCAGTGTCTTCTTCAGGGTATCAAAATATGTTATTGCATACCCAGCGATCTCAAAGAACCTGACAAGCCATTGTATCTAATCAAAATTTTGTAAAAGGTACTTGTCTCTATCAATGACAAAAAACGAACAATTTTCTAAGTTCCGATTATCCCAGAAATGCTTCATTTCTTCTAGTTATCTTTTCTCCTCTTCTCATTTAGATACATGAACTCTAATTTTGCTACAGTAACTTGCCACTGTGGTTTAAAGACACATTTTAGGTCCTATTTGTAGCTAGTTTTGGCCCTGTGACAAATTTTTGACTAATGAACTATGAACAGAAGATTAGTGAGTGATTTCAGGAAGATTCTTTAAATAAAAGACATAAGGTATTTCCTCTTTCTACTGTGTTTACTGCCTGAAACTCAAATGCAAAAATTGGAATGGGAAAATCCATATTTAAAAAAAAATAATAACCTTGAGAATGAAAGTCTAAGATAGTAGAGAAGTAATCCAAAACAATATAGATTTTTGTTCTTGAAAATATTAGTTACAGATTCTTTAACCTGTGGATTTCTTTTACAAGTTTGACATGACTTTTTTTTTTCTTTTTAAATCATTGTTTTCTTAATCTTGGCTTTGCACATTAAACTTCATCAAAATAACTTTCAAACAGCACAATATAGTGAAGAAATGGATTTCAGAAAATGGATTTGTTTGCAACAGAAATTTATATTGTAGTAAGATAATGGCTGAGGATAGAATACAGTTAATTTTGTTAATTTTGCTTGTTTGCAGTCTAACACAGTTTTCACAGTTGCTTTTACACTTTTAGTGGCCATTTTTCTCAGTGATCCCTTTTGTGTGTTTGTTTACCATATAACCGAAGTGCTGAAATTTCTTGAATTTATTGGTGACTAAAATCCTAAATCCAGTGTATTCATGACTAAAATATTCTCTATATATCGTATCTTAGGGAAAAGCTAGAATTCCTATGTTTTTCATTGTACTTTTAATAAAAATGAAAAGGCTTAGTTACATAATGTCTTAATATTTTTTATTTCTGTATTTGTTCTATGAGAGAAGGCAGCTTATACTAAAGAAGGATATAAAACCAGAATAAGCTTGAAAATACAAAATGCTTCACTTCATATCTTCCTTTACTAAAGGGTGCTAAAGTTACTAATTGATACATTTAGAATCTGAATTATTTCATCTTCTTCTAAGTAATTTGAATAGGACTAGTGTGTGTTTGCAGGGAAAAAGATAAATCATATGAAACACCAAAGAGGAAACTTAGAAACAGCTCACACAATCATACACTCCTTTGACGCAATCTTGCTTTATATCATTTGATAAGTGAATTTACCTCCATAATCTAAATAAATGCAGATAGCTGGGGGAAGAAAAACTATCTATATTGAGATATAAGTATTCCATCCACAGAACAGTATTTCTTTGAAACTATTTTATGTTTGCAAATTGGCAACAAATTTAATAACTCATGAAATTCCCTAAACAGTGAATGAATGCTGAATTGCTTACATGAAAATATTTGCTCAATATTGTATAAAAAATAAATTCAAATATATGAGTTATTATTATAAATTTCATCAAATGTAGTTAACATTTTAAGTGGTAAACTGGAAATAGCTATTGTTTGTTGCAGATACTATTAGAATACCAGTTTAAAATCCCTGATGCATAACTTCTTTTTGGTATCTTTGAAATACATATAGATACTTTCTTATGCACAAAAAAATTTAATTTCTATATATATGCCTTTATTCAAAATAAGTTATTTGGAAATTACTTATAATGATAACTTTTTCAAATGATAAAACAAATCAACGTGAAATTTAAAAGGAAAAAAACAATACCTTGGAATTGTAATTAAAATGGTACCTGGTAGTTAAAGAAATTATACGAGAAATAGATTTTTGCAACATTAGAAAGGCCTCCTATTCCTTTAAAGCAGATGCATTCATAGGAAAAAAAAAAATATCAGTAAACATTGAATCTTACATTTTCAAGTAAAAGACTCTTTAAATATATTCTATCAGGGCTTCATTTTCCCTTGCTTGATGATAAATGCAATTTAATTATTAATGTTTTTTGAGGTAATAAACTGAAGTGGCATTTCCTTATTTTGCACTATTATTCTGTTTTTGAATAGACTGTGACCTTGAAAATAGGATGTCTTTACATCTCCACTAGCCTCTGAACTATTATTGTGTCTGGAGTTAAAAATTAATCAGTAAAGTTTACTATCTGAATATTCATGAATGAATTAACCAGTTCAGTTCAGTCGCTCAGTCGTGTCCGACTCTTTGCAACCCCATGGACTGCAGCACGCCAGTTGTAAAATTATAAAATGAAGCAAGGACATAACTGCCATTAAATTAAGATAGCGGTCACATCAGGGCTATGGGACTTTGGGCAACTGGACAGCATCTGTAATGACCTGAAAGTCTGTTCATTGTTAATAGTGGTGGTTACTTGTTCAACATGTAAAAATTCATTAAGTTAACCATATGTATTAAGCTTAATCTGTGCTATGATTTACAACAAAAAGAGCTTTCACCAATGCATTTAAGGAAGTAAACTTAATAGCTCACATAATCTGTGGTAAAGTTGATAATGCAGGCTTAAAAGTAAGATGAAACCTTGAGATCTAGATAGCTACAATCTCAGACAATTTCATATCATGGAAACGATTAGTGTCATTGCGATTGCAATGATCATCCTCATCCTGCGGTCATTACCACAACTGTTAGACAAGGGAATCCATGTCTCTCTCTCTCTTTTTAAATTGTCATTCTCTCTAGTTTCAGAATCTTAGTATAAATGTCTGTTTGATTGAGCCTAAATCACATGCTTGCCTATGAAGTAGAGGAAAATTTAATAGGAAAAATTAACATTTATATATTTTTCCTTTTGCAGTGGAAAGCAGGCCCTGTCTCCCTTGAATTATACTACAGAGAATCTCCAGTTAGAGAAATAAGTGTATAAGTACTAAGCTCTAAAACCTGCAATGTAGAATAGAGCTAACAACTTTTATCTCCTTATAGACATATCAGTTTTAAAGGAAATAGAGAAATTGAGTAGAAGGTGATGGCTTTGGTGATATACTAGAAAATAACTGAAGATCTCACTAATCTGGGTGGCCACAGACCATTTCTCTGGGAACAGAACATGTTAGATTTTATCAACAAGAAAAGCTAAGCATTATATGAAAGAAACCAACGCAAGTACTGATTCTAAAGCAGAGTGAAGAAAGCAGTGAAAAGAGTGTCTGGGATGACACTGAAGAGATAATTAAAAGAGGGATGGTATGGGGAGGGAGGAGGGAGGAGAGTTCAGGATGGGGAACATGTGTATACCTGTGGTGGATTCATGTTGATATTTGGCAAAACTAATACAATTATGTATAGTTTAAAAATAAAATAAAATAAAAAAATAATAATAAAATAAAATAAAAAATTAAAAAAAAAAAACAAACCTCAATTGAAGGGCTTTGAAGACTGCATTATGGATTGTTAAGTTTATACTTCAGTATAATGGAAGCAATTGAAATGCTTAAATAGAAAGTTTTTATAAAAACATACATAATACTTTGCTGAATATGTTTTTGCATTACATGACTAATATTCTTAATTACTTTGAGAAATATTTTTGTATCCCTGGTTTACCCAGAGTTTATGATTAAGGCATGTTGAATACAATCAAGGCCATTGTAATATCTACTGAGACTACACAATGGTTTTCTTTTTTAGCCAATGTATTTCCTAATATTAATCAACCCTCAGAGTTCTAGGATATATCTGTTTCATAATAAAATGCCTTTTATGCTAAATATATTATTAAAATCTCTTTGTTGATATTTTATTTTGGATTCTGGCATCAAAAATATTTATGACTGAAACTTTTATAGTTTTAAATACATTTTTCAGTTTCTATTAACATGTTTAGCTACACTATACATGATAAACTATTTAAATGTTCATATTTTCCCCTCATTCTATGATCATTAAGAATCACATCTTTTCAAACTGAATAAAATCCCTACTTAAAAATTATGTTTAAAATAAAAATTGTGTCTGTACCTTGTTTTCAGCATGATTGGCCAGACTTTTTCAACTGTCGTTCAAATCTAAGTCTGTCTTCTCTTATAGTCATGCTTTTTTTTTTTTTTTTTGACAATCAACAAAATGCAAACTGCTTAGATGATCTCTGTCCTTCCCAGAATGCTCTCTGTTTCCCCTCTCCTGATCCAAATCATTACCCCTTTTCTGTATTGCAAACTTTTCCACTAATGTCTGGCACTTGACCAACACTCTCCTTAACAATATTCCCTCTCCCCAAATCTACCAGCCAAGAATAACTTTTTGAGTATTTCTTATGTCTTCTGTCCTGAACTAAAATTTATATATCAACTAAGAGTCGTGCTTTCACTGCAGGCATTCAGTTTCATGTGCCATCTACTCCAGTATCAGAAAGTGAGATTACGTGGCTCACTGACTTTCCAATGCCATTTCTTTATTTTTCTTCTACACACTTGTTATCAGCTTCTTTATGTCTCATTTCTTCCATCTCTCCTATCCATTTCTTATAATTTGTATATAGTCACTCAGTCATATTCACTGAATATTTTCCCTATTTCATATGATTTTTCTAACCAGTTCAAATGCTGCCAAATCACTCACTTCAGGATTCTCAAGGACAGCATATTCAAACCCTCAATCACTCGGTTCCTTGACTTCTTACAAACTATATTCCTTACAGAATCTACCCAGCAGCTTCTATAGTCACACACTTTAACTTATCACAAGAAACGGATTCAGGAGGGAGGGATCAGATGTGTGACTATGGTCATGTATGGCAGATGCCATCATAATATTGCAATTATCCTTCGATTAAAATAAATAAATAAATTTATGCAAAGAAATGCTCTCCCTTTAAGTTGAAATCAAGCATTGATTCCAAAATGCCTATTCAAACATTCCAAAGATAAATGTTCCTTGATATTTTTTTCCTATACATCTATCCTTTTCTTTCTTACTTTCCTATCATGAATTTCTTACATTCCAGGACACACTATGTCATTTATCATGTACACACAAATGGGTCATTACTATTACTGAAAAACACGCAAGCTGTCACTATAATAATCATTTTGAATTGATTGTAAGTGAGTTCTTAAAGATCTTAATAAATATTTCCCTTTCTTTGAATCAGATCCTTCTCACATTTTCAGTAAAGGATATTTTAACCTTTTCTACTTTCTCCATCATGATCCAAGTAAACTTCTTTGTATGTCAGTTCAAAATTATTAATAAGTGCATTTATACGATATAAACTCTCAAAATTTCATTAACTTAAAATTACTTGCCTTGAACCTACCATCTCCAAATTAAATCATATATCAACTGTTAAATTCTTCCCCTTTTTCATGAACCTTATTCTTGCCAAATTTCTCAGGGATAATATATTTTGAATTACCTTTGATATCTTCTTACCATCTTCCATTTTTATTTTCCCTTCTCTACTGAATTTTTGGCATAAATATTATACCAATGCAGTTTTTCAATTAAAATCAGCCAACCAACTAATCAAGATAAACTTTCTGTTCTCCAAGTTTCAAGAAGTAGCTATTTACACTTGCTTTCTTCATCTCCTTAGCATTAATAACATGACTATGATAAAGATTTGCAACTCCAATGAACATGCTGTTATAAAACTCATTTGTTGTTTAGTCGCTAAGTTATGTCTGACTCTTTGGCGACCCCATAGACTGTAGTTTGCTAAGCTCCTCTATCCATTGTATTTCCCAAGCAGGAATACTAAAAAGGGTTGCCATTTCCTTCTCCAAGAGATCCTCCTGACCCAGGGATCAAACTCAAGTCTCCAGCATTGGTAGGCAGCTTCTTTACCACTGAGATACTAGATAAGCCAACAACTCATTTACATATTTCTAAACATGATGAACAAAATGTGTTCTTCAGTTCACTTTGCTTTTCAGGAGAATATAACAGATGGCTGATCATTGCCTCTGAAGCATTGCCCCCTCTTGATTTCTATGATGTCATATTGATACAGATAGCATTTAATTAGATTAAAATATGAAAATAAAGAACACATTCAAATAAAGTATGTGTTAAATACATTAGCATAGTTTCCTATGAGGAAAACTGAATGTGCATAGAATATGAAGATAAAAGGGAAAGATGTATGTATGCACACATAATTCAAAATGTATATAATGGAATATTATTCAGCTATAAACAGAAATTAAATCAGGTCACCACCAAGGATGAGAATGGACCTAGAGACTATCATACAGAGTGAAATAAGTCAAACAGGGAAAAACAAATACTCTATCCTATCATATATATGTAGAATCGGGAAAAAATGGTATAGACAATCTTATTTACAAAGTAGAAATAGAGACGTAGATGTAGGGAACAAACATATGGATATCAAGGGGGGAATGTGGGATGGGATGAATTGAGGGATTACAACTGACATATATACACTTTGATACTATGTATAAAGTAGATATGGAGAAGGCAATGGCAACCCACTCCAGT
Source organism: Bubalus bubalis (assembly GCF_019923935.1). Taxonomy (NCBI): domain Eukaryota; kingdom Metazoa; phylum Chordata; class Mammalia; order Artiodactyla; family Bovidae; genus Bubalus; species Bubalus bubalis. Next base: position 82,729,628 of record NC_059169.1, on the reverse strand, counting down.
ACACTTGCCTGGAAAACCCCATGGACAGAGGAGCCTGGTAGGCTACAGTCCATGGGGTCGCAAAGAGTCGGACATGACTTAGTGAGAGGTTCTATAAAGTAGATAACAAGTGAGAACCTACTGTATAGCATAGGGAACTCTACCCAGCTCTGTGATGACCTACATGGGAAGGGAATTCAAAAATGAGGAGATATATGTTTATAGATAGCTGATTTACATTGCTATACAGTAGAAATTAACACACATTGTAAACCAATTTTACTCCAAATTAAAATTATTTTAAAAATGAGTGAGCTAAAAAGGCCTAAAGAAACTAGTTTGCTGAGGACACAGAGACATAACTACTCAGCACTCAGTACATGAAATACTAAAATGACTTAACATTGAACTCTTGAATAAAGTAGCTATAAGTAAAATGTAGCCATGAAATTAAAAGATGCTTACTCCTTGGAAGGAAAGTTATGACCAACCTAGAGAGGAGTACGTCAAGGCTGTATATCGTCATCCTGCTTATTTAACTTATATGCAGAGCACATCATGAGAAATCCTGGGCTGGAGGAAGCACAAGCTGGAATCAAGATTGCTGGGAGAAATATCAATAACCTCAAATATGCAGATGACAGCACCCTTATGGCAGAAAGTGAAGAAGAACTAAAGAGCCTCTTGATGAAAGTGAAAGAGGAGAGTGAAAAAGTTGGCTTAAAGCTCAACATTCAGAAAACTAAGATCATGGCATCTGGTCCCATCACTTCATGGCAGATAGATGGGCAAACAGTGGAAACAATGGCTGATTTTATTTTTCTGGGCTCCAAAATCACAGCAGATGGTGATTTCAGACATGAAATTAAAAGACACTCACTGCTTGGAAGGAAAGTTATGACCAACCTAGACAGCATATTAAAAAGCAGAGACATTACTTTGTCAACAAAGGTCCGTCTAGGCAAGGCTATGATTTTTCCAGTGGTCATGTATGGATGTAAGAGTTGAACTATAAAGAAAGATGAGCACAGAAGAATTGACATTTTTGAACTGTGGTGTTGGAGAAGACTCTTGAGAGTCCCTTGGACTGCAAGGAAATCTAACCAGTCCATCCTAAAGGAGATCCAACCAGTCTATCCTAAAGGAGATCAATCCTGGGTGTTCATTGGAAGGACTTATGTTGAAGCTGAAACTCCAATGCTTTGGCCACCTGATGTGAAGAGCTCACTCATTTGAAAAGACTCTGATGCTGGGAAAGATTGAGGGCAGAAGGAGCAGGGGATGACAGAGGATGAAATTGTTGGATGGCATCACCGACTCAATGGACCTGGGTTTGTGTGGACTCCGGGAGTTGGTGACTGACAGGGAGGCCTTGCGTGCTGTGGTTCATGGGGTTGTAAAGAGTCGGACACGACTCAGTGACTGAACTGAACTGAAGTAAAATGCTGATTAGAAATTCCTAAAAATAAGTCAATATGTCTTTCTGGATGACATGTTTTAGAGGATATGAGATGAACTAGACCAATTTCCTTGGTAGGTATGAAGTAACTTAGATAGTTGCTTTAATTCCCAGAACAAGTTCATTCATTTAATTTTAAAATGTTAATGCATTTATATCTGAATTTTCATGAAAAGCAGAGATGGATAGCTATATTATAGCTATTTGAAACATCAGTAAAGGACATTGAAAATGCTTGAAACCTAAAAATCACTGATATCAATAAATGAAAACTACATTTTAAGCTGAGAAATATAGAAATTAAGACACAAAAATTTCTTGATCTTTAAAACGTGAATTTTTCTTAGTGAGAAAATATGTCACTAGACATAGAGACAATTTTTTTTTTCAAATAAATGACAAATTAAAATGTAGGTAGTGTAAAATAATGCAGGTAATTTTTAAACATATTTTCTATAGAATTTCTCTCTGTAAGCTGTTATGCACACAGGAGATATCTAGGAGGTTTTGTTTTATGATGGCAATTCTTTGATAAAATTGATCATCTTAACTTCCATATTAAAACTGTAATATCAGAACTTGGAAAGATTATTAAAACAAGGAAAAGTGCTAAAAGTGTGTCTACTGTGATATTGGAAATATATTTTTATTGTCATATTAATACATTATCTCTGGGAACTGAAAAATGATAATAACTCACGTTGACTGATTTATTTTCTCATATCAGTGTTATTCTAAGAATTGTACAGGTTTTAATCCATGTGTTTCTTAAAATAACCCAGTGATATACTTCGTCCTCTTTTTATTATTTTCTGTTTACATGAAATAGCTTAAGTTATCCAATAAATTATGAGTGAAGAGTCAATTATGGAAAAATTAAGTTACCCAAGTTTGTACAACTAGTATATAGTGTGGTGGTTAATGCACAGCTCTAGCTCCAGAGTAAATACATCAGTCCCTATGCTTGCTATTTAAAGAATGCAGAGATCATAAAAAACTTATCAGTAAACATCTAAATCTAATATTAAAAATACATTTAATGGCATGTTAGGGAGAATTGCAAATTTTCTTTTTTCAGTTATCCTTACTCATTATACAAATGAGATGATGATGATGATTTTAACTGTGAAATAATCTTAATAGTTATGTAAAAATCCATATTTCAAGTAATAAATGTGTCTAAATTTCAAAATGAATTGATTCAAAAATAAAATATCCAACTCAATTTTTTTTTAATACTTGGAGTTCATTTTATACAAAGCTCTATAAATACATAGTAAATATTTGTACATTTTTTGAGTGATGTGATGTCTCAGTTTCCATCATGTTTTTCAGCAGAGTACTTGGCCAACAAAAGATGAGAACCATTTTTAGTAGTGTAAAGAACGGAGCTTATCAGTTGAGTGATCTCCAAATAGCTATTTTAGTGGTGTTCATTTAATGTGCCAACACAAAGATAATGGCAGATCTTGACTGCACTGCTAAGCTAAATTGCTAGACCTTATTGAGTCTGAAAAAAAAAAAAAAAGAAAGAAAGAAAGTCAACTGAATAAAGACACTCTTTGATTATATAATACAAGAATAATCAAGTCACTTGAGCTGTGTCTTAACTCAAATATAAAATGCCTAGATTTGATAAGGTCAGTTCCTATATTGATTGATGTGGGTTACTAAGAAATCAATGGCACAAGAATTATTGAGCAAGCTAATGAATAATCAATGATGTTTTAGTCATGATACAGGACTTAAGCCAGCACTATGTAAGATGAGAAATATTCCAGCCTCAACAGCATTAACATTCTGCAATTGCAGTTTAATTTGACTAAAATTTTAAATAATGTCTAGTATATCTGCCATCACATATAATTTCCTCAAAGCATTTTACATAAAAAATTACACAGTACTGGATAATTTCAGAGTGTTAACATAAGCCAAATGTGATTCTACATGCTTTACTGTGGACAAATCTATGAGGTATGCAACATCTTAATTTCTATCTTAAATGGAAGATGTGTGTTTAGAATTTATCTATCTAAATGATTTTCTTCATTTCAAAGCAATTGCTCTTAAATCAGGAAAGTTTTAACAAGCTGATTTATTTTGGCATATAATTTATATTAATCTAACCTATTACCAAAAGATTTTTATAAATATTTTAAATGAATTAAGGAAGAAATAACTTCTTTGATCTCTAAATATCTCTTTGTGGAGTATGATTTTAAAGGAATTTAACCATTACCAAAATAATCATGTTTTATGGATATGGTAGAAATAATAGTTTATGCAGATATTAAAATAATAATATTATATTTTATATTTAAAAGCCTTGATTATAGTCTTTTCAATCTTATGTGTTTTGGAGCATAGTTATCCTTTAAAACTGGACATGCGTGATAGCTTGGCCAAATTTTCCCTAAGTCATCAACACATTTAACAGAAAATAGCAATTTAGCAAACAAAAATTAAAATTATTTGTGCTGTAAAGTGAATACCAGAAGATTTTTCAACAGTGTAAATCTGACAGTTGAATGAGGAAAATTTGACAATTGAATGAGGAAAAGCAGGGCAGCATAACGGTTTGCTCACATTAACCAGGAAAAATGAGAAGATTCTATACCTAGAACATATCTCAAAAATGACAGAATGATCTTGACTCATTTCTGAGGCAAACCATTCAACACCACACAGTAATCTAAGTCTATACCCAACCACTGATGCTGAAGAAGCTGAATGTTTCGATAAAGACATACAAGACCTTCTACAACTCACACCAAAAACAAACAAAAACAAATTGTCCTTTTCATCATAAGGGATCAGAATGCAAAAGTAGAACATCAAAAGATGCCTGGAGTAATAGGCAAGTTTGATCTTGGAGTACCAAATGAAGCAGGCCAAAGGCTAACAGAGTTTTGTCAAGAAAACATACTGATTACAACAAACCCCCTTTTTCCAACAACACCAAAGCCAACTCTACACATGGACATCACCAAATGTCAATATCAAAATATTCTTTGTAGCCGAAGATGGAGAAGCTCTATACAGTCAGCAAAAACAAGACTGGGAGCTGACTGTGGCTCCTTTTTGCAAAATTATGAGGTCCTTATTGTAAAATTCAGGCATAAATTGAAGAAAGTAGGGAAAACCATTAGGCCATTCAAGTATGACTTAAATCAAACCCTTTATGATTATACAGTGGAGGTGATGAATAGATTCAAGGGATTAGCTCTGGTAAACAGAGTGCCTGAAAAAACTATGGACAGAGCTAACATTATACAGCAGTCAGTGACCAAAATCATTCCAAAGGAAAAGAAATGCAAGATGGCAAAGTGATTATCTGAGAAGGCTATAAACAGAGTTGAGGAAAGCATTTTATATTCAAACTATATCTTTACTCTTCTTAAGTCAAACCACTTAAATGTAAGTTATTTACTGGTAAGTGTAAATTATTCTGATTATATTTCCTTTAATATTTTTCTTTACTTTTTTAAGTGAGGGATAAATTTGCAACAGTTGTTACTGAGCCAAACTTGGATCCACTTGTGCATGTAGAGTAAAGCCTATCTACTGACACTAAGTTGAGGTGAAGGAAAGTATAGTGGTTATTGCAGGGTGCCAAGCAATGAGTCCAGTACTTAAAAGGTACTGCTGCTGCTGCTGCTAAGTCACTTCAGTCATGTCTGACTCTGTGCGACCCCATAGACGGCAGTCCACCAGGCCCTGCCGTCCCTGGGATTCTCCAGGCACGAACACTGGAGTGAGTTGCCATTTCCCCTTCCAAGGCATGAAAGTAAAAAGTGAAAGTGAAGCTGCTCAGTCGTGTCCGACTCTTAGCGACCCCATGGACTGCAGCCTACCAGGCTCCTCCATCCGTGGGATTTTCCAGGCAAGAGTACTGGAGTGGGTTGCCATCATGTTCTCCTAAAAGGTACTGGAATCTGTTAAAAGGTACTAATGAGTCTAGTACTTAAAAGCTACCCAAAGACTTTCAGGAAAAGGTTTTTAAAAACTTGGGGAAGAAGCTTTTAATTTTAATTAGATCCAATTTGTTTATTTTGCTTTTATTTCCAATATTCTGGGAGGTGGGTCATAGAGGATCCTGCTGTGATGTATGTCGGAGAGTGTTTTGCCTATGGTCTCCTCTAAGAGTTTTATAGTTTCTGGTCTTATGTTTAGATCTGTAATCCATTTTGAGTTTATTTTTGTGTATGGTGTTAGAAAGTGTTCTAGTTTCATTCTTTTACAAGTGGTTGACCAGTTTTCCCAGCACCACTTGTTAAAGAGATTGTCTTTTCTCCATTGTATATTCTTGCCTGCTTTGCCAAAGAGAAGATGTCCATAGGTGCATGGATTTCTCTCTGGGCTTTCTATTTTGTTCCATTGATCTATATTTCTGTCTTTGTGCCAGTACCATACTGTCTTGATGACTGTGGCTATGTAGTAGACCCTGAAGTCAAGCAGGTTGATTCCTCCAGTTCCATTCTTCTTTCTCAAGATGCTTTGGCTATTTGAGGTTTTTGGCATTTCCATACAAATTGTGAAATTATTTGTTCTAGCTCTGTGAAAAATACCGTTGGTAGCTTGATAGGGATTGCATTGAATCTATAGATTGTTTGGGTAGTACGCTCATTTTCACTATATTGATTCTTCTGATTCATGAACATGGTATATTTCTCCATCTATTAGTGACCTTTTTGATTTCTTTTATCAGCGTTTTATAGTTTTCTATATATAGGTCTTTAGTTTCTTTAGATAGATATATTCCTAAGTATTTTATTCTTTTTGTTGCAATGGTGAATGGAATTGTTTCCTTAATTTATCTTTCTATTTTCTCATTATTAGTGAATAGGAATGCACAACTAAAGAAACTATAAGCAAGGTGAAAAGACAGCCTTCATAATGGGAGAAAATAATAGCAAATGAAGCAACTGACAAACAACTAATCTCAAAAATATACAAGCAACTCCTGCAGCTCAATTCCAGAAAAATAAATGACCCAATTAAAAAAAAAAAATGGGCCAAAGAACGAAATAGACATTACTCCAAAGAAGACATACAGATGGCTAACAAACACATGAAAAGACACTCAACATCACTCATTATCAGAGAAATGCAAATCAAAACCACAATGAAGTACCATTTCATGCCAGTCAGAATGGCTGTGATCCAAAAGTCTACAAGCAATAAATGCTGGAGAGGGTGTGGAGAAAAGGGAACACTCTTACACTGTTGGTGGGAATGCAAACTAGTACAGCCACTATGGAGAACAGTGTGAAGATTCCTTAAAAAACTGGAAATAGAACTGCCATATGACCCAGCAATCCCACTGCTGGGCATACACACTGAGGAAACCAAAACTGAAAGAGACATGTGTACCGCAATGTTCATCGCAGCACTGTTTATAATAGCCAGGACATGGAAGCAACCTAGATGTCCATCAGCAGATGAATGGATAAGAAAGCTGTGGTACATATACACAATGGAGTATTATGCAGCCATTAAAAAGAATACATTTGAATCAGTTCTAATGAGGTGGATGAAACTGGAGCCTATTATACAGAGTGAAGTAAGCCAGAAAGAAAAACACCAATACAGAATACTAAGGCTTTTATATGGAATTTAGAAAGATGGTAACGACAACCCTGTATGCGAGACAGCAAAAGAGACACTGATGTATAGAACAGTCTTTTGGACTCTGTGGGAGTCGGAGGAGGTGGGGATGTTTTGGGAGAATGGCATTCAGTTCAGTTCAGTCGCTCAGTTGTGTCCAACTCTTTGTGACCCCATGAATTGCAGCACACCAGGCTTCCCTGTCCATCACCAACTCCGGGAGTTCACCCAGACTCACGTCCATCGAGTTAGTGATGCCATCCAGCCATCTCATCCTCTGTCGTCCCCTTCTCCTCCTTCCCCTAATCCCTCCCAGGATCTGAGTCTTTTCTAATGAGTCAACTCTTCGCATGAGGTGGCCAAAGTACTGGCGTTTCAGCTTTAGCATCATTCTGTCCAAAGAAATCCCAGGGCTGATCTCCTTCAGAATGGACTGGTTGGATTTCCTTGCAGTCCAAGGGACTCTCAAAAGTCTCCTCCAACACCACAGTTCAAAAGCATCAATTCTTCGGCACTCAGCCTTCTTCACAGTCCAACTTTCACATCCATACATGACCACAGGAAAAACCATAGCCTTGACTAAAGGAACATTTGTTGGCAAAGTAATGTCTCTGCTTTTGAATATGCTATCTAGGTTGGTCATAACTTTCCTTCCAATGAGTAAGCGTCTTTTAAGTTCATGGCTGCAGTCACCATCTGCAGTGAATGGCATTAAAAGATGTATAATATCATATAAGAAATGAATCGCCAGTCCAGGTTCAATGTAGAATACAGGAAGCTTGGGGCTGGTCCACTGGGATGACCCAGAGGGATGGTATTGGGAGGGAGTTGAGAGGGGTGTTCAGGATGGGAACACGTGTACAACCATGGCAGATGCATGTTGATGTATGGCAAAACCAATACAGTGTTGTAAAGTAAAAACAAAAAACAAACAAACAAACAAAAACTTGGTGAAGGAGGGGAATTGTTGTGTGTGAGATAAGCTTATGGAGATTCTTCTGATTCTTTAGTAGGGAGGTACTTGGGAATCGACATCATCAGCCTTCTGGTTCCAAATGGTCTGGGATCTAAGTCCTTGTGGGCAGTTTACAATTAACATCTTTCACCTGGCAGAGGTTTCATATCTATAAAACAATTCAAACATAGCTGTTTAGGGGGAACTAAAATTCATTGACTTTGTTTAATGACTAAAGTATCATTATTTTGTCTTGCCTGACTGTTTCCCTTTCTTTCTACATTTTCTCGCTTCTCTGATTAAATTTACTGTGTAACATGGGGGATGGAGAAGGCAATGGCACTCCACTCCAGTACTCTTGCCTGGAAAATCCCATGGACCAGGAGCCTTGTAGGCTGCAGTCCATGGGGTCGCTAAGAGTGGGACACAACTGAGCGACTTAACTTTCACTTTTCACTTTAATGCATTGGAGAAGGAAATGGCAACCTACTCCAGTGTTCTTGCCTGGAGAATCCCAGGGAGGGGGGAGCCTGGTGGGCTGCCATCTATGGGGTTGCACAGAGTCAGACACGAGTGAAGCGACTTAGCATCAGCAGCAGCAGCAACATGGGGGTGGCCTAGGAGATTTAATTTTTCTACAAAGAGCAGGCAGTGGACATTGGAAGGGAATGGTCTGTTCAAGGAAGGGTCTGTAGGGTCCTGCTCGGTTACACAGTTACCAAAATATGTGCTGAATTTCTAGTAAAGAAACTTTACTTTTATAGCTTTCAACTTATAGAAACCATACTTGTAAGAATAGAAGAGATCAAAGGCATTTTAGTGGGGTGTTGTTGTAGAATCATATTTACTAAATTAAATCAATAGGGATTTACTCAGTAATTTACTCAGCAGGAACCAAGAAAAATATTTTTTATTTTGAACAGTAAATTGGATTTTACTAGTGCAATTTTATTCAAGAAGGTAATGTTAGGAGAGTGAATAATTTCCTTGGATTAGTCTCACTGCAACAAAGATTTGAAAAGGCGGACAAGGGTTACAGCTCAGTTACAACTTAACATTTTATTATGTAAACAAAGGATAGCATGCCTCCGAGGCATGAGGGTGGGCCAACCCCAAAGGAGAAGCCTCAACTCCTCCTTGCTCCCTCTTTTAATACTTTTTGTCTCCTCCTCCCAAGCCTGCCCTATTCAAGTTAGGGCTAGCAACTATCATCAGGCTGGAAGGGTGCATGTTTGTCATCTGAGCTTCCTACTCCAGTCCAGCAATTTTTCCTCTGTTCCCTTTTCTCAGTCTGTTTTCCTTTCTCTGTCTTTCAGCTGCTGCCATTTGGACACCTTTTCTTATTCTAACTACCTAACATTCCCCCATCAACAGAGGGGAGGTCCCAATTCTTTGGGAATAGGGGTGTCAAGGTCTCTCTGGCTACTTCCTGCTGAGCTGAGATGGCGAGGGCCATTGGGCCTCCCTCTCTTGCTAGTCTCAAGCCTCAGAGTCCTTATAGTGGTGACCATCTGAGGGCGAGTGAATTTCCTTAGCTAAGACAAACCAAGAGACAGACAGCAGTGTAGTACAGACGGAATGCAAGAGTTATCCTGATAAAGCTTAACCTCAGAAATTTAATTTCTGAGGTGATCATTAGAGTGGCACTTATTTTTAGTCATGAATAGATATTGGAGATCTCCCAGAGGCTCACAGGTGTACTGAGTGTCCTCTTCTGGTTTCTTCCATGGCTTGACTCATGAGTAGTGAATCTAGGAATCATGCCCTGGTAACTTGACTGTTGTGGGGGTAGAAAGTATTATAGGGTAGGGCCCGTCCATGTGGGCCAGAGTTGAGCCTTTGGGGACCCATCTTTCCAGATCTTAATAAGGACTTGATTCACTGGGGCATATAGTGATGGCCATTCAGAATTTTGGGTCATGCTTGACACCCCATAAGCATATAGCTTGTTGGAATTGCCCAACAGCCATGGTGTAAGACCACAGGGTCTGGGTCTATGGATCTAGGAAGAGGTCATTGACTTAAACAAAATGTCTCCCATATAGCATCTCATATGGGTTAAAAGTGACCCGTTCCTTAGGTACAATATGGGTGTGGAGGAGAGCCACTGGTAAAGCTTTCTTCCTTCTGAGGGAGGTCTCCTGGGTTATTTTTTTTTATCACTGATTGTAAGAATTGGTTGAATCTCTACCTTCCCTGAAAACTGAGGCCTCCAGGCACAATGGAGGTAATAAGTAATGCCCAATGCTTTAGAGACCCCTTGGGTGCCTTTAGAAGTAAATGACATCCCATTGTCACTCTGTAGTGACCTGGGTAGGCCAAATCTCAGAATGATTTCATGAATCAGTTTTCTCACCACCTCCTCAGTCTTCTTATTCTGAGTGGGAAAGCCTTCAATCTAACCTGTGAAAGTATCTATCATGATTAATAGGTATTTATACATTTGAGAAACTGGCATCAGGGTAAAGCTCACATGTCTGTCCTCTCCTGGGTAGGTCCCATACAGGATGGGCCAGCTGGGATCTTTGAGTTCCTTGGGAGTTGTTCAATTGGCAAGTGAGACACCAAGAGACTCCTTGCCTCATAGTCATTTGGAAGCCTGCTCCTCTGAAGGATCTTTCTACTGATCTTTAGAGGGCGTTGTTCGCTAGATGAGTAGTGGCATGCAGGGAGTTAAACAACTTCCATTGGAGGGTCCCAAGCTGAAAGAGGTTTTTGAACCACCCCATATGATATTTCTGAAAGCCCTCACTCTTAGCTTTAAGAGTCTCACTTTCAGCAAATGAAGGGGTTTCTGACAAATTAGCCTTTGAAACTAGACTGGCAACCCCTATTAAGTCATTTCTCTGTAATGCTGTTCTCTTAGCTGCCTGGTCAGCCTGTGGTTCCCTCGTGCCACTTCCATGCTCCCTTTTGGGTGTCCTTTACAGTGGGAGACTGAAACCTCCACGGGCAGGTGGGACTGCCTAGGAGCCTAAGGATTTGATCACCATACTTGATTGGGGAGCTTTGGGTGGCCAACTGACCTCTTTCTTTCCAAATAGCAATATATGCTTGTAACACCAGAAAGGAACACTTGGGGTCGGTGGAAATGTCTACTCTTTTCCTTTTTCCAGCTCTAAATCTCAAGTCAGAGCTATGAACTCAGCCAGTTGGACCAATATACCTGGTGGTAAAGGTTTAGCCTCTATGGTTTTGAAATTGGAGAGTACTGCATATCCTTCTCTACCTTTTCCATCTAAGACAAAGCTGCTTCCATCAGTGCACCAGAATTCCTCAGAATTGGTCGAGGATCTTCTGACAAGCCCTCTCGGAGTTCTGTTCAGTGGTCCAAACTGTCTAGGCAAGAGTGAAAGGGGAGCAAGATCTCTGGGGTAGGCAGGAGGGTGGCTGGGTTAAGAAGCTCAAAAGGGTGTACAGTCAATCCTGGATTTTTCATCAGCATTACCTGATAATTGAGGATCCTTTGACCAGACATCCCTAAATGGCCTCTCCGTTCAGGAGTTGTTTCACTTGGTGGCTTGTAAAAATAGTTTGGCTTCAAGAGAGAGTTTTAAAGCATCTTCTATGAGGACTGCAATATCTGCAAGGTTTCAAAGGCAGGGAGGCCAGCCACGGGTGGTTGGGTTGAGCCTCTTGGATAGTAAGCTACTGGCTGGGACTCAGGTCCCAACCTTTCAGTTAACACTCCCAAGGCTATTCCCTCCTTTTTTGTGGACATGTAGTTGGAATGGGCTTTCCTGATAGCTCAGTTGGTAAAGAATCCGCCAGCAATGCAGGAGACTCCGGTTCAATTCCTGGGTCGGGAAGATCCCCAGGAGAAGGGATTGGCTATCCACACCAGTATTCTGGTCTGGAGAATTCCATGGACTATATAGTCCTTGGAGTCTCAAAGAGTCGGACACGACTGAATGACTTTCACTTCACATAGTTGAAATGCTTTTTCTGGGTCTGGCAACCTCAAGGCAGGTGCTTGGGTTAAGGCTTGTTTTAGTGTAGCCTCTGCCTCCTTTTGAGGAGGTCCCCATGTCAATGGGATTGAATCATAACATCCTTTTAACCTTTCATATAAGAGCTGGGCAATTAGGCCATAGTTGGGGAAGGCAACTGGAGGAGTCCTTATACTCAGTAAGAGGATAGCTTCCTGGATGCATGAGTAATCTGAACTCCTAGGTAATCTGACTGGACCATCTGTGCCTTAGCAAGGGAGACTTTTTATCTCCACTCTGCCAAGATGTTTAGAATCTGAATTGCATGTTGTTAGGCATTTTCCTCATCTGCAGAGCATATTAATAGGTCGTCTACATATTGTAATATTTTCCCATTAGGTCCTAAGTCCAGATCTAAGTGACCCATCCCAACTAAGAGCCTGTCCAAAGAGATGGGGGCTATCTCTAACCCCCTGAGGTAATACTGTCCAGGTCATTTGTTGTTTTTCTCCTGGATCTTCCCATAGATTTTGCTTTTGGAGAAGCTGTAATGAGCTCCTCAGTAGTAAACAGGAGCTCTAAAGCTCTAGGAGATGAGAGGCTTCTCATCACAAGGATGATCCCCAGCTTAATGAGTGAGTGTGTGTGTGTGTGTGTGTGTGTGTGTGTGTGTGTGTTGTGTGTGTGTGTGTGTATGTGCACGTGTTAATTACTCAGTCATGCAGTCATGTCCAACTCTTTGCTACCCCAGGGACTGTAGCCCCTCAGGCTCCTCTATTCATGGAATTCTCCAGGCAAGAATACTGGAGTAGGTTGCCATTTCCTTCTCTAGGGGATCTTCCCAACCCAGGAAATTAACATAGGTCTCTGCATTGCACAGATTCTTTACCATCTGAGCCACCAGGGAAGCCCTTAGTGAGTATGTGTCTTCTCAATCAGGGTGTAGTATACTCAGGGACCACAAGAAACTGGTGGAAAAATATCTGTCCATCCCTGCAACAAAGAGGTGCTTGGGCGAATTGATCTGTAATTGCTTTCCCTGTAGCACCTGTACCAAATGTTACAGGTCTGTGGAGAAAAGTCTCCAGAGTATTAGGTCAGAATAGAGTAGGTAGCCCCTGTGTCAACCAACAAATTTTCAGACCTACTTGCCTTATCCAGCTGCCCCCTTGGCTCCAGCCCTGTGATGGTTATCTGTGACAGGTGGGTTGGCTGGAATGGGGCACTTCAGTCCTACTGAACCATCAAGAGGGAAGGCTTGCCACTTGATCTAGAGGCTCTTGGGTCCCAAGGGCAGAATACCACTCAATTGATGGCATTTATAGCAGGCTGTTTTTTTGAGGCTTGTCATGGTTTGGACACTCTGGCCCAATGCCCCAACTGTCTACAGATTAGGCGTTTGTCTGGTGCCTTGTCCTTCAAGGACTTGGGGTTTGCCATAGGGCTTCTCTGGAGGGTGGGCAGTATCTGGGCATGTCTTGTCTCTTTCCTTCTCTCCCTTTCCTGGGCCTTGGCCTCCCTCTCCTGCTCTTTGTTATAAAAGGTATTGGTGGCTGTCTGGATCATTTTGTGTAAAGAGGCAGCAGGATCCTGTTGCTGTAGCTGTTGCTACTTTATCCTGATGTCTGATGAACATTGGGACAGGAATTTGTCTTTTAAAATCGCCTGTCCCACATAAGGGTCTAAGTCAAGATTGGTAAACTTTTGGATGGTCCCCTTCTAGTCTTTCCAGAAAGGCAATGGGGTTCTTGTTGATGCCTGCATTATTGCTGAAACCTGCACACAGCACCACAGCACCACAGCACCACAATGGGCTTCCTTCTATTTCCATGGATGAATTTAGGGTGATTCTTTTTGAAGTTTATCCTATCTAGTACTGTTGCAACTTGAGAGCTGGGTATCCCCAGGTCAGGGAGCAAATTCTCAGGCAGGTTGAGGCAGGTCAGCCTCCTGGAGATTGAATTCCTGGGCAGGTCAAGGTATGTTGGCCTCCTGGGATCCCCAGATTGGCACATCCCCAAGCATGTTGAGGTGTGTTAACCTCCCAAGGACCAGATCCCCAGGAATGTTCAGGCTGGTCTACCTCCTGGGACCCCCAGACTGGAGTTGGGTGTCCTCAGAGTCTCCAGCATGACTAGTGCTGGGTTGGATTAAGGGGTTGTAATGAAAGAGCCAGGCACCCCTGGATTGGGATTTGGGTATTCCCAGGGATTCCAGCAGAGAGTTGTTGGATGGGCCTAATTCATTGCTGGTTTATCTGCCCCAGATGGGAATCGATAGCATAATGGAAAGCAATCCAAGCCTGTGTCCTGAGACCGGGAACCTGGAAAAATAGCAAAAAGCCTAATTCTCTTTCACCCTGAGGAAAGGCATATCACAGATTTCCTCCCCTAGTCCTCCGTAAGAGCAATTTAGGGCGTCTCCAATGACAAACATTTCATTGTCATAGGCCCACTCTAGGTAACAACAGAAGTAATGATAAAGGAATGGTTTTCAGGTAGGGGCATTAAGAGTATTTTAATAATGGGCTGGGTGGAGCAATGTTGCCTGCAGAGGAAGCCCAGGGTTGTGGTTGTAGGAGTTGAGACATAAAGTGGTTTAAGGGCCAGGGACAGCTAAACTTACAGAAAATGTCAAGAGGAAATAGATCAGATGTTCAATAAAGTGGAGTGGAGATTTGATCCAGGGGTATATTCCCAGCTTTAGGAGAATAATGGTAAGTATTTGGGCCCAAATGGTCTACAAGGATAACTTTCAACTTGGCAAACATCATAACTGGAGGCCCAATTGCCCTTGAAGGGATGCCACCAACAGATGGATTTCTAGTAGGCATTGTTTGCCTGCCACCCACCCTAGCAAGTCCCCTGACTGATGCTGTTGTCATGCATGTTGTAGGAAACACAGGAAATGAAGGCCTGAATCTCCAGAGGGATTGGATACTATACAATATTTCCTAAGGGCCAACCATTTTCTGGTCGTCCAGCCACAACGGTGCAGAGACAACACTGTGGACCCAGACAGGGCTCACAAAAAGAGCATACCTTCTGGAACTAGAAAGCTGATGACTCTCCCAATACTTTTCAGACAGTGGCATAGGTAGGGGGTGAGACTAGAGGACGGGAGGAAAGGTAAGTGGGAAGAACGTTCGAAGGAATCCTTTTCCTTTTCATAACCTGCCGGGAAAGCGGCTAAATGCCTGACCTGTGTCCACGTAGTTTTCTTTGCCCTGAATCCTTGGAACAAGGAAAATTAAGGACAGAAGAACCCTTACCTTCTTGGGCAGCAGCTACTGGGGTACAGTGGACAGTGGAGCCTTCAGGACACTCCGGGGAGTAACCCCTGCCAGAATCCCTCAATTACTTCCACAGCTGCTCGCCTGTTCACAAGGGGTTCGAGGAGACAAGAAATGAGAAACTGTAAACGAATTAAGATTTTGCTAGCTACATGGTCCTTCCAGCCATAGAGGTGAGACCTTCCTACCTTATCTGGAGGTCTTCTGAACCTGAGTCTCGTGAGCTGTCCACCACATTAGGTTTTGCTGTGCCCATTCCTGACGCGTCATTTCTGCTGTGCTGGGTTTCTGCCATATTTGGATGACTCTGGGTTCGGTTTTTGCTGTTCACATCTTCCACTGTGTGAGCTTTCTCCAAGTTCTGCTGCGCTTAGCCTCTGCCTCTCTAGAATCAAGCCAAGGTTGCCACAGTCAGGTTACATCTGAGTCACAGAACCAGATATGTTGGGAGAGTGCATAATTTCCTTAGTTAAGTCTCATCGCAGCAAAGATTTGAAATGGCAGACAAGTGTTATAGCTCGATTTCATCTCGGAGTTTTACTCTTTAAATAAAGGAGAGTACACCCCCAAAGCATGAGGGTGGGCTGACTTCAAAGGAGAGGCCTCAGCCATTCTTGGCTCCCTCATTTTAAGCTTTTTGTCTCCTCCCTCCACCCCCAGGATTTTCTAAGCAAATTAGGTCTAGCACCCATTATCCATCAGGAAGGGGGCAAGTTTGTTTCACCTGAGGTACCCATTCTTTGTTGTTCAGTCACTCAATCATGTCTGGCTCTTTGCAACCCTATGAACTGCAGCACACCAGGCTTCTCTGTCCTTCACCCTCTCCCAAAGCTTGCTCAAATTCATGTCCATTGTGTCGGTGATGCCATCCAACTATCTCATCCTCTGTCGTCCTCTTCTCCTCCTGCCTTCAATCTTTGCCAGCATCAAGGTCTTTTCCAGTGAGTTGGCTCTTCCTATCAGGTGGCCAAAGTATTGGAGCTTCAGCTGAGTATCAGTACTTCCAATGAATATTCAGGGTTTATTTCCTTTAGGATTGACTGGTTTGATCTCCTTGCAGTCGAAGAAGAGTATTATCCAACACCACAGTTTAAAAGCATTCATTCTTCATCTCTCAGCCTTCTTTATGGTCCAACTGTCACATCCATTCATGACTACTGTAAAAAACATAGCTTTGACAATAAGGCCCTTTCTTGGCAAAGTAATGTTTCTGTTTTTTAATACACTGACAATTAAAAGCAGAGACATTACTTTTCCAACATGTAATATCTGAGTTTGAGAAAGCTCTGAGAGATGGTGAAGGACAGGGAAGCCTGGCATGCTGCAGCCCATGGGGTTGCAAAGAGTCAGACATGACTGAGCAACTGGACAGCAACAAGATTTGTTACAACTTTTCTTCCAAGAAGCAAGTGTCTTTTAGTTTATTGGCTACAGTCAACATCTGCAGTTATTTGCCATGAAGTAATGGATCAGACGCCATGATTTTAGTTTTTTGAACATTGAGTTTTAAACCAACTTTTTCATTCTCCTCTTTCACTTTCATCAAGAGGCTTTTTAGTTCTTCTTCACTTTCTGTCATAAGGGTGGTGTCATCTACATATCTAAGGTTATTGATATTTCTCCCAGCAATCTTGACTTCAGCTTGTGCTTCAATCAGCCTGGTATTTCACATGATGTACTGTGCATATGTTATATAAGTGGGGTGACTATACACAGCCTTGACATACTTGCTTCTCAATTTTGATCCAGCCCATTGTTCCATACCCAGTTCTAACTGTTATTTCTTGACCTGCATACAGGGTCCCACTGTAGTCCTAAGATTTTTCATTTGTTCTCTTTTCATGGGCTATTTCCCTTCTTTGGTCTGTCTTTTAGCTGCTGCCATTTTGGACTCCTTTTTCTATTCTAACTACCTAACAGTGAGAATATTTCCTTAAATTCAATAATTTCTATCTACCCAAAACCAAGAAAATTTATTTAAATGTTTATTTTATGAGGGTTTTTTTTTTTTTAAGATCATTGCAATTGTTACTGGTAGGTTAAGAGATGTATAATTGTATACAGAAGGCTTCCAGAAATGCATTTGTGACTGCATGAAAACAATATTTTTTATACAAATACTGTGTACTTGTAAGATAGTTCTATTTCTTCAGTGAAATATTTTTAAATGTGCATCTGAATTATCTCTTAAATTATTCAGTAAGATTCATGGAAATATAAAGATTGTGACTAAAACAAAGGCACAACGTTTGATATAAAAATTAAAATTTGACTTTATACATATAGAAGTTTTGGAAAATAGTAACTATAATCACATGTAACAGCACAGTTTATTTACTTGAACACATGATACTGACCTACAACAAACACAATTAATCAGGGAAAAAATGATAAATCTTATCTTAAAATAAATAAATACTATTTGGGGATCACTCTAATCTTCACTGATTCACAGTTTTACTTTTTTCATTTAAAATACACAGAATAAGAAGGGCAAAAAAAAATCATTCATTATTAAAGTAATTAGTTTCATAATTTTTAAGGCTTTCATCAAGAAATGCAGTAATTACACTGTGAAATTTCACTTCTGGAAAAGACATATAATTTGTAATTGCCTATAATGTAGAATTTAGAACTTCTGCATTCTGCACATGCATTTCATTTTCTATAAATTTAATACATAGTATAACAAGATTTAGACATAATACTTTTTTTTACAGTATCAGTTTACTTAAAGCAACAGTTTAAGCTAAAATTCAGCTTTTTAAGTATCATCTGTCCATCTACAACCCAATGATTTTCTATTTGGACTCTCCCTGAGGTAGAAAGTAAATCTTAAAAGCATATTTACAAAAAAAATATTTTTGTTATTAATTCAAGATGGTATTCACATACTTAAAATTCATAAGATAATATCTTTATAAGCATAAGCTAATCTAACACACAAAAATCTCTCCAAGTTCTCCTTTCCTGTTAATGGCCCCAAAGCACTTGTCTTTCACAAATAAAAGAATAACTTTAAAGAGTTGTTTTTTTTTTTTTAATTTTTTTGGCTAGCAAATTAAGATGTAGACATTAAAAAATAAATACTATATTTGTCAAAAATCAATAAAACAATGAAAGATTCAAGCTTTCATGAATTTTTCAAGAATAGCATTTAAGCTTTAGCTACTCATTTATTTTATGCTTTTATTTTTCAGTTTTCTTTTTTTTTACTGTTCATGTAAGATCAATATTGATTTCTTCTGAAAACTGTTATAAAAACAATCAGATTTTTTTTAATAGAGAATCTCCATTTACCGTTGAAAGGTAGTGATGAATATTGGTCAATTATATCAGTTTTTCTTATTTCAGTTAGCATAAACATAAGAAGAAACCCCCCAAAAAAACTAGCATAATATAGTGGATTTTTTACTTCCAGTAAATAAGTAATGACATGTAGTGTGAGTTTTATTTTTAACAGAGCTGTTTCCCATTTTAATCATGTATCTTTTGCAAAACCACTGTTGCTTTGCAGTCTCTGCTGTCTTCTGCCTTGCAAATTGAATCTCCTGCTAAAGCAAGTCAGCTTTCTTTAACATAAAACTGTGTGTATGTGTGCATGAGACAGAAAAACAGAATCCCTATGGTAGGTATCTTGTTTAATTAGTCTGGAGATTTTGATAAATCCTCAATACTTTGGGTTCAAGAAACAATTGAAACTGTCATTATTTTGATAAAGAATCCTTTTTACTTAGATACTTTTTCACAATAGCTACTTGTACACTGCTGAAATTAGAATTAATAGGCAATATATTTGGCTTGAAAGAGGCATGCAAAATAACTATTTTACTTCATGGATATGTGAATTTGGGTATAAATAAATAGAGAAAATAAGTCAGGTCTTGGGATATTGCACAATGTAAATGTATCAGATGTCATTGTTTCCAGGGGGATGGAAACAGCGATTTCTGTGTACTAACTCCAACTAAAATGTCATAAAAAAATTGCATTTCACAGCAGCAAGCCAGAAAAATAGTACATAACATCATTATTAGAAGTTTTATTTAAGCATCTTCAACACACTTCATGTGCTACATAACTCTTTTAAAATAGGAAAGAATAACAAGCATAAATGTGTTGCACAATTAAAAATCAAAAGACGCATGCTTTGACAGGACAGAGAACTTACAAGGGAACATCATGAAAGTTTCAATCAATCTAATAATTAGGCCTACTCTTAATTATGTGGGTACTGTTAGATGCTTACTTAGGATAATGTTTTTGCAGCAAACCATTGGAAATATATAATTCTTGAGGTTAACTGCTCCCAAGGATTTCTTTTTATCACACTTTATATAAAATGTTTTTTAATATTATCACATTAATAAACATGTGGTCAGGTGGTGATAGTGGTAAAAAACTTGTCTGCAAATGCAGGAAACTTCAGACTTTGGTTCAACTCTTGGGTTGGGATGATCCCATGGAGAAAGGCAAGGCAACCCACTTCTGTATTCTTGCCTGGAGAATCCCACGGACAGAGGAGTCTGGTGGGCTATATGTCCATCGGGTCGCAAAGAGTTGGCCATGATTGAAACAACTTAGCACACACGCACATCAGCTTTGTTGTTGTTGTTGTTCAGTCACCCAGTTGTGTCCAACTCTTTGAGACTCCAAAGACTGCAACACACCAGGCCTCCCTGTCCCTCACCATCTCCCAGAGCTTGCCCAAGTGCATGTCCATTGCATCAATGATACCACCCAGCCACCTTATCCTCTAACACCGTCTTCTCTTTCTGCTTTCAATTTTTTTCAACATCAGGGTCTTTTCCAATGAGTCAGCTATTTCCATCAGGTGACCAAAACATTGGAGCTTCAGCCTCAGCATTGATCCTTCCAATAAGTTACTCAGGGTTGATTTTTTTTAAGATTGACTGGTTTGATCTCCTTGCTGTCCAAGGGACTCTCTGGAGTCTTCTCCAGCACCACTAGTTGGAAAGCATCAGTTCTTCAGTGCTTTTCCTTCTTTACAGTGCAGCTCTCACAGCCATATATGACCACTGGAAAGATTATAGCCTTGACTATATGGACCCTCCTTCCAATGTAAGAAACATAAAGGAAGTGGGTTCAGTCACAGGGTTGGGAAGATCCCCTGGAGGAGGAAATGGCAACCCACTCCAGTATTCTTGCCTGGAGAATAACATGGACAGAGGAGTCTGGCAAGCTAAAGTCCATAGGATCACACAGAGTCAGACACAACTGAAGTGACTTAGCTAAAAGCAATAACTACTTATAAGTTGTCATAAGGATCGACTCAGTTATTACTGGAAAAGTGTCTCAAGTCCGGAGCACAGTAAATATACACAGATTTGTGTTAAACATATAAATAAAGTACAATTGTATTTTAAAACAGGTATCATGCTTAACAGATTAAGAATAAAGAGTCCTTGGAATATTTCTGACATAAAAATGAAATTGAGAAAAAAAAAATTTTACAAAGCGGATATGGAAAACATGCTTATGCAAGACATATAGCAGAAGAAATAGCCAATGATGCAACAAAGCAAAATGCAAAACAGAGAAAATACCTCTATTTTTTCTGCTACTTAAGATCTGTATCTGCTTATATTATAAGATATAGATCTCTTCCAGTTCAGCTCAGTTCAGTCACTCAGTCGTGTCTGACTCTTTGCGACCCTATGAATAGCAGCAAGCCAGGCCTCCCTATCTATCACCAACTCCCGGAGTTCACTCAGACTCACGTCCATCGAGTCAGTGATGCCATCCAGCCATCTCGTCCTCTGTCGTCCCCTTCTCCTCCTGCCCCCAATCCCTCCCAGCATCAGAGTCTTTTCCAATGAGTCAACTCTTCGAATGAGGTGGCCAAAGTACTGGAGTTTCAGCGTTAGCATCATTCCTTCCAAAGAAATCTCAGGGCTGATCGCCTTCAGAATGGACGGGTTGGATCTCCTTGCAGTCCAAGGGACTCTCAACAGTCTTCACCAACACCACAATTCAAAAGCATCAGTTCTTCAGCGCTCAGCATTCTTCACAGTCCAACGTTCACATCCATACATGACCACTGGAAAAACCATAGCTTTGACTAGCCGGCCCTTTGTTGGCAAAGTAATGTCTCTGCTTCTGAATATGCTATTTAGGTTGGACATAACTTTTCTTCCAAGGAGTAAGCATCTTTTAATTTCATGGCTGCAGTCACCATCTGCAGTGATTTTTGGAGCCGAAAAAATAAAGTCTGACCCTGTTTCCACTGTTTCCCCATCTATTTGCCATGAAGTGATGGGACCAGATGCCATGATCTTCGTTTTCTGAATGTTGAGTTTTAAGCCAACTTTTTCACGCTCCTCTTTCACTTTCATCAAGAGGCTTTTAGTTCCTCTTCACTTTCTGCCATGAGGGTGGTGTCATCTGCATATCTGAGGTTATTGGTATTTCTCCCAGCAATCTCAATTCCAGCTTGTGCTTCTTCCAGCCCAGCATTTCTCATGATGTACTCTGCATAGAAGTTAAATAAACAGGGTGACAATATACAGCCTTGACGTACTCCTTTTCCTGTTTGGAACCAGTCTGTTGTTCCATGTCCAGTTCTAACTGTTACTTCCTGACCTGCATACAAATTTGTCAAGAGGAAGGTCAGGTGGTCTGGTATTCCCATCTCTATCAGAATTTTCCACAGTTTATTGTGATCCACACACTCAAAGGCTTTGGCATAGTCAATAAAGCAGAAAGGGATGTTTTTTGGAACTCTCTTGCTTTTTTGATGATCCAGCAGATGTTGGCAATTTGGCCTCTGGCTCCTCTGCCTTTTCTAAAACCACCTTGAACATCTGGAAGTTCACAGTTCACGTATTGCTGAAGCCTGGCTTGGAGAATTTTGAGCATTACTTTACTAGTGTGTGGGATGAGTCCAATTGTGCAGTAGTTTGAGCATTCTTTGACATTGTCTTTCTTTGGGATTGGAATGAAAACAACTTTTCCAGTCCTGTGGCCACTGCTGAGTTTTCCAAATTTGCTGGCATATTGAGTGCAGCACTTTCTCAGCATCATCTTCCAGGATTTGAAATAGCTCAACTGGAATTCCATCACCTCCACTAGCTTTGTTCGTAGTGATGCTTCCTGAGGCCCACTTGACTTCACATTCCAGGATGTCTGGCTCTAGGTCAGTCATCACACCGTCATGAATATATGTGTCATGAAAATCTTTTTTGTACAGTTCCTCTGTGTATTCGTGCCACATCTTCCTAATCTCTTCTTCTGTTAGGTCCATATCATTTTTGTCCTTTATCGAGCCCATCTTTGCATGAAATGTTCCCTTGATATCTCTAATTTTCTTGAAGAGATCTCTAGTCTTTCCCATTCTGTTGTTTTCCTCTATTTCTTTGCATTGATTGCTGAGGAAGGCTTTCTTATCTCTTCTTGCTAGTCTTTGGAACTCTGCATTCAGATGCTTATATCTTTCCTTTTCTCCTTTGTTTTTTGCTTCTCTTCTTTTTACAGCTATTTGTAAGGCCTCCCCAGACAGCCATTTTGCTTTTTCTGCATTTCTTTTCCATGGGGATGGTCTTGATCCTTGTCTCCTGTACAATGTCACAAATCTCAGTCCATAGTTCATCAGGCACTCTATCAGATCTAGGCCCTTAAATCTATTTCTCACTTCCACTGTATAATCATAAGGGATTTGATTTATATCATATCTGAATGGTCTAGTGGTTTTTCCTACTTTCTTCAATTTCAGTCTGAATTTGGCAATAAGGAGTTCATGATCTGAGCCACAGTCAGCTCCTGGTCTTGTTTTTCTTAACTGTATAGAGCTTCTCCATCTTTGGCTGTAAAGAATAAAATCAGTCTGATTTCGGTGTTGACCATCTGGTGATGTCCATGTGAGGAGTCTTCTCTTGTGTTGTTGGAAAAGGGTGCTTGCTATGACCAGTGCATTTTCTTGGCAAAACTCTATTAGTCTTTGCCCTGCTTCATTCTGTATTCCAAGGCCAAATTTGCCTGTTACTCCAGGTGTTTCTTGACTTCCTACTTTTGCATTCCAGTCCCCTATAATGAAAAGGACATCTTTTTTGGGTGTTAGTTCTCAAAGGTCTTGTAGGTCTTCATAGAACCATTCAACTTCAGCTTCTTCAGTGTTACAGGTTGGGGTATAGACTTGGATTACTGTGATATTGAATGGTTTGCCTTGGAAACAAACAGAGATCATTCTGTCATTTTTGAGATTACATCCAAGTACTGCATTAAGGACTCTTTTGTTGGCCATTATGGCTACTCCATTTCTTCTGAGGGATTCCTGCCCGCAGTCGTAGATATAATGGTCATCTGAGTTAACTTCACCCATTCCAGTCCCTCTACATTCGCTGATTCCTAGAATGTCAACAGTCACTCTTGCCATCTCTTGTTTGACCACTTCCAATTTGCCTTGATTCATGGACCTGACATTCCAGGTTCCTATGCAATATTGCTATTTACAGCATCGGGCCTTGCTTTTATCACCAGTCACATCCACAGCTGGGTATTCTTTTTGCTTTGGCTTCATCCCTTCATTCCTTCTTGAGTTATTTCTCCACTGATCTCTAGTCAGCATATTGGGCACCTCTTGACCTGGGGAGTTCCTCTTTCAGTATCCTATCATTTTTCCTTTTCATAGTGTTCATGGGGTTCTCAAGGCAAGAATACTGAAGTGGTTTGCCATTCCCTTCTCCAGTGGACCACATTCTGTCAGATCTCTCCACCATGCCCCGCCCATCTTGGGTTGCCCCACAGGCATGGCTTAGTTTCATTGAGTTAGACCATGCTGTGGTCCTAGTGTGATTAGATTGACTAGTTTTCTGTGAGTATGGTTTCAGTGTGTCTGCCCTCTGATGCCCTCTCGCAACACCTACTGTCTTACTTGTATTTCTCTTACCTTGGACGTGGGGTATCTCTTCCAGGCTGTTCCAGCAAAGTGCAGCCACTGCTCCTTACCTTGGAAGAGGGGTGTCTCTCACTGCTGCCCCTTCTGACCTTGAACGTGGAATAGCTCCTCTAGGCCCTCCTGAGCCTGCTCAGCCACCACTCCTTGGAGGTGAGGTAGATCCTCCCGGCTGCCACCTCTGGCCTCGGATATGGGGTAGCTCCTCTAGGCCATCCCTGAGCCGTCGCAGCCTGGCACTCTTAGCTGCTGCCCCTGACCTTAGATGTGGGGTAACTCCTCTTGGCCGCCTCCTCTCAGGCATGGGGTCCTCCCCGTTTCTGCCCCTGACCTCGGATGTGGGGTAGCAGCCCACGCTAAATGCACCGGTTGCAGCCGCCTGCGCTAAATGCACCCGTCACAGCCTATTTTTATTTATTTCTTGGCAGTTGCATTTACTATAATTTTTTAAAGTTTTTATAATGTTGTGTTGGTGTCATATTGTGTTACCATACAATGTAAATCAACCACAACACATAAGTCATTTCACATTGATCCATTAAGATAAAATTTAAGTTGTCTTTTATTTTTTGTTTTCATTTTTTAATATAAATTTATTTATTTTAATTTTCTTACTACATTAGTTAATATTTCTCTGTTAGTAAAGAGGGATTGCACATCCGTCTATGTGAGATAAACAGATAACTTCCAAACTATGCAAAATTAATTGCAGAGTAATAATCTCTGCACAAGGGGAAAGGCATGAAAAGGAGGGTAAGAGAATAATGGGACCTGAAGAATAGTGTATGTTCCCCCCCACCCCGCCACCCAATATACAAATACACTAGGTGTTAGACTATTGGTAAGAGAACACTGTAAAAGTTATCATTAAAAAAAATAAAAGATGGAGAGAGAATAAATATTTTAGATTCTGAAAACTAACAAACATACTTAAAATTTAGCTTATTTTATAAAGCAGCTATGTGTGTTGCTTTTAGAGAACTATATGTCTTTATGAATATGGAAGGAAAATCAGAGATTTGATCAGTTTTTCATAGTAAAATTAAAAATTTGGAATATCTGAAGACTTTACAACTCTCTATTGTTGTTTTTGCGGTTCAGTTGCTAAGTTGTGTCCAACTCTTTGCAAACCCACGATGGCAGGATGCCACACATCCCTGTCCCCCACTATCTCCCAAAGTCTGCCCAAGTATCCAACCATCTCATCCCCTGTTGCCCCCTTCTTCTCATGCCATCAATATTTCTCAGCATCAGGATTTTTCCACTGAGTTGTCTGTTTGCATCTCGTGGCCAAAGTATTAGAGCTTCAGCATAAGTCCTTCCAATGAGTATTCACAGATGATTTCCTTTAGGATGGACTGGTTTGCTTTCCTTATTGTCCAAGAGACTCTCAAGAGTTTTCTCCTGCACCACAATTTGAAAGCATCAATTTTTTGGTGCTCAGCCTGCTCTATGTCCCAGCTCTCACATCCATACATGACTACTGGAAAAACCATAGCTTTGACTAGACGGACTTTTGTCAGCAAAGTGATGCGTCTGCTTTTTAATATGTTGTGATAGCTCAGCTGGTAAAGAATCCACCTGCAATGTGGGAGACCTGGGTTCAATCCCTGGGTTGGAAAGATCCCCTGAAGAAGGAAAAGGCTACCCACTCGGGCACTCTGGCCTGGAGAATCCCATGTACTGTATAGTCCCTGGGGTCACAAAGAGTCAGACACACTGAGTGAATTTCACTTTCATTTTCACTAGGTTTGCAATTGGTTTTATTCTAAGAAGCAAACATCTTCTAATCTCATGGCTGTAATCACCATCTACAGTGATTTTCAGTCAGTTAATCAGTTCAGTCACTCAGTGGTGTCCGACTCTTTGGAACCTATGGACTGCAGCATACCAGGCCTCCTGGAGCTTACTCAAACTCATGTCCATCGACTCGGTGATACCATCCAACCATTTCATCCTCTGTCGTTCCCTTCTCCTCCCACTTTCAATCTTTCCCAGCTTTAGGGTCTTTTCAAGTGAGTCAGCTCTTCACATCAGGTGGCCAAGGTATTGGAGTTTCAGCTTCAGCATCAGTCTTTCCAATGAGTCTTCAGGACTTATTTATTTTAGGATAGACTGGTTGGATCTCCTTGCAGTCCAAGGGACTCTCAAGAGTCTTCTCCAACACCACAGTTCAAAAGCATCAGTTCTTCAGTGTGAGCCCAAGAAAGTAAAATCTGTCACTGCTTCCACCTTTCCCCCTTCTATTTGCCATAAACTGGGGCTGGATTCCATGATCTCAGTTTTTTGAATGTTGAGTTTTCAGCCAATTTTTTTCAGTTTCCTCTTTCACCTTCATCAGCAGGCATTTTAATTCCTCTTTGCTTTGTGCCAGTAGAGTGGCAATATTGACGATATTTCTTCCGGCAATCTTGATTCCAGCTTGTACTTCATCCAGCCCAGCATTGTGCACAACATACTCTGCACACAAGTTAAATAAGACTCTAACTGTTGCTTCTTGACCCACATACAGGGTTCTCAGGGGACAGGTAAGGTGGTCCAGTATTCCCATTTCTTTAAGAGTTTTCCAGTTTGTTGTAATCTGCAGTCAAAGGCTTTACCATAGTCAATGAAACAGAACTAGATTTTTCCTGGAGTTCCCTTGCTTTATGATTCAGCAAATGTTGGCAATTTGATCTTGGTTCCTCTGCATATTCTAAATACAGCTTGTATATCTGGAAGTTCTCTATTCAGGTACTGCTAAAGGCTAGTTTAAAGGATTTTGTGCAGAACCCTTACTAGCATGGGAAGTGAGTTCAATTGTCTGGCAGTTTGAACATTCTTTAATACTGCCTTTCTAGGGAATGAGAAGGAAGATTGATATTTTCCAGTCCTGTGCCCACTGCTGGGTTTTCCAAATGTGCTGGCATATTGAGTGCAGCACCTAAACAACATTATCTTTTAGAATTCTAAAAAACTCAGCTGGAATTCCATCACCTTCACTAACTTTATTGGCAGCAATGCTTCCTAAGGCCCTATTGAGTTCAACTCCAGGAAGTCTGGCTCTAGGTGAATGTCCACACCATCATGTTTATCCATAAGAATAAACTTTTTTGTGCAGTTCTGTGTATTCCTGCCACTTCTTCTTGATCTCATCTGCTTCTATTAGGTCCTTACCATGTCTGTCCTTTATTGTGCCCATCTTTGTATGAAATATTCCTTTGTATCTCCAATTTTCTTGAATAATCTCTACTCTTTACATTTTCCTCTATTTCTTTGTATTGTTCACTGAAGAAGACCTTCTTATCACATGTTGTAATTCTCTGGAATGCAGCATTCAGCTGGGTATAACTTTCCATTTCTCCCTTGCTTTTTTGCTTCTGTTCTTCCCTCAGCTATTTGTAAAACCTCCTCAGACAACCACTTTTCCTTGTATTTCTTTTCCTTTGGGATGATTTTGATCACTGCCTCCTGCATAATGTTATAAACCTCTGTCCATAGTTCTTCAGGCACTCTGTTTGCCAGATCTAATCCCTTGCATCTATTTGTCACTTCCACTGTATAATCATAAGGGATTTGATTTAGGTCATATCTGAATGGCATAGTGGTTTTCCCCACTTTCTTTAGTTTAAGCCTGAATTTTTCCCTAAATTGCTGATGATCTGAATTACAGTAAGCTCCCGGTGTTGTTTATGCTGACTATATAGAGTTTCTCTATTTTTGGCTGCAAAGAATGTAACCAATCTGATTTTTACATTGACCATTTGGTGATATCCATGTGTAAAATTGTCTCTTGTGTTGTTGGAGAGGGTGTTTGCTATGACCAGTGTGTTCTCTTGGCAGAATTCTGATATCCTTTGCCCTGTTTCATTTTGTACTCCAAGGTCAAACTTTCTTGTTACTCCAGGTATCTCTTGACATCCCACATTTGCAGTCCAATCTCTATGATGAAAATGACATATATATTGGTCTTAGTTCTAGAAGGTATTGTAGGTCTTCATAGAACTGGTCAACTTCAGCTTCTTTGGCATCAGTAGTTGGGGCTTAGACTTGGATTGCTCATGTTCTGAATACAGTATCCTTTTTTTTTAAGGCCAACATTTATTACTGGTGAGGGATAACTTAAAGAACACTTCTGACCACTGGGATGTAGGCTTATTTTCACTCAAATATATTAATATTAAATGACATTAAAAAGAAGAAAAACTGTTTTGATTAAATAAGCTGTACAATAACAATGTTTAAATCAAAATCATGATTTGATTTAATTTTACATTTTTTTACCCAGGAAAATTTCCCCCCAAATTACGTGTAACTTGAAAGGGATTTTCATAACAGCATTACCAAAGTAATAGGTTTTGCTGTAATGCTTTCACAAACATTCCTTTAAAAGTGTGGAATTAATGTTTCATGTGTTCCAAAGCAGCAGGCTAAATTACTTTATAAATGGAATATATTGAGTATATATTACAACATTTCTGGATTTTTAATTTACCAGTTTTATCTTCTGGCTAAATATCCAATTTACTCTCAGTTTTTCTGGAAAAATTTGACACATTTATTCATTTACAAATTTCAAATGTACATCTTTAGTCTTGGAAAGGAACAACTGAGCTATTTTAGTTCAATTTCTTTCAGAAGTAATTTTATTTCCAGATCCCAAAGAATTGTTAAAAGTTAAAACCATTTCACAAGTAGTTTATGGAATTCATTGCTTTATAGAAATATTGACAATTACACCAATGCAATGTTCTAGGAAAGGAACTTGATGATTTTGACTCACTGATGTAACACTTTGACAAGGGAAATACAGCTCCTCTATGTGAAAGGAGTCATTGATTATTCCTCCCCTTCTCTGTTTTCTTGTGCATCTTTTAACTTTTATTTATGTTTATAAAGCAAAATCAAGCATCACCCCAGGGATACTGATCTGGAAGATCTAAGATATTCACTGCTTTTATAGACTAACACACACATCATGGAGATAGGTATTAAGTCAATTCAGAGCAGATGCAATTCTCAGAGGTAAATTTCATTCAGTAAATATTTACTGAGTGGCTATTGTATGTGAGTAACTGTTCTAAGCTTTAGAGATTCAAAGACCAGACCTCAAAGATTTTAGGAAAGAGTAGTACAGACAGATAGGTAAACAGATAATTTCTGGCATTTTTTTTTCCCATTCTAAATACAAAACTTTTTCCATTTTCCTTTAAAATACCCTTGAGAATACAGAAAAATCAAAATCTGGCAACAACACCAAATGTTTGCTCTTGCTTTGGAGAAGTTTTCCACTAAAGGAATGATAGAAAAGATTGAATTTAGAATACAGTCTTGATTACTCATTGTATGCCATATGCTTAACCAGAACAGACAGAACTAAAAGGAGACTGACGTAATGACTCCACCAATTATCTATGCGTAAATCCAGAGTTCAGAGCTTGCAAAGATGAAAATGAAAAAAAAATTCTTCCCTCCCAAGAAATGCATAAGAAAGAAAAACAACAGGTGGATTTCCCTCTAAAACAATATAAAAATATATTTTAAGTCTGTCAGAGCCAGAATTCTTAACTCATTCCCTGCTAGGCTCTCCTGTGATGCAAACTAGTTCCCAACATGTAAAAGTGTAAACAATAGAGAACAAGAGGTTAAAAATGTGGAAAAGGATATCCTAGAGAAAGAGTAAGTGTTTAAAAATGGGCCTTGTAAGTGAAGTGTTTGCCTGCCACGAGGAACCAGAAATAGTAACATAGTAACAGAAAAGGACACATAACACTAACAGAGTGGGTTTCAGGGGACATTATAGATAAGCAGCCTCTAAGTAGAATAACAGTGAATGGTTAGATCTATATAGGCCTGGAGGTTGTGAATCTCTGTCTAGATTTGGAGTGACTTTTACTTAAATTTGGCCTGTTTTATTAGCATACAAGAGTATGAAGATGCAATTAAAATGTAATCCAATAGTTCAACAGGATATGTTATTTTTTTGCGAATGAATATCCCAATTTTAACCATGATATTATCTTCCCTGGTGGCTCAGACAGTAAAGCGTCTGCCTGAAATGCAGGAGACCCGGGTTCAATCCCTGAGATGGGAAGATCCCCTGGAGAAGGCAATGGCAACCCACTCCAATACTCTTGCCTGGAAAATCCCATGGACAGAGGAACCTGGTAGGTTACGGTCCATGGGTTCGCAGACAGTCGGTGATATTAAATACCATCTAAAAGCATTATGTGTGGCTAACTTTGTAGACTATGCTAAATCCATCTGCATGCTCTATTTGGCTTATAGGACACAGTGCGGATCATCTATAGAATATATTTTTTTTTATTATAAGAAGAAGAGCGATAGCTAGACTAAAAAAATAACATTTTAAATATGACACTATTCTGAAGAATTTTTGCTTCGCAGGTGGCGCTAGTGATAAAAAAAAAAACTTTTCTTCCAATGCAGGAGACTTAAGCGATGTGGGTTCGATCTGTGGATATGGAAGATCCCCTGAAGTAGGGTATGGCAGCCTACTCCAGTATTCTTGCCTAGAGAAGCCCATGGACAGAGGATCCTGGCAAGCTACAGTCCATGGATTCTCAAAGAGTTGGATACAACTGAAGTGACTGAGCATGAGCACGTTCTGAAGACATTGCATTAAATCCTTACCAAAAAAAAAAAAATGAAAATCAGAGACAAGTAGATGTTAAAACATAGCTGTTAAATAACTTGACAGAAGTCAAGACGTCTCTCTAGGCCTATCACTTATCAACAGGCAGCTTATCTAGTCTCAGTGTTCACACTGACTTAATTGGGGTCTTTCACTCTGAAACAAAGAGAAGGGAAGGTAATCACCCACAATCCATGGTCTAATTTCTAGGGCCAGTTAGAAATTCTTTTCACTTGGCTTTAATGGATTGTTATGGTGTTCCCTATGTCACCCCTATTGCAATCACAGACATAATGAATATTATGAAGATTTTTTAGGATAAACTTAAATAAAAACTAGTCACTAGTGTGACTTTTTTCCCCTTGGTGTCTTCCTTTTCTGATCTTTTATTATCACTAATTTATTTTAATTGGAGGCTAATTACTTTAAAATATTGTGGTGGTTTTTGCCATGCATTGACATGATCCAGCCTTTACATACCTATCACTCATTGATTTGTTTGTTTACTTTGAATTTATTATTGCTGAAACAATCAAGAAAACTCTTCCTTCAGTAAACAGTATCCTAGCAGAGCACTATGGCTTATAAATCTTTTCAGTATCAGATCTGAGGGAGTGTCAGAATCTGATCAAATATAATTCAAGACAAGACTCAGATTTTTTTTAATAAAATATTTTCTCTTAATATGGTTTATTTCAAATAAGTGTGCAAATTAAGAAATATTACTCAAACAGTAGAAAATTAAATTTCATTCAATTTCCATTATTGTTATGGAGTTTTGTCCATTTAAAAGAAGAATAATCTAGGTTTAGCTTGACTATAAATGCAATCTAATCATGGCAAACCTTTGGGCTAAATATAATGATGACCTTTTAGGCATCATAAACTGAGACTCAAAATGTTATGTACAGAGCGCAAAGAAATGGATAGGATAGACTTTTTTAACCCAGACTTTCATCCTCCAAAATAGATGCTTTTTTCAATTAAACCATGGTATCTATTTTCTTTTATTTTATATATTTTGAGGAAGATTATCAGAAGTAAATGTTTTAACAGACATTAGGATGTCTCATTAGATCTTTCCTCACTGAATAATGCAACGGTTCTTTATCATATATAAACTCACAATGCTAATTTTAACTTTTCTTCTATATTTAGATGTTTTATAATTTTTGTTTTTTTATTTGCATTATGTAATAAAATAAAAATAAATACAGATGTTGCTTTCTATAAAAATAAATGCAACCATTCTATTTACTGTAATTAGGGATTCCTTTCCCACTTTTTAATATATTCAATATGCATTAAGATATCTTAAATACAGCAATGATCAATCAATAAATGTTTCATAGTTGCAAACAGGATAAAATAATTTACATCTTAAACAGACATAGATATATTTCTATGTATATGCACATACAACTTCTGCCTTTTTCCTTGGCCTGTCTTAATATTATCCCTTATATCCATTATAAGTATCTTCCATGTGGATCTTTAATTTCAGAATTTATCAAAAGTTCAGGAGAGAACATGTAAATTTGAATTAAAGCTGCTGCTTTCATTGAATATGACATTAAATGTCTGGAAGGGAAATGGTTTATATGAATTATCTTAAAAGACAAAATGAAATGTAGCATGGTATTTGGAATATAAAATTATAAAACTGCTTATTGTGAAAAAACTATATAATAAAGGATAAATGATGATCCTCTGAAAATTAAATTATACAGTTAGTAAGTGATGAAATAAACCAGAGAAAATTTAAAGCTAAAATTTGATTTTTGTGCAGTAGGACTTGATTATAATCATATAAAGGCATCCTCAACTATCTAAATCATTTGTCTCAAAGAATGAGAACAAAAAATAAAACAGTATCTTAAATATTTATTATTTTAAAATATGGGCTATAAAAACAAAAATTATTAAAAGTCCAATCAAATACTGTGCATGAAGTAGTACAATATAATATCCATTATTGGGTAAATTTATAAACATCACATTTTGGTCACTTGCCATTAAGCAATTTATTAACACAGTTTTTTTTTTTTTTTCTGATTCAATGTTCACAAAGCAAACAGATAAAATCAATTTCTGGCTTAATCTGATATGTCATAAAAAGAGAGAAGATTAAAAGTAGTCAGTGAAAGACAAGCTAATGAACACAACAATGTGACATTGTGCACACAATATACACAAATGTGGGTATGGATGTGGATGTCTGTCTGTGATGTACATCTGTGATGTACTTGTAGTTTACCCTATGAATCATCTCTAAGAAAGTATAAAACAAAACAAAATGCTGATAATTTACACTGGTATAGAAAACTTCATAATTCCATCATTTGTTTTTAATGTAACATTTCAACTAATTTAATATTAAAATGTGTCATTCATAAGGCTTCTGTAGATTATTACAGAAGAAAACTTAATCTAATGGCTAGGGTATTAATAGAGGAAAATTATGTAACAGTAATAACCAGGCATTCCTTTTCAGTGATACTGATGATATAATAAATCCTTCCTTCACCCTAGTTTCCCAGTTGTGATAATGCTACATGAAAAGAAATTCTCAAAGCCTTTTCAAAATTAAAGAAATCAGGAGTCCCTTTTTCCATCCATAGTAACAAACCATCCCCTAATCATTTTTCAACCTTGCTAATTTGTAGCCAAATTTTCAGCCTTAGGGGATCATCGTCTCATTGGAGTTGACTGACAGATCTGGCATTGCAAATTCTCTAGAGCTTCTCTAGGGAAAGAGAACTGAACATTTCATAAATATAGTATTTTCCACTGCTAGCAATGTAACCATAGTTGTTCCCATCTTCTACAACATCAGTTCAGTTCAGTTGCTCAGTTGTGTCCTACTCTTTGTGATCGCATGGCCTGCAGCACACCAGGGTTCCCTGTCCATCACAAACTCCCAGAGCTTGCTCAAACTCATGTCCATTCAGTCAGTGATGCCATCTAATCATCTTATCCTCTGTTGCCTCCTTCTCCTCCTGCATTCAATCTTTCCCAGCATCAATAATGAGTCAGCTCTTCACAACATAGGGACACAGAATTAAAAGAGTACTACAACTCACATTTCAGAAATTAAATAGTTCACCTTTGAAACAGTTCTAGAAAACAAGTGGACTGTTGGAATGTAAAGGAGAACAAAAAGAAGCCTGGAAGAGTTGCTTTAGATTTGCAACATGCACATATGAGGCCATCTTTTAAAAAGCTGTGGGTACACTTATCTCCCTCCTCCCATTACTTTTATTAACTCTTCTGAAGGCATAGTGTTTTATCTCAAACTGATTCAATTGAATGTAGGAGAAAATATGTAAAAATGAGTGAATACAGCCAGAAAGAAAACAAAGTGCACTCTAAAGGTATCTCTGATTGTGTGCTGGGTCACTTAGTCATGTCCAACTCTTTGCAAACCCATGGACCATAGCCCGCAAGACTCTTCTGCCCATGGGATTTTCCAGGGAATAATACAGGAATGGGTTGCCAGTTCCTACTCCAGGGGATCTTCCCAATTCAGGGATTGAACCAATCTCTTTCATCTCCTGCACTGACAAATGAATTCTTAGACACCGCACCACCTGGGAAACCCTAGAATTAACATTAGCCTCTTCCTTTAGAAGTCTATCTTTTACTGGAATTCTTTTTTTTTTTTTTAACTATTTTGAAACCTGGGTTAATTGCACTCATTTCTGACACCACCCCTCCCCTCATTCCATTCTGCCCCAGCCCATTTCAAAGACATAAATTCACCCCAGTATCCCAGAATTTTTTAATATACATTTATTTATTTTAATTGCAGGCTGATTAGTTTGCAATATTATACTGGTTTTGCCATACACTGACATGAATCTGACATGGGTGTACATGTGTTCCCCATCCTGAACCCCCTTCCCACCTCCCTCCCCATCCCATCCTTCTGCCAGTGAATGAAATCTTTGCTTTATTTCCTATCTACCTTTTATTTCTTCCACTTAGCCATCTCTGCCAGATCTAGTTCTACTTCTTCTAAATTCTTTTCATAAACTTATAAGCCATAATCCACCCAAGTCTTTGCCACTGTATATGGAGTTTGAGCAAACAGTCATTCTAGAATCAAGTCCTCATCATGTTTCTCTTTATCCCCTGCTTTGTTTGCCAGGAGGTACCTTAGCCAGTTTGATTGATGGATCTGATCTATGTGTTCAATGTGTTTCCTCCTGAATGCATATGATTAAACTCCAAAGTGATAGGGGAATTCCTTGGTGGTCCAATGGTTAGATTTCTGAACATTCACTGCTGAGTTCACAAGTTCAATCCCTGGCCTGGGAACTAAGATCCCATAAGTCACGTGGTGCTGCAAAACTAAAACAAGAGTTGGAAGTGATTAGGTCATGAGGGTTCTGCCATGAATGGGTTTAGTGTACTTAAAAAGAGGTCAAGGAGAGTGCCCTTGCTCACTTCCACTATGAGAGGACAATACTCCATCTATGTATCACAAAGTGTGCCTTTACCAACCACTTCAGTAAATTTGCCAGTACCAAGATCTTCAGATCTATGAGAAATACAAGTTTGTCTTTCGTAATCTACCCAGTCTTCGCTTTTGTATAACAGCAGCTAAAATGGACTAAGACAGTCTAGGAAAGGATGTTGCTAACAATGCCACTGTGAGACCTCACAAGGATAAGGTCATTACATCACACTTATAGAATTCTTGAGGTTTTAGCCAGTAGGAAACTTTGCTACAGCTTTCAGGAAGACAGGGGAGAAAAAAGCAGAGAGGTTTAAGACTTGCAAATTGTTCTGTAGCTCCTTTCTGGTGTAAACAGGAAACACTCTGGCCCAGATTTACCAATAAAAAGACCAATATAAGTGTAAATACTCATTAAATTTCACATGTGGAGCTGTCTTGGCCATAACACAGTTCCAGTTTATACTCAGTTACCATAGCACATATGACAATATCTAAAATTAATGTACCATATATTGATATATTCCAGAAAGAACTACTACTTAACCATTTCCTTTCCATAGAGAAAAATCATTAATAGTTATGACAGAGCTTCTAGGAGTGTTAGAGAAATATGACAAGCCAAAACATAATAATCAGAATTTCATAAATTGTGTTTGAAAATGGGTAGTTTATTGTTTAGAGGGTGGAATAATATAACCCTGAGTTAGAAACACAGATTCTTAAAATTCAAATAAGAGAATATCATTAAGTATATAATATCAACAGACAGAATATAGGATGTCAAATAAATGGTCATAACTTTTATCAAAAAAGATTCTTTCATACATATTATACCTGCTATTAAACATATAGAGAAAAAGGAAGTGCTTTTTAAGGACAATTCAAAAGTATAGCTTTCTTTGCATCTAGGTGTAATTGTATTTGATTGTAATTATAATTAATAATAATTATCAAATAAATATACTGAGCAAATACATTATTAAAATTGTTATTATATAAGAACACAGTATATTCGAAGTACTGTGTAAAGAATTTATGTTTTCTATCTATCCATAGATAGAAATATATATGTATAAAATCAATATTCATCAGTTAAATATTTGGAGACATATTTTTCAAAAGGTAATAGCCAAGAATTTGTGGCTAGGACATGACAGAACAAATGTTTGAAACTAATTCTCTTTCTCCAAAGCAAATCCTGTCAATTCATCCCTGCCTAATAGGAAGTTTGAATCAAATTTATGCTCATCTCAAAAAAAGTTGGGTATGATTTCTTTTTTTGTCTATTCTTTAAATGACTCATATAAAATTGAATTAAGATTAGGAAAAGTATAAATATTTAGAAAAATTCCTTAATGAAGCCAGTGGCAAGGTGAGCCTGGGACTTCTTTGTCAAATGTGTTTTAATAAATGATTCAATTTTTTTCTAGATATACTATACAAACTTTCTATTCATTCTATTTGGTAAACTGCATATTTTGAACAGTTTTTATATTTTTCCAAATTGTCAACTTTGTCAAGATAAAATAGATTTCTATAAGATCAGTGGCAATGTCCTAACAGACTACAAAAAAAACCATTTTTTTTAAATTTTATATTTATTATGCTATTTAAATATGAATTTGACTTTAATTCTTGAATGATATAAAAGTTAATTCTAACACTTTTTTGTTTTCTTAATAACTAGAAAAGTAAAAATTGTTTTTCATCATATTAACAATTAGATTTTTTAACTAATTTATTTTTTTAAGTGAAAGATAATTGCTTTAGATACTTTTGCTGTTTTCTGTCAAACCTCAACATGAATCAGCCATAGGTATACATATGTCCCCTCCCTCCTGAAACTCGATCCCATCTCCCTCCCCATCCCACCTCTACAGCCTGATACAGAGCCTCTGTTTGGGTTTCCTGAGTCATACAGAAAATTCCCTTTGACTATCTATTTTATATATGGTAATGTAAGTTTCCATGTTACTCTCTCCATACATCTAACCCTCTCCTACCCTCTCCCTATGTCCATAAATCTGTTCTCTGTCTGTTTCTCCATTGCTACTCTGCAAATAAATCCTTCGGTACCATCTTTCTAGATTCCATATATATGGGTTAGTAAATGATACTTATCTTTCTCTTTCTGACTTTCTTCACTCTGTATAACAGGCTCTAGGCTCATCCATTTCATTAGAACTGACTCAAATGGGTTCGTTTTTTTGGCCGAGTAATATTCAATTGCATCTATGTACTATGATTCCTTTATCCATTCATCTGTCAATGGACATCTAGGTTACTCCCATGTTCTAGCTATTGTAAATTGTACTGCAATGAACAATGCGATGAATATGTCTTCATCAACTTTGGTTTACTCAAGGTATATGCCTAGGAGTGGGATAGCTGGGTCTTACGGTGGTTTTAGGCCTCGCTTTTTAAGGAATCTCCATACCATCTTCCATAGAGGCTGTGTCAATTTACATTCCCACCAACAGTGCAAGAGCTTTCCTTTTCTACACACCCTCTCCAGCATTTATTGTTTGTAGACTTTTTGATGATGGTCATTCTGACAGGTGTAAGATGATATCTCATTGTAGTTTTGATTTGCATTTCTCTAAGAATGAATGATGTTGAGTATCTTTTCATTTGCTTGTTAACCATCTGTATGTCTTCTTTGGAGAAATGTCTGTTAGGTATTTTTTCCACTTTTTGATTGGGTTGTTTGTTTTTCTCGTATTGAGTTGTATGAGCTGTTGTATATTTTATAAATTAATCCTTTGTAAGTTGTTTCATTTGCTATTATTTTCTTTTCTTCTTCTTATTATTTTCCCATTCTGAGGGTTATCTTTTCTTCTTGCCTATAGTTTCCTTTCCTGAGTGAAAGATTTTAAGTTTAATCAGGTCCCACATGTTTACTTTTGTTTTTATTTCCATTATTCTAGGAGGTGGGTCATAGAAGATCTTGCTTTGATTTATGTCTTCAAGTGTTTTACCTATGTCTTCCTTTAAGAATTTTATAGTTTCTGGTCTTATATTTAGGCCATTTTGAGTTTATCTTTGTGTATGGTGTTAGGAAATGTTCTAGTTTAATTATTTTACATGTCCACTTTTCCAAGCACCATTTACTGAAGAGGCTGCCTTTTCCTCATTGTATAGTCTTGCCTCCTTTGTAAAAAATAAGGGACCCATAGGTGCATGGGTTTATTTCTGGACTTTCTATCTTGCTCCATTAGTCTATATTTCTGTTTTTGTTCCAGTACCTTACTGTCTGGATGACTGTAACTTTGTAGTAAAATCTGAAGTCAGGAAGGTTGATTCCTCCAGCCAAATTCTTCTTTTTCAAGACTGCCTTAGATATTCAGGGTCTTTTGTGTTTCCACATAAATTGTTAATTTTTTTGATGTAGTTCTGTGAAAAATGCCATTGGTGATTTGATAAGGATCACGTAGAATCTGTAAATTGTATTTGGTAGTATCATCATTTTCAGAATATTGATTCTTCCTACCTGGGATGATGAAATATTACTCTTTCTGTTTATGTCGTCTTTGATTTCTATCATTATTGTCATATACTTTTCTGTGTACAGTTCTTTTGTCTCCCTAGAATTTACTCCTAGATTTTTAATTCTTTTTGTTGCAATGGTGAATAGCATTGATTTCTTAAATTCTCTTTCTGATTTTTCATTCTTAGCATAGAGAAATGCAAGTGGTGTCTGTGTATTGATTTTGTGTCCTGCAACTTTGCTAAATTCACCAATTAGCTCTGGCAATTTCCTGATACTATCTTTAGGGTATTTGGTGTACAGTATCATGTCATCTGCAAACAATGAGAACTTCACTTATTCTTTTCTGATCTAAATTTCTTTTATTTCTTTTTCTTCTCTGATTGCTGTAGCTAGGACTTCCAGAACTGTGCTGAATAATAGTGGTGAAAGTGGACGCCCATGTTTTGTTCCTGATCTTAGGGGGAATGCTTTCAGTTTTTCACCACTGAGAATAATGTTTGGTGTAGATGTATCATATATGGCCTTTTTCTATGTTGAGGTAGGTTCCTTCTAAGCTCATTTTTTGAAGAGTTTTAATCATAAATGGGTGCTGAATTTTGTCAAAGGCTTTTTATGCATCTATTAAGATGATTGTATGGTTTATATCTTTTAATTTGGTAATATGGTGTATCACATTGATTGATTTGTGTATATTGAAGAATCCTTGGAACATTGGAATAAACCCAACTTCATTATGGTGCAGGAACTTTTCGGTGTGTTGCTAAATTCTGTTAGCTAAAATATTGTTGAGGATTTTTGCATCTACATTCATCAGTGAAATTGTCCTGTAGTTTCTTTTATTGTTTCTTTTTTTAATCTATTTTTTTAATTTATTTTAATTGGAGGCTAATTACTTTACAATATTGTAATGCTTTTTGCCGTATGTTGATATGAATCAGCCATAGGTGTACATGTGTTCCCCAACCTGAACCATCTTTCTAAATTCCATATATATGCGTTAGTTTCCTTGTATTGGTGTTTTTCTTTCTGGCTTACTTCACTGTGTATAATAGGCTCCAGTTTCATCCACCTCATTAGAAATTATTCAAATGTATTCTTTTTAATGGCCGAGTAATATTTCACTGTGTATATGTACCACAGCTTTCTTATCCATTCCATTCATCTGCCAATGGACATCTAGGTCACTTCCATATCCTGGCTATTATAAACAGTGCTGCAATGAACATTGGGGTACACGTGTCTCTTTCAATTCTGGTTTCCTTGGTGTGTATGCCCAGCAGTGGGGTTGCTGGGTCATATGGGAGTTCTATTTCCAGTTTTTTAAGGAATCTCCACATTGTACTCCACAGTGGTTGTACTAGTTTGCATTCTCACCAGTAGTGTGAGAGGATTCCCTTTTCTCCACACCCTCTCCAGCATGTATTGTTTGTAGACTTTTGGATAGCAGCCATTCTGACCGGCATAAGATGATACCTCATTGTGGTTTTGATTTGCATTTCTCAGATAATGAGTGATATTGAGCCTTTTTTCATGTGTTTGTTAGCCATTTGTATGTCTTCTTTGGAGAAATGTCTGTTTAGTTATTTGGCCCATTTTTTGATTGGGTCATTTATTTTTCTGGAATTGAGCTGCAGGAGTTGCTTGTATATCTTTGAGATTAATTCTTGGTCAGTTGCTTTATTTGCTATTATTTCCTCCCATTCTGAAGTCTGTCTTTTCACTTTGCTTTTAGTTTCCTTCATTGTGCAAAAAGTTAAGTCCAATTAGGTTGCATTTGTTTATTTTTGCTTTTATTTCCATTACTCTGGAAGGTGGGTCATAGAGGATCCTGCTGTGATTTATGTTGGAGAGTGCTTTGCCTATGTTTCCCTCTAGGAGTTTTATAGTTTCTGGTCTTACATTTAGATCTTTAATCCATTTTGAGTTTATTTTTGTGTGTGGTGTTAGAAAGTGTTCTAGTTTCATTCTTTTACAAGTGATTGACTAGTTTTCCCAGCATCACTTGTTAAAGAGATTGTCTTTTCTCCATTGTATATTCTTGCCTCCTTTGTCAAAGATAAGTTGTCCATAAGTGTGTGGATTTATCTCTGGGCTTTCTATTTTGTTCCATTGATCTATATTTCTGTCTTTGTGCCAGTACCATACTGTCTTGATGACTGTAGCTTTGTAGTATAGCCTGAAATCAGGCAGGTTGATTCCTCCAGTTCCATTCTTCTTTCTCAAGATTACTTTGGCTATTCGAGTTTTTTTTTGTATTTTCATACAAATTGTGAAATTATTTTTTCTAGCTCTGTGAAAAAATACTGTTGGTAGCTTGATAGGGATTGCATTGAATCTATAGATTGCTTTGGGTAGTATACTCATTTTCACTACATTGATTCTTCCGATCCATGAACATGGTATATTTCTCCATCTATTAGTGTCCTCTTTGATTTCTTTCATCATTGTTTTATAGTTCTATATATAGGTCTTTTGTTTCTTTAGGTAGCTTTATTCCTAAGTGTTTTATTCTTTTTGTTGCAATGGTGAATGGAATTGTTTCCTTAATTTCTCTTTCTGTTTTCTCATTGTTAGTGTATAGGAATGCAAGGAATTTATGTGTGTTATTTTTATATCCTGCAACTTTACTATATTAATTGATTAGCTCTAGTAATTTCTGGTGGATTCTTTAGGGTTTTCTAAGTAGAGGATCATGTCATCTGCAAACAGTGAGAGTTTTACTTCTTTTTCTTTTCCAATCTGTATTCCTTTTATTTCTTTTTCTTCTCTGCTTGCTGTGGCTAAAACTTCAAAAACTATTTTTAATAGTAGTGTAAGAGTGGGCACCCTTGTCTTGTTCCTGACTTTAGGGGAAATGCTTTCAATTTTTCACCATTGAGCATGTTTGCTGTGGGTTTGTTATATATAGC
Organism: Bubalus bubalis; assembly: GCF_019923935.1. Classification (NCBI taxonomy): domain Eukaryota; kingdom Metazoa; phylum Chordata; class Mammalia; order Artiodactyla; family Bovidae; genus Bubalus; species Bubalus bubalis. The sequence goes on along the minus strand of NC_059169.1, from coordinate 82,688,001 downwards.
TTTTATTATGTTGAGGTATGTTCCTTCTATTCCTGGCCTGTAGATTTCTTGTGTGTGTGTGTGTGTGTGTGTGTGTGTGTGTGTGTGTGTGTTCTCCTTGTCTTGTTTTGGTATCAGGGTATTGAGGTATCAATGAATGAATTCGGATGTTTTCCTTCCTCTGCAGTTTTTTAAAATAGTTTTACAAGGATAGGCATTAGCTCTTCTCTGAATGTCTAGTTCAGAATGTCTGATAGAATTCTCCTGTGAGGCCAGCTGGTCCAGAGCTTTTGTTTTTTGGGAGATTTTTTATCACAGCTTCAATTTCAGTGCTTGCAATTTGATTACTCATAATTTCCCTTTCTCCTTGATTCAGTCTTGGAAGATTGAACTTTTCTAAGAATATCTCCATTTCTTCCAGGTTTTCCATTTTACTGAATTGTTTATAATAGTCTCTTATAATCCATTGTTTTTATGCATTGTCTGTTGTAACCTCTCCTTTTTCATTTCAATTTTGTTGATTTGATTCTTCTCTCTTTTTCTCTTGATGAGTCTGGCTAAAGGCTTGTCAAATTTGTTTATCTTCTCAAAGAACCAGCTTTTAGTTTTATTAATCTTTACTATTGTTTCTTTCATTACTTTTTAATTCATTTCTGCTCTGAACTTTATGATTTCTTACCTTCTACTAATTTTGAATTTTTCTATTTTTTATTTGTTCTTCTTTTTCCAGTTGTTTAGGTGAAAATTTAGCCTGTCTGTTCAATGTTTCTAGTTTCTTGAGGTAGGATTGTCTTGCTATAAACTTTTAGAGCTGCTTTTGCTGCATCCCATAGGTTTTGAGTTGTCATGTTTTCATTGTCATTTGTTTCTAGAAATATTTTGTTTCCCTTTTCTTTTTTCAGTAAGCTGTTGGTTATTTAGAAACATGTTGTTTAATCTCCATGTGTTTGTGTTTCTTACAGATTTTTTCTTGTACTTGATATCTGCTCTCATAGAGTTGTGATCAGAGAAGATGCTTGATATGATTTCAATTTTCCTAAATTTACTGAGGTTTAACTTGTGACCCAAGATGTGGTCTATCCCAGAGAATGTTCCATGTGCACTTGAGAAAAAGGTGTATTCTTCTGCATTTGGATGGAATGTACTGAAGATATCAATGAGATCCATCTCATCTAAAGTATTATTTAAGACTTGTGTGTCCTTATTAATTTTTTGTTTTGATGATCTGTTCATTCTTGTCAGTGAGGTGTTAATGTATTCTACTATGATTGTGTTACTGTCAGTTTCTCCTTTTATGTCTGTTATTGTTTGTGTTATGTATTGAAGTGCTCCTATGTTGGATGCATAGATATTTACAATTTTTATGTCTTCTTCTTGGATTGGTCCCTTGATCATTATGTAGCACCCTTCCTTATCTCTTGTAATATTCTTTATTTTAAGGCTTATTTGGTTTATGAGGACTGCTACTCCAGCTTTCTTTCCATTTCCATTTGCATGGAATATATTTTTCTATCCTCTCACTTTCAGTCTATATGTGTGTTTAGGTCTGAAGTGGGTTTCCTGTAGACAGTATATATATATATATCTTGTATTTGCATCCATTCAGCCAGTCTATATCTTTTGGATGAAGCATTTAATCAGTTTACATTTAAAGTAAATATTGATATATATGTTCTTATTGCCATTTTCTTAACTGTTTTGGGTTCATTTTGTAGATCTTTTTTCTTCTCTTGTATTTCTTGACTATATAAGTCCCTTTAATATTTGTTGTAACCTGGTTTGGTGGTACAGAATTCACTTAACTTTTCTTGTCTGAAAGCTTTTTGATTCTCCATCAATTTTGAATGAGATCCTTGTTGGATACAGTAATCTTGGTTGCAGATTTTTTTCCCTTTCAGTATTTTTAATATCTCCTGCCATTCCCTTCTGGCCTGCAGAGTTTGTGCTGAAAGATTAGCTGTTAAGTGTATACGGTTTCTGTTGTATGTTACTTGTTGCTTCTCCCTTGCTGCTTTTATTATTCTTTCTTTGTGTTTAGTCTTTCTTAGTTTGGTTACTATGTATCTTGCTGTGTTTCTCCTTGAGTTTATCCTGTATGGGACTCTTTATGTCTCTTGGACTTGATTGACTATTTTCTTTTCCATGGTGGGAAAATTTTCAACTATAATCTCTTCAAAAACTGTCTTACACCATTTCTTATACTCTTCTTCTGGGACCCCTATAATTTGAATGTTGGCGCATTTGATATTGTTCCAGAGGTCTCTGAGACTATACTCAGTTCTTTTCATTCTTTTTACTTTATTCTGCTCTTCAGAAGTTATTTCCACCATTTTGTCTTCCAGCTCACTGATTCGTTCTTCCGCTTCAGATATTCTGGTATTGATTCCTTCCAGAGTATTTTTAATTTCAGTAATTATGTTGTTTGTCTTTGTATGTTTATTATTTAATTCTTCTAGGTCTTTGTTAATCGATTCTTGCATTTTCTCCATGTGTGTTCAAGGTTTTTGACCATCTTTACTATAATTTTTCTGAATTCTTTTTCAGGTAGTTTGCCTATTTTGTTTTCATTTATTTGGACTTCTGTGTTTCCAGTTAGGTCCTTCATTTGTGTAGTATTTCTCTGCCTTTTCAATATTATTATTTTTTAGTTTATTGTGTTTGAGATATCTTTTTCCCAGGGTTCAAGGTTGAATTATTTCTTCCTTTTGGTTTCTGCCTTCCTAAGGTTGGTACAGTGGTTTGTATAAGCTTCATATAGGGTGAGATTTGTGCTGAGCTTTTGTTGTTGTTGTTGTTGTTCTTTCTCTGGTGGTGAAAACTGAATAAGGTTGTAATCCTCTCTGCTGATGATTTTGTTTGTAAATTTTGTTTTGCTTGTTGTTTAGTTGAGGCATCCTGCACAGGGTTCTACTGGTGGTTGGGTCTTGTATTCAAGAGGTTTCCTGTATGTGAGTTTTCAGTATTTGATACTCCCTAGGGCTAGTTCTCTGGTAGTCTAGGGTCTTGGAGCCAGTGTTCCCACTCCATAACTTAAGGCTTGATCTCTGGTGAGCAATGAAGATTCCACAAGTGTTTTTCTATGGCATTAAGTGATATTAAAACAAATACACAAAACTGAGACAACAAAGATCAACCCCAGGCAAATTTCAGTTACAAAATCAGACAAATAATAATTAAAATAATGGAATATACACATATAAACATACGTCCATCAATAAAGTCAAAACAGTCCAACAAAAATAAAGTACAATAGATTGACCTGGTGAACAAAGGAAGTCAAAAATTCTATTTATCCATTAAAAACAAAAATAACTAAATCACAAACTGGAAAACACAACTCAAGCAAGGTGCCAAGTGAGGAATAAGGCAATGAAAACAAAACTAATAAATATGTTGAGAGGAAAGGAAAGAAAGAAAAAAAAGAAAGAATTGATATGTAAAGTTAAATAGAGGAAGATGAAGAAGATGTATATATGTTGAAGATTAACTGCAAGGGGAAAACAGTAGGAAAAGCAAACAAAGGAATAAATGTAGAAAAATACAATATGTTTTAAAAATTAAAAGTATAAAATGAAAGAAAAGGAAAAAAAAAAAGGAAGAAGAAAGAAAAAAAGAGAGAGAGAGAGAGAGAAAGGCAAACTCCACAGAACTGCAAAAGCCCATTGTAGGAGAAGAAGTTTATAAAAACAATAAAGAGTGTGACTAAATATTCACATATATGTATACACCCATAAGCAAAGTCAAAATTGACAAAAATAAAGCACAATAGATTGACCTGGAGAACAAAGGAAAACAAAAATTATATCTACTAGTAAAGAACAAGACTAACTAATGCACAAACTGGAAAACAAAACTACAGCAAAGTGCCAGATGGAGAATAAAGCAATGAAAATAAAACTAACAAATATATTGATAGTAAAAGAAAGAAAGAAAGAAAGAAAGTAGAGATATGCAATGTTAAATAGAGGAAGATGAAGATGATGTATATACATTAAAGATTAACTGCAAGGTGAAAAGAACAGTAGGAAAAACAAAGAAATAAAAGTATAAAAATAATAAAAGGTTTAAAAAATTAAAGAAAAAGAGAGAAAGAGAAAGGCAAACTCCACAGAATTGCAAAAGCCCAACTTAGAGGCAGATTTATAACAACAATAATAAATGTGACTGAGAAGAAGGAAAAAAAAAAAAAAAACCTAAAAAGCTTAATTAGATTTCATAGTGCCATTAAAATTGACAACTACAACAGAGTGGGGGAGAAAAGGAGAAAAAAATCCAAAAGAATCTATAGAACAAGTTAAAACATAAGAATAACAAAGGTTTTTCTCGAGTCACTGCTGTCAGGGTCCTTTCCCTCGCTGGGAGTCACAGTGAGTGCTGGAGAATGCCCTCCAACACTGTGCTGGTCTCTGGACCTGATGTGGGGGCAGCTCAGATTCTATTCTGATCCTCCTCCTGTGTCTTCTTGCCTCCAATGTTCACAGCTATTAGAACCAGTGTGTTTTCTGTTGTGGGAGCTCTCTATGTCGTTTTATATATTCCATAGACACTGTCTAGCTGATTGTGTGGAATTAATCTGCAGCCTGTACAACTGATGGGAAGGTTTTGGGTCTTCTTTAGCCACACAACCCCTGGGTTTCAATTGTGGTTTTGTTTCCATCTCTGCATGTGGGTCATCCACTGGGGTTTGCTCCTGAGGCTGCCCTGGAGGACTTGGGTTTGCCCCTGTGAGGGCCAGGTGTGGAGATGGTGCAGCTGCTGGGGTCACAGGGGTTCTGGAAGCACCAGGTACTCAGGGAGGTTGGCAGCCAGAGCAGCAGAAAATATAGTGCTCTAGAAGGGTATGGCAACCAGTATTGGCCAATACTCTCCAGTATTCTTGCCTGGAGAACCCTCCTGACAGAGAAGCCTGTCAGGCCACAGTCTAGACGGTCACAAAGAGTTGGACATGACTGAAGCGACCCTGTGGGTATAGATGTAAGACTTTTTGGCCTGTGGCAGCTCTGTCCCAGTGAGAGTTGAGTGTGAAGGTGGTGCAGCTGCTTGGCTTGTGGAGACCCTGGCAGCACCAAGTGTGAAGGGACATGGACTGCCTCCACGGCAAGAGTTATGGCCCCATCAGAGTCTTTTGTCTAGCCTTTTGTAGTGGGTGATCAGAAGGCTTCTTTGGCCAGTCTTTCTCCATTGCTCCACCCATTTAGGCACATAGAGGGCTCCTTTGCCTGGGGTCCTTATTTGTTTTTCAGTACATCAGGCACACAGAGAGGCTCCCCTGGCTAGGGTCCTACTCTGTAAATCGGTGCATCAATCACTTAAAAGAGCATCCTGGATGGGGTCCTACTCTGTAGCTCAGTGCAATCAGGCATTTGATGGGCCAGCCTCTCTATTGTTCAGCTGCCAATGCTGGCATGTGGGGAGAGACAGGCTATGGTGATGGCTCCACCCCCTACATGTGACTCAGCAGTATCACTTTGCTTCCATGGCTGCCTGGCTTCCCTCCACAGGCCTTTCCCACCACAGTCTCCTCCCTCACATCCCCTTGATCTGTCTCTCTGCAGTGAACAGTAGCCCTCACCCTGGGGATTGCTCCATAATACCTAAACTCCTGCTCCCAGCTGCTGCACTTTCCAGGGGACCTGCATCCCTGTATGGGATGTGTATGGCTACATCAAGGACTGTCTGATTCTCATTCCATTTAGGCTGCCACAGATCAGCTGTTTCACTCTCAGCCTTAAATGTTTCTCCTCTGACTCAGCCAATTGCCCCAATGTGGGGATTGGGCCCCTGCTTCAGTTCCCCCACCTGTCAAGGGTGGGTCCAGTCCTACTAACACTCCTGTTTTTCCCCCTAGTTCCTTTTTCCTACTGAGTTTTGCATGGTTCTATATATTATTGTCTACTGGTCACATATTCCTGTATTCTCTCTGGTGGTGTTCTGCATAAACTCTGCGTCTGAATGTGTATTCCTGATGTATCTGTGGAGAGAGATGTACTTCATGTCCACCTACTCCTACTCCTCCGCCATCTTGTTCCCTTCCTTTTTTTTTTTTTTTTTTTTGGTTCCACATGTAAGTGATACCATGTGGTATTTGTTTTACTGTGTATCTTATTTCACTTAGGATATTGCCTTCCAAGTTCATTCTTGTTGTCACAAAGGATAGAATGTTCTTCTTTTGTCAGGGTAAATAAAATTTGATGTATATATATTTACCACAGTTTCTCTGTTGTTTCATCCATTGACAGAAACTTAGATTATTTGCTTCCATATCTTGGATTATGTGAATAATGCTGCAATGAAAATGAGAGTAAAGATATCTCTTGATAAATAGTAAAGTCACCCACATACAAATGAGCGCCATTCCAAGAAAGCATTTCTAAGCCCAATTTGTTCATAAATCCAACAAAGTTAGGTACCCAACTAACGCAATCAGCTATATAGTACTATACTGTATTAAGTTTATAATGCTTTTCACAAAATGGTGGATATAACACAAACACAAAAAAGAATATGTTTTAATCTTATGATGTGTTACCTTGAAAAGCATGGTAGTACAGTACAACGGCTGTCATACAGGGACTGGAGTCAAGTGAAGGGGCAAGAAGACTTACTGACTGGAGGAGGATGTGGAGGTGGTAGAACTGAAGGATTATTAGCAATGGGAGACAAGCTAGAAAGGAAAGGAATACATCAAGGCTGTGTATTGTCACCCTGCTTATTTAATTGCATGCAGAGTACATCATAAGAAATGCTAGGCTGGATGAAGCACAAGCTGGAATTCAGATTGCCAGGAGAAATATCAATAACCTCAGATATAGAGATGACACCACCCTATGGCAGAAAGTGAAAAGGAAATAAAGAGCCTCTTCATAAAAGTGAAAGAGGAGAGTGAAAAAGCTGGCCTAAAATCAACATTCAAAAAACTAAGATCATGGCACCCAGTCCCATCACTTCATGGCAAATAGATGAGGAAACAATGGATACAGTGATAGTTTATTTTCTTGGGCTCCAAAATCACTGCAGATGGTGACTGCAGCCATGAAATTAAAAGACACGTGCTCGTTGGAAGAAAATCTGTTACCAATATAGACAACATATTAAAAAGCAGAGACATTACTTTGCTGACAAAGTTCTGTATAGTCAAAGCTATGGTTTTTTCACTAATCATGTGAGGATGAAAGAGTTGGACTATAAAGAAAGCTGAGTGCCAAAGAATTGATGCTTTCAAACTGTGATGTTGAGTAAGACTCTTGAGAGTTCTGTGGACAGCAAGATCAAACAAGTCAGTCCTAAAGGAAATCAACACTGAATATTCATTGGAAGGACTGATGGTGAAACTGAAGCTCCAGTACTTTGGCCATCTGATGGGAAGGGCTGACTCATTAGAAAGGACCCTGATGCTGGGAAAGATTGAAGGCAGGAGGAGAAGGGGAAGACAGAGGATAAGATAGTTGGATGGCATCACAGACTCAATGGACATGAGTTTGAGCAAGTTCCTTGAGAGGGTGAAGGACTGCTGCAGTCTATAGGGTCACAAAGACTCATGTGTGACTGATCGACTGAAAAACAAAGGAGTGAACAGATGAGATGAGTTACTGACTGTAGGAGGATGTGGATATGATAGAACTGAAGGATCATTAGCAATAGGAGACAGAGGGCTAGTTGCAGTTTCACTCAAGCCTGATGTTGATGGCACCAATTCTGGTTGCTTTCTGGATTCAATTCTATCTTGAAAATATGACCCAGTGATACCTGGGTAGTATCTCTTTTTTGTCTCATCATAGATGACACGATAGCACTGGATTGTATTCTGAACGGCTACTCAACATTTGTGTACTGTTCTATGCTCCAGTCTTGTGCCTCAAAACTAGCAGTGCTTCCTCAGATAAAGAACATCCCCCTATCAATTTCTGCACTGTGAATCTCTCTGGTTCTTCAGTTATTTACTGAGTATGGTCTATCATCTTTCAATCTTGCTCCACTCTCATTTATTTTTACTTCTGTTTCTATTGTTACCACTTGGCATTTCCTGCTTGGCATTTCCTAGCACTACCAGCTGTACTGCTGCTGCTTTTACACTTGCTTCTAGACATTCTAGGCTTGAAATAAAGATCTACTCTAAGTACACACAGCACAATCACTTATAAAAGGTGCACACATGTGAAAGTGTAGACCAGACACATGAACTAATTTATGTGATTGGACATGAGAACACATGCTCACATCTTTGATAATTTGCAACTTGAAGATATGTGTGTAGGGAACTGACTGCAATAATTTCATATCTTTTGGATTTAAATTCAGAAGTTCAGTCACAGGATGATATGATAGTTCTGTTTTTTAGTTTCTTGAGGAAGTTCCATATTGTTTTCCAATGTGACTTTACAAGTTTACATTCTAGCCAACAGTATATGAGTTTCCTTTTCTCCATGTCCACATAGGAATTTGTTTTCTATCTTTTCTAGTGATAGACAGCCTAACAGTTGTGAAATGATATATCAAAGCTATATTAAAACAGTTCAATATTGGCATAAATATAGACACATAGATTAATGGAACATGATAAAAAAATCATGCATATATGGTTAATTATGCAGATATGTTACTTAATGGATGACAAAAAAACAAGAATGTGCAGTGGGGAAAGGATCAAGTTTGCAAGAAATGATGATGAGAAATCTGGACAGTTACATGCAAGAGAATGAAACTGAACCATTAACATGTCATACATAAAAATAAACTAAAAAATGGAATAAAGACTTGAATGAAACAATTAAAAACATAAAAAAAAAACTAGAAGAAAACATAAGAAACAAGCTCTTTGACCTTGGTGTTGGCAGGGATCTTTTGGACTTGACACCAAAATCAAAGCTGATGAAGCAAAAAAATAGAACTACAGTACATCAAACTAAAATGTTTCTGAACAGATAAACAAAATGAAAAGGCAATCTGTGGGATGGGAGGAAATATTTCCAAATCAAAAATTAGATTAGGAATTAATGCCCAAAATATACAAAGAACTCAATAGCAGAAAAGAAAAATTAAAAATGTACAAAAAATCTGAATAGAAACTTTTCCAAAGAAGACTTAAGTCTAACAAGCACATAAAAAGATACTCAATATTATTAAGAATCAGAGAAATGCAAATAAAATGTACTTACTTGTTTTTGAATATCTCTAGCACTAATAAAATATGAGTAGCAAAAAATATCCATATCTCACCATCAGGAAAATATTAAACAATAAAAAACATAATACATTACAGATTATTATTAAAATATGAATTTAAACAAGTCAGGAAGTCTCACAGGTCTAAAAAAAGTTTCTATATACTGTTGTTTTAAAGTTTTTTTATGTATTACTTTTATAATTTATCTTAGAGTTTAATAAACCCATGAATTACTCAAACAAATCAGAAGAGAATTTATGTGGATCAAAATAGCATTCCCTTGCCAATATATTAAAATACTTACTCACACCAAGTTAAGAACAGGCTTTGGAGAAAAATATGTCAATAGTTTTATTGTATCTACAAACTTTCAGTTATTATGTGATAGTGATTCATTCTGGAGACCAGAAGGCAGAGATTTCACTCAAAGTAATCTGCACACTGCATTCCTTTAAATTTAAAGCTAGATTAACAAAAGAGTTTTCAGATATGAAGTGTTAATGAGACAGTATCTATCTACATTTTCACATTTCTGCAATTAAAAAACAATGAACATTGTTGCTGTTCAGTCTCTAAGTCGTGTCCGACTCTTTGCAAACCCATGAACTACAGCATGTCTGGCTTCCCTATCCTTCACTGTCTCCCAGAATTTGCTCAAACTCATGTCCATCGAGTTAGTGATGCCATTCAACCATCTCATCCTCCACTATCCCCTTCTCCTCCTGCCTTCAATCTTTCCCAGCATCAGGGTCTTTTCCAATGAATCAGCTCTTCACCAAAGTATTGAAGCTTCAGCTTCAGCATCAGTCTTTTCATTTTCAGGGTTGATTTCCTTTAGGATTGATTGGTTTGGTTTCCTGGCAGTCCAAGGGGCTCTCAAGAGTTTTCTGCAGCATCACAGTTCGAAAGAATCAATTCTTCAGTGCTCAGCCTTCTTTACAGCCCAACTCTCACATCCATACGTGACTACTGGAAAACCTATAGCTTTGATTATACGAATCTTTGTCAGCAAAGTTATGTTTCTGCTTTTTAATATGCTGTCTAGACTTGTCATAGCTTTTCTTCCATGGACGTCTTTACTATTATCAAAATCATCATTAATATATATCAAAATCATCATTAATATATGATTATTGTTATGATCATTATCAAATTTCTTATCATTTTATTTAATCAAGTATTTCCACATATTTTGTTTTATAATTTCTTTTACATTGTCAGTTAATGAAGTTACTCCCAGATTAAGAAATATCCTATGCCCAACTCACTCTTCTGTATTAATTACATGAATGTAACAAAGCTGGCAGATTATTTCTTCTTATAAGTTTTACTTTCCTCAACCTGAAAGATAATGTCTAACTCTCTCTTCCTGGCTGTCTGACTTAAGATGGCAACCCACTCCAGTACTCTTGCCTGGAAAATCCCGTGGACGGAGGAGCCTGGGAATCTACAGTCCATGGGGTCGCAAAGAGCCGGACACGACTGAGTGGCTAAACTTCCTTGACTTAAGATATACATATTTCATTAACATGGCTTTGGATTTAAAAGAGAAATGCAGGTACAGTGGCCTTTCCAACATACCTTACTGAGATTTTATTTTTCCACTGACAATAACATTCCTTCCATCCAATTTACTATTAAGACAAATCTCATTGTCAGAATTTTTCTCTTCCTCCTCTGTGATAATACACCAGTGAACATAAAATGTAATTTGAAAATAAATTAAAATATTTAAAAAACCCATTGAACCCAAATAAAAGATAAAGCAGTTCACCAATCTTCCCTTTATGAAATTTTATCTAGGTCTCGAACATATGTATACAAATTGTATCCTAACTACCCTGAGCTGTTACATGGTTATGAAAAATAATCTATAGGTGGGTATAATATAAAATCAAATTATGCCAAAGAAAGATTTCAAAGTTTCTTAATACTTATAAAGAAAGAAAGGCAAAAAGCACATTTTGTTCAGACTACTGCAATAAGGGAAAGAAACTTCTGTAGAGAAGTAATTAAACTCCTCTGAAAAGCACTGAGAACATTAGGAAGAAGTTTGACTATAGTGATTGTATCATCTGTTTTTACTAACTGGCTAACTGGTACTTATCAAAATAAGTGTCCTATCCTCCACGTGAGATTACTTTTCAATGGGATGCATCACAGTTCCTTGAAACAGCATTCCTGTGTTGCAAAATTTGCAAGAGACTGGGAGAAATTTACATGTCACCTGGCAGAAAAAAGAATTATAATTCCAAATTTTCTGAATGTATGCTTTAAGAATAGGTATTTATATTGAGAAATTCTAGTCAAGCTGAGGGGAAGATTAAAGCCATCTTAGCAACACCCTGGAGAGATGGCATGAGTAGATACTATGAAAAGTGTGTGCTAATAACGCAGACTCAGATTGGGCTTCTGGGCTTGAGAATAGAAGTAGAAATGGTACTCCATCTACACTGAGAACCTGAGAGCCTGTTCACCATTTTTTAATCATCATAAAAGCAACTTATCTGGGATAGTAGCATGAATAGGGAAAGATTAAAATCCCTAATAATTTTGAACATGAAACCTTTTTTAATAAATATAGATTTGTCAAAATTCCTTGGTGGCTCAGACATTAAAGAATCTGCTTGCAATGTGGGAAATTTGGGTTCAATCTCTGTGTCAGGAAGATCCCCTGGAGAAGGGAATGGCAATCCACTGCAGCATTCTTGCCTAGAGAATTCCATGGACAGAGGAGCCGGGAGGGCTACAGTCCATGGGATTGCAAAGAGTCAGACATGACTGAGTGACTAAACTTTAACTTTAAAAGCAAATTATATTCCATTTATATTCTTACCTTGTCGATGTGGTCATATCATTAGACTCCATTTTCCAAAAGTTATTCATAAGATTTATGTCTTTCATTTTTGCATCAATGGACATTCTTTGGTTAATCTTTATCATGAAAAGTGTAAGTGTTTGTCACACAGTCATGTCTGACTCTGCAACCTCATGAACTGTATCCACCAGGCTCCTCTGTCCAGAGAATTCTCCAGACAAGAATACTGGAGTGGGTAGCCATTCCCTTCATCATACATAGATATTGGCTTCCCAGTTGCTGCTAGTGGTAAAGAATCCACCTGACAATGCAGGAGACACAGGAGACATGAGCTTCAGCCCCGGGTCAGGAAGATCCCGTGAAGTAGGAAATGTCAGCCCACTCCAATATTCTTGCCTGATGAATCCCATGGACAGAGAACCCTTGAGGGCTGCCGTCCATGGGATTGCAAAGAGTCGGACACGACTGAGCACACACAAAACAACAACACACACAATACACATATGTATTAATAGAGGATACAGTGCTATCTCCTATGAGAAAGAACTTTTTGTCCCAAAATTTAACCCATTAAGTAGAAGGTGGATTTTCTTAAATCTGAGGTTTTTCTTTTTTTTTTTTTTCTTAAGCTCCCCCCTGCCCCACCACCAAAAGAAGTGTTATAATGTGCTTTCATGTTTGTAAAACAGAACTGACTGGATTTTATTATAATTTATTTATAATTAAATAATAGGTGGTTTTCTCTGAGGGATATTCATTTTTTTAATCTACAGGACATTTAATAAACAAAATGTACAAGCATGTAAACAATAGTCCAAGCCATTTTGAAAGTGGATAGTAATTTTCTTTATCTGAGCACTTTATTGGCACAAGAAAAAGATGTATAAATGAGAAGACAGAGAAGGTTGAAGTATAGAAACCCTTTCTTAAGTACTTGAAGCACCTTTGCAAAAAGGTTTGAAGGGTATCTTGCTTATCTATGATATGTTGAAGACTCCAATACATGAAGTTTGAGAGAGTTTTTAATCATGGTCCATCAAGTTTAACCCAATGAATGCTTCATGATATTTACTAGTGACTTCCATGTGATGACTCTACCTTCTCTTCAATTCAATGAATAACATTTTTTTGTTGTTGTTAAAGAAGATTGTATTTATTTATTTATTTGGGTGCATCACATCTTCATTGTGTCATGTGGAATCTTTCATTGCAGGGCATGGCTTTTTCAGCTGTGGCACACAGGCTCAGTATATGTGGTGCTCAGGCTTAGTTGCTCCATGGCATGTAGGACCTTAGTTCCCTGAACAGGGATCGAATTACATTTTAATTTAAAAGAAAGCACAAGTTATTTGAGAGGCAATAGGGCACACGACTGCTGCATGATAGATGTGTCCAATGTTATAGATATGCTCTTCATATTTAGTTTATAAACATATTGCTTCTGAAAAATTTACTAGCTTACACATTTTACTTTTAATCTAAATAAACATATTTGGTTTTGAAAGAAACTGAAGTAACTTCTTCGCTGGTAAAGACAATAATTGCAATAAGACAACTTAAATGCAATAATTTTTATCCACATGATAATTTTTTTATTTAAATAACAAATTGTAGTATATGTTAAAGTAACTTCTTTAGTATATGTTATGTATATGCAGTATATGTTAAAGTATTTTTTATTTAAATAACAAATTGTAGTATATGTTAAAGCTGCATAGATTTTTATGCCTTTAATTACCTAGACATTCATGAATTCAAGTAATGCAAAACCAAGTAAAACTGTGGATATACATTATAGTTTTTATATTATTCACTATTTGATTATTTATGGTCAAGACATTGAAAGTAAAAGAATAGATGTCATTCTTTTGCATTCTTTATGCATGCCGTAAAAGAAAAATATGCCATTTTCCTACTAGGACTAAAGTTTTAATAAGAAACAATGAGATGCTATCATCTTGCCTATTTCACAGGGACCTGTGTATGACCAATCAGCACTTCTGTACCATTATTTTGCTTCAATAATACTAGATATATTAAAACTATTATACAAGGCTAAAATGATGTAATTATAGAATGTCAATATTCCACTACAGACTTCCAATATTCTTTCAATTTTTCATACACTGTCAGATAATTATTAATATATCTAGAGAGAAGTCTAACTTCCTATGTTCTGCCCTCTGCTCTTGACCTCAGTGGTAGAAAGAGGTAACTTGTGAGATTTTTGATTTACTGGCTTAAAACCTGTGATATGAGATCATGGTCACAATTTTCTTGAATGTTGATGTTTTCTCTTTCGCTTTCATGCTGAAGAAGTCCTGACCATTGATATTATAATGACTAAAAGTTTAAGTGGGTAAGTATTTAGTTTCCAATAATTAAATAGTTGCAGATGATAAAATAATCAACCACTTTAAATGGTTCCATGCCCACTGAGCCACAGATTTGGTTGATTGTCATTTCTAATATGTTATTTTGATCCAAGCTGTGCAGGACAGGGTTTCCCAGGTGGTGCTAGTGGTAAAGAACCCACCTGCCAATGCAGGAAACATAAGGGATGCTGGTTGGATCCCTGGGTTGGGAAGATCCTCTGGAGGAGGGCATGGCTACCCACTCCAGTATTCTTGCCTGGAGAATCCTGTGGAGAGAAGAGACTGGTGTGCTACAGTCGATAGGATCGCAAAGAATCTGACAGGTCTGAACCACTTCGCATGCATACACGTGCATGGATAAAATTGTCTCCTTGATGAAATAGATGAGACATTAACTTTTATTCTCTTTTATTGTTGAATTATTTTTTGCTTTTGGTTTGCTTACGTATTCAACAAGACCATAGAATCCTTTGACTCCAGTTTAATTCAGACTTTAAGAAAGACACAACTGTCACTTTATTTGCAGGTTTCCTTTCACTGTTAATTTAATTTGACCTTCCATTTACATTTAGTTTCTTCCATGAAATACGACAATTCTGTTATATTTTATGTTATATCTTTATGTTTTATGTAAAATACAAAAATATAGCCTGTGTCTTTATGATTGATAAGTAAATGTTCAGTTTGTTCATCTTTGGTTTTAAAGTTACTCATTTGTTAAGAGTTATGTGACAGAAAGCTGAGCACTTTACATGGATTATCTATAATAAGCCCACTATACAAATGAGAACTAAGGCTTAAAGATGTTAACTAATTTGCATAAGATTCCAGGACTAACTACATAAAGAGACCAAATACTGGATAACTGAAATGTGTATCATTGAATCAACAAGACAAATATAACTTGTGATCTTGTAATAGCAGTAGACTGACAGGTATAGGTGGATGCATGCAATTCCAAGACAGGGCCAAGGCAAAACTGTAAATAGAAGAAAAAATTCACAAGAATGAGATTCAAATGCATTAGAAACAGAGATAAATATAGATGTTGGGTAATTTTGCTTTTATTTTTCCTCAGAAATATCAATCTTTTATATACATTTTGGCACATTCTTGTACCTATAACATGCAATTTACTACCTGACCCTGTGTGAGCAAATAAAAATCAACATAAATTTTAGAGGGTACATGTAGAATGTAAACGTCTATAATCTATTTACACTAACAAATATTTGATCATCCTATTCAATTAAATAGCCATTCTTACTTTTAAATGTAAATATGCACAATTTTTTGTTTTTACTTAAATTTGTAATATAATGTGAAATAATACAGCTTTATAATAACATTTTTAGGTATAATGCTACCTTTCTTTAACTAGTTACTCTTTTCCAAATTTCACTTTTATTTTCCTTTCTGGGTACAAATATGCCAATTAACAAAGTCCTTACATTTCTCCTTGCCCAGATTAAATAAATAATTTATTCATACCCATTTTAACATAATGAAACATTAATTTCATTTTCTAGAGGACCTTTGTCTCCCCGTAAATTTAAAGTATCTTCAGAAGTTATTAACTGCCTAAGGAGATTTTAAATACAAATTATAATGTAAAAACTAAAAAAAAAAAGTAACAAATACTCCAAATAATTGATACAATTAATAAGTTGATCAATTAATATTTTCAATATTACTTATTAATGTTTTTCTTGAAAAATCATTAAGTATTTAGAAATTAATTTTATGACCTTGATTTTACAACCATCTTATGCTTAAGCTCATTCCTAAGATCTCATAGCTTAAAAAATTTCTTATATAATACTTAAGAGCTTAAAATTTATAGTGATAGGACTAAAAATTCAAATTTTAGGCTCACATGTAACATTGGATAAGAAGAGATATGTGAAAGATAATTTTGAAACATAAAGTGAATTAGAAAGCTTTTGTACATAAACATATGGAAATATTTTCTAAATATACCTATGCCATCATAATGCTTTTGGAAAATTTGACTGACACTCAATATATTAAGTTCCTTTTATTATAAGACAGGTATTATTTTCTAATGAATGTTCATTTCTTATTCACTTATATACATTAACTCATAAAATTTCAGTTGCATTCTATAATGAATTATAGTTTGAGAAATGTGTCATGTTACCAGTATCAAGAATGTTTTGGCTCACTGATTTTTACATCTTAACAAAATTTGCTTAATTCATTATGCTATATATAAACAATTTTATTATAAGAACAGAAGTATTAGATATTCCCCAAAAATGTAATTGTAACTGTAAGTTAAAATTGATTTTAAGAATATTTAGTTGAGCTAAATTCATATCAAAAATAAATAAAATATTTTAATAATTAGAAGATGCTGCTGCTGCTGTCACTTCAGTCGTGTCTGACTCTGTGCGACCACAGAGACGGCAGCCCACCAGGCTCCTCTGTCCCTGGGATTCTCCAGGCAAGAATAATGGAGTGGGTTGCCATTCCCTTCTCCAATTAGAAGATAAAGAAATAGAAATCAAATCTTAAAGCTGAATAATTGAAGTTTATAAAACTTTTTTGTCTTTTATATATAATCATAGTCATTATAGTTTAATTACCTGTTTGTGCAATTAATTATGATCTAATCATTTTGTTTGGATGTAGCAAGTTGAAAATGGTCTATTAAGCCTGATACATAAAACTTAATGTTCAATAACCAATGGATATGAATGGATAAATGTCATATTCATACATTATATAAGAAGAGAGAAAATGTAAAGTTGCTGCATATCACTTTACTACAATAATTAAGACTAAATAAAATTAAATATTTGAAAATATTGCTGCTGGGAGGAGGAACTAGCTTCCCCTTAAAAGAAGATCTAGAAGCTAGAAGAAAAATGAACACATCAGAAAGCAAAGTAAAGCTGGCTTCCCTATTTCATAGAGACAGAGAAGGGAAACGAACAAGGAAGGTCTCTGAAGAGGACAGGATCTAAATTTAAATCAGAAGCTAATAAAAAATACTATTAAACTTTAATAATAGTGAAGTTTTTCAAGGAACTTACTTTTAATATTCTTTACAAATTAATTTAGCAAATACATATGCCCATACCCAATATATCAATATATGAATAGCCCAATTACTATTCATAGATACAATTTGCATATTCAAGATCTGAACGTTTCTTCAAGACTTCTTTATAAATTCCACTGAGTTATGATAGAGTTTTAAAGGGATGTCAGTCTCTCCCCTTTGCAACTGAATCTTTGAAATTAGTTCTGACACCTGTAGTCATAGAAACAAAGTCAAATACTTATTTTCTCGGAATATTAATATTGAAGACACATTTCATTCTCGTTTTGCCCCAAGGTATCCATTTACAGTGGCTTCTTTTTTTCTCTGCTTCTCTTTTGTAGCTTACCCTATTTTTTCTTCCACTTAATTCATTACATGTATTATTTTGTATTAATCTATTAACCTTTTTTTTTTTTTTTTTTTCATCTCAATTCTCTCTTTCCTTTCCCTAGCTAGGTATTGGTTATAAAATCAGGAAAATAAGTTGGTTACCACCTCATTAATGGCATGAAGTTTGCTTTTTGAAATATTTAAGCAAAGTTATTTTCCATGTTAATATCACTTTGTTTGTTTTAGAAATCATGAAAACAGATTTTGAAGTAAATCTGCCTCATCTTATTGCTGTCAATTTCTGGACTTCCAAAAACTTAATTTATGCAATAAAACTGCATAATCTAGTCCCAAACACACAGGCATAGCTTACAATCTTCATGTTAAGAAAATTCTCTGCAGGGAATGTATATAACATATGCAGATATGTTAAAAAATGCAAGATTAATGCTGAATGTGTCAATACTTTTTGAAAATCAAATAAAAGAAACACACAAGTCACTTTCTAATATTCCAAATAACTTGAAAGAAAACATTTTTTTTTACAGGCATGATATTTGAGTGTAAATAGAATATAATTCTGTGTTGCCAATCAAAGTAGATATGAGATAGACATCAACCTCAGTCATCTTTGGAAGGAAAGGATGTGCTGCTGATATTAAGGCCATGCCTCTCATAGTCAGCTGTTGTCCTGCATACTGTGGTTGGTTTCCATTGGGCAGGGACCCTTTGCAGCCCTTTACTTCTTCCCTTTTTCCTGCTTAAATAACTATTGATAAAAGTCCACATTCTTATCTCAATTTTAAAAATTTGCAGAAGTAGGCCCCTATGAGGGGGATCACAAGTTGGCCCTTCAGATTCTGGCCTGAAGAAGTGCTTAGTCACTCAGTCATGTCCAACTCTTTGTGACCCCATGGTTTGTAGCTCACCAGACTTCTCTATCCACTGAATTCTAGTATATAGTGCCAGCTAGCTACTTAACTATTAGACTTAAAGCCACATGTTTGAACTTAGCTTTTGTCAAAATGGTATTGTTTCGGTCTTTAACTGCTGAGATTTTATGTTCTAGGTACCACAATTGTTCAGAACCTGGCCAAGATAAAAAAATCCATTTTTTATTAGATAAAGTAAAACTCAGTTGCTATTTATTTAGGCTGAAGATATTGAGAAATAAATAAGGAATGGAATCTAAGGAGCATAATGATTGTTTATGGGAATGGAAACAGTGGCAGAGTTTATTTTTCTGGGCTCCAAAATCACTTCAGAGGGTGACTGCATCCATGAAATTAAAAGACACTTACTCCTTGGAAGGAAACTTATGACCAACCTAGACAGCATATTAAAAAGCAGCCTGGCATGCTGAAGTCCATGGGGTCTCAAAGAGTCGGACACGACTGAGCGACTGAACTGAACTGAATGAGTCTTCATCAGGGAAGGAGACTGGATAGCATTTACGGTAACTGAGTAGGTAAAATTGAGTAGTTCTGGCTGCTGCATATCTGAGGACGTAGGGCTTAGGCCAAGAGTATGTTGATCTTAGCTTGAAATTGCAGTTTATGAAGACATCTTTCAGCCAAAGTTTGGGCCAGCTAGAAACACAGGGACTTGGGTTCCTCAGGACCAAGGCATATTTGAGAAAGCATACACCAGCTTCATGAGGCTTTGCGGGAATCTCAAAACATTCAGGTGTTATTTTCTCTGAAAGTAGTAATGATTCAACTATTGGCTATTGTTCTATCCATATCTAAATTTTAGAACTCATATAAGTCCGATGTGAGGTAAGGAATATAAGATTGTGACTTTTGACTTTAAGCTATCTCTGTAGGCCTAGATATGCAGAACAGAGAGCGCCCTGGTCATTTCCTGCTTTGGGTAATTTTAAAATCTCTGTTTGGAATAACCTGTCTTTAGGAATCAGGTTTTCTACAGATCCAACAAGATCCAGCAAGAACATGGAATAGGCTGATGATAAAACAAAGAAAAAATTTTCAAAGAGGATGTTAATTAAGCTGGAAGAAAGACATTTAGCTTTCCTTGAGATCTTTCCTTACGATCCTACCTTAGAAGAGAAGTTCCTCAGATATGAAGGGGAAAATGAGATCTGAAAGGTTCCAAAAGAAATATGTAAAAGAAAAAATAAAGTGCACTAAATCTATCTTAATGTTATTAAGAGGGCTGCCTTAAATGTTATTAGACCATAACTTAATGGGTCCTAAGGAAAGCAAACCAAGCAAGAGGCAAGTCAGAGAGCTGACAGAAATGATGCATTCAGAAGTGACCAGATGGCAGGAAATTAAGTAGAGGGGCTTTCTTAAAGCAAGAACTGAAAAACCCAGAGAAAAAGGAATAAAAGATTAAAATAGGTATAATCAATCTAGAGAAATTTCAGGGGAAAAGATTCAGAACATCAGCATTATCTTCAAAAACTGCTTGAAAAACTACAGAGTAACAATTTCACTGTGGGTGAGGTTACAGGAATCATTTTTATACCCTAAGAAATGTGGTCAAGAAATGTATGGAGTTAAGACTGTAAAGGAAGGCTGAATAAAATGCAGCATAGAATGAGAGAGACAATAACAGGTCATCTGATGGTTGATTAATGAGCTAAAATATCCTGTGTGTAAACTGTTAAACTTGTGAAAGTGAAAATGCAAAAGAATTTATTTTGAGGATGGTTTGGAATATTGCAACTATATTCACTATGGAAACTTAAGTACATATTTAATAACTGTACTTTGTATTAATTATTTAATATTAAAATTAAATATTTAATAATTAATAAATTTTGCAAGTTATATAGACATCCTTAAAGCACACATAATCCTCTTGTTTAAGTATTCTAGGTAATAATGTGCTGTGAACTAAAAACTATAATTAACTCGACCTTCTGCCATTATTTTGCTTCTTTACATACATTTCTTATTTTTTAGAATTACTTTAATTGAATACTTTAAATTTTTACTTAATTGTGGATGGGGAGAGCATTATCTTTTAAATGTTCTAATTTAACCCTGGATTAAAAAAAAAAAAATGTTTCAGTGAGAATAGTTAGTGGCAGCACGTCCAAATATATAGCCAGTGAGTACAGTCAATCACTAGGGAAATATAAAGTTGTTCTGAAAATGTTAGATACACAACTCCACAGTGTTCATAGGAAGTTAAATATATGCATTCAATAAACACGGAAAGCTTTAGTGATAGAGAGGGCTGTTTCTCCCACTCAAGCCACCCTCTCTTAAAGGGTTATGGCTTCTGTGAGAAGCAGAGCTGTAAGCACCAACCATGTTCATCCAGTAGGGCCTCCATATTTATCCCTTCTATCCTGCTGCTACTCTTTAATGTTCTTGCTACTGTGGCTTCATGACTTAATTTCTCCAAATTGATTTAGGCAATACAAACTATGGCAAATAGAAAATTAATATTTATAAAATAAAATTAATTTGACTACAAATAAAAGGCACTTAATGATGACCCTTCACTTAATTTCTAAAGCAAAAGTCTTGGAAAATCATAGTAGATACTTCACAACTGTCTTGAGGACAATTGTTTCAGTGTTTTTTTAAATTACAATGGAGAATGTTTTTCAAAAATACACATAAAACAGCTCTGTGTCTTTTTTATCTTTTTCTTGCTATTTTCAAGCTTTATGCTGATGATCTTATTTATCATGCAGGACATACAGCTAATGTTTTCAGTTCTTGCCTACTATGATGAAAGGTACAACAATGGGCAGACTCGACTTTATGCTCAAGTTAAGTTTATGTACACCTAGGAATATTGAAGTTGTACATAGTTTCATCACCCACTGACCACGTAGGATGGTTCTTATTTCTAGAATTCTTTCAAGGTACTTGAGTAGCTTCTAATTTTCAGAAGACAATACATTTGGGCAGCTACTCATTTAACCAAGATTCTTTGAACTTATACCTCAAGAGAGGTACATGGTTATGCTTTAGGAATACTGAGACAAAAATGAGAGTACTCAAAGTATTTGAGATATTAGGGGGAGAAACACTAAGTGAAGAAATCTAAATCCTTAATTGTGTTCACTGGTGCAATCAACATGTGAGCAATGTACTATGTGAATTGTGTAGGGATACCTAATCTCGTTTTGTGGTGGGTTTAGTAGCTGATATTTTGGGGATTTTGTTTTTTCTTCTTCCCCAAGTAGATATAACATCAGAATTTGAAAAAATATTGATTAGCCTGCTGAAGAAAGTATGAAGAAAGCCAGTAATAAGGGCTTATGGAAGTAAAGCATATAATAAACAAAAGCGGTGGTGTGGGGGTTGAAGAAGGTGGCATTCTCCAATGTTCAAGGAGTTTTAGCTGTCATAATTATTCTTTGAAAAATTCATTTCATCTTATCTCATCAATATTTTTTCAATAGATGATAGCTATGCATCAATAATAATTGTATTATCTGAAAACAAATGCCAGTGCATGGGTCAGAAAATCTTATTCAAAATAGTCTTTTTGAGGCACTTAAAAGATTAGCTGGTAATTTAAACACTTATGGTATATAAATAACTTGGAATACATCTGTATCACTTTTCAAAATATTTGTATTAGTTTAAATTAAAATTATTTCCCTCCACTGTGTTAAAATAAGAGAAAAAAGGCAAACTCCACTTGGTAGCAAAGGGGCAGTTGAGCTGATTCAACTTTTCTAGCCTGGGAACAGATGGATTTATTTTTCTTAATTTTTATTTCATTTTAAAATTTATGTATTTATCTATGGCCATGCTGCATGCCATGTAAGATCTTAGTTCTCTGACCAGGGAATGAAACCATGCCCTCAGCAATGAAAGCACAGTCCTAAACACTGGACTGCCAGGGAATTCCTGAGGTTGATTTATTAAAGCATCAAATTATTAATGATTTGGAAAGCAAACAGTGGAATAGCTAGGTGTAAAGACCAGTGAATACTTCTGGTGGAATCCTAGGAAAATACATTTGGGACTCTCTAGAAAGAGATGAAATATGAGGAAGAAAAAAATTCCCCAGAGAAAAATAAAATTAGGATCAAAAAGTAGAGAAGGGATAATATAGCACCAACCTTAAAATTGTTAAAGATTCAGCAAAAGAGAGATAGAGGACAAAAAAATAGAGTCAGGTCCCAATGCCACATTATAGGATATATAAGAAAGGATTGTTTTCACTGCTAGTACTGAAAACATGAAAAATTCATAAGCATAGAAAGGCATACTTTTGGATAGTATCACCTGCTAGAGGATATTTCTAAATTTGAAAAATACAAAAAGCACTTGGTATTTTAACCTCTGAGAGATAGAATGATATAAGTAGGTGGAATTTCCCCCAGGAAATTGACAGTTCAATGCTACAAATTCCTAGGTGAATCCTCCCAAATAATTAAAGTTGGTAAATGGTTGACAGATCTCACACTGATTAAATTACTGATGAAATAAAAATAAATCATATTTCCTATTTTGTTCACATTCTAGTCTATCATCTTTCCTCTTGATAACATCAAATTTTACTAAGAAGCAAGATGGCTATAACAGCTGTTGAAATTGTTTTTAATTCAATGGTTTTGCAGAAATGAGATAATGCAGCAGTATTCTTAAGTTGCTTATTTTTTCTTAGACATTTTGGAAGAGTAAAATACATGAACTTTGTGATGTTTGAAACGACTCTAGGGATACTAAGCTAGCTTTCTTTCTACCTGATAAAAATATCACAGGCTTAGCAGTTCAAGAAGGATGCAATAGTCTATCTCTGAGAGCCATACACTCCCAGATTGGCTATAGATTCGTTAGCTCAGTACTAGGTTTAAAAAAGACTGAAAATGTGAGGAATGGTGTGGATTTTTCTTCTTGTTGGTTGTTGTTCAGTGGATCACCAAAAGGAGACATTACTTAGAAGTCCAAGCATACAGTACTGATGAAACTATTAATAAGTTGTACTCAGTTTTATTTTACTTTTAAATTTTAATCTGCCTGCAATGCAGAAGACTTGGGTTCGATCTCTGGGTTGGGATGATCCCCTAGAGAAGGGAATGGCAACCCACTCTAGTATCCTTGCTTGGAAAATTCCATGGGCAGACCATGGAGTCGCAAAGAGCCGGACAAGACTGAGCGACTAACACTTTCACTTTCAGAGATAAGATACTCTTGTTGTCCCTCCTTTTGATATAACACTGCTCACCTCCACTCAAATTTTAATTCTATTCCTTTTATGTAGAATTTCTTTTCTTGACATTTTTCTAGTATTCTAATCTGTTTTGTCAGAATCTCATATTAAGAATATTTCATAAATGGGTAGGCACAGCCTGCATTAGAATTTATGGTTCATACATCATTTTTCTATGTATATTTAGGGAAAACTTACTGCTAATTTCACTCAATACCCAGTTTGATTCATACAGTTTGGTCAAGTGAACTTGGCTATACTCAGTAACATCTTGTATGTCTTCAATGACAACCTGTAAGATCAGGAAGCATAATTAGTTCACCTTGAACAATATTTGCTATCATTATAGCATTCATGAAGTAATTTGCTTCTTTAGCATCTGTTTCATTATTTTCTCCTTCTTAATAATCTAAAATTTATTTGAGGGCATCTCACTGATTTGCTCTGGAGATTTCACCTCTAGATTTGTATACTAAGATAAAGAAAACTAATAGTAAATTATTTTGAGCAGGACAGACAAATATTACAGTAGTGGGCATGTATTATAGATGGAATGTTTGTGTTCTTCCAAATTTCATATGTTAAAATCAAATCTCCAATGTGATTAGAAGGTGGGGCCATTTGAGAGGTAGTTAGGTCATTAGAGTGGGGTCCTCATAAATTGGATTATTGCCCT
This sequence comes from Bubalus bubalis, assembly GCF_019923935.1. NCBI lineage: Eukaryota > Metazoa > Chordata > Mammalia > Artiodactyla > Bovidae > Bubalus > Bubalus bubalis. The sequence goes on along the minus strand of NC_059169.1, from coordinate 82,663,437 downwards.
CTTGAGTAGAGGCCAGAGAGCTAACCATATAAAGATACAACAAGAAGATGGAAGTTTGCAACCAGGAAGAGCTGCTGCTGCTGCTGCTGCTGCTGCTGCTAAGTCAGTTCAGTCGTGTTTAACTCTGTGCGACCCCATAGATGGCAGCCCACCAGGCTCCGCCATCCCTAGGATTCTCCATGCAAGAACACTGGAGTGGATTGCCATTTCCTTCTCCAATGCATGAAAATGAAAAGTGAAAGTGAAGTCACTCAGTCGTGTCCGATTCTTAGTGACCCCATGGACTGCAGCCTACCAGGCTCCTCCATCCATGGGATTTTCCAGGCAAGAGTACTGACTGGAGTAGGGTGCCATTGCCTTCTCCCAACCAGGAAGAGACTGCTCACCAAAATTCTAAGTATTATCTATCTATTCACTGTTAAAGTCTTTTAACAAAATGACCTTTAGACTGTGGTAGTCCTAATGCCTCACTAGCCTATGTAAGCAAACCAAACCTAAGCCAGAGTGAATGCATCCATATCTGAGAAAGCAAAGGTTAGGAAAAGTCCGTCATAAACAGCCAATTAGGCTTTCCCAAATAAGGTAATCACTTAAGTTATAAATAATCGAATAATTTATTTCCTTTCCCTTCATCTCTTCTAGATAAAAAGTTTGTCCCTAGTTCCTATTGGTGGAGTACTCCTTACAACTTTTGGCTTGGTGCTATTCGGTTCAAACCAATGTTTGCTCAAAGAAATGATTCAAATTTAATATGCATCAATTAACTTTTTAACACTATATTTTTCCTTTTTTGCTTCATTTTTATTGCTTTTACTGGGCATGTTTATGAAGCATATTTTTGTTCAAGAATATGCTCCTTTAAATTTAGATATATTTATAATAGAAAATTTTGGAAGGCTTTGTCAAAATAGAGTCCTATCATCCTTCTGGGTTTTGTGGTATACTATGAAAGTAGTTCCTTTATAAATATCTGCCATATTATACTATTATTCTGTTTTCTTGAAAGGCAGATGTGTGATTCAATCAGGACACTACAGTTGGGCCTTATATTAATTGTTTGGCAGAAATTACTCTACATATATTATATATCACTGCATTCAAGGCTTCAAAATATTCGGACTCTCTTTAATAAAAAAAAAATAGAATATTCAAAAAATTCCTGAGTATGTGAAACATAGTAAAAGTGATTTCTGAAGTATTTTTCCACTTTTAAAACCCTAAAAACAAAAATGTACTTAAAATTGAATGTCATTGTAGAAATATTCTATTTAGTAAAGACCCATTTGTTTTTGTTTTCCTAGTCATTCAATTGCTGACATATTTAATAGTAGTCAGTGTATTGGTTGGAGAAGGCAATGGCACCCCACTCCAGTACTCTTGCCTGGAAAATCCCATGGACAGAGGAGCCTGGTAGGCTGCAGTCCATGGGGTCGCTAAGAGTCGGACACGACTGAGTGACTTCACTTTCACTTTTCACTTTCCTGCATTGGAGAAGGAAATGGCAACCCACTCCAGTGTTCTTGCCTGGAGAATCCCAGGGACGGGGGAGCCTGGTGGGCTGCCATCTACGGGGTCGCACAGAGTTGGACACGACTGAAGCGACTTAGCATAGCATAGTGTATTGGTATTACTGTTATTTTCTTCCAAAGATATTTGTTTCTTTATCCCACATTAGTATTAAATATTAAGTTTTCTATGCCCAACCATTTATAATTCAACATAAATGGTTTGAGTATTTTCTTCACTATGTCAATTTCTGGCATTAAAAAAAAAAAATCCTGCATAATTATGGTGGTATTAATTATTCTAAGAGCAAAATGGTTCTCTTCAGCTTCATTTTGTTTTGTCCATTCTTACCTAACTATTTTCTGTTAATATATCATTGATATATATTTTGGGTTCTAGTCTCAACTTCAACATGGTGGTGGTGGAGGAGTCCCCAAGTGACAAAGCAGTTCTTGAACACCAGGTGGACTTCCTACAGTTAAATTCAAATATTCCACTATGGACCTGAAGATAGCATCAGATCTTACAAGTTAAGACCTCAGTCCCACAGACTCTCCCTCTCTCACTTTTGACATCACTTCGATTCCTGTTTGCCACTTGTACTTCGTACTGATCAGCTGTATAGCTTGGGCATTCCAGTGACTCCTCCTTGGCCTCAATTCATTTAAGAGAGCCACTCACGTTATTCAGAGAAGCATGTCACTTACTAGATTCCCTGGTTTTTTATAAAATGATATAACAAGGAAAGAGAAATGCAAAAGATGCATTGGGCAAGTTACAAAGAAAGGACATGAAAGTTCAATCTCCATGTGTTCATCAACTCAGAATCTCTCAAAATTAGTCCTTTTGGGTTTATATGGAGGCTTCATCACATAAGTGTGTTTTGTTAAATCGTTGGCTACTGGTGAATGATTCAACATCCGGCCTTTCTCCCCTCCTGGGGAGGAGATGGAAAAAGTTCCATCAAGGGATGGACAAAGTTCCACCCCTGAATTCATGATTAATTGTCTTGGAAATTAGTTCCCATCCTTAGGTGCTTTCCAAAAGTTACCTTATTACCATAAACCTATAGTTGATAAGACAGCTGCTGCTGTTGCTGCTAAGAATCATGAAGTGGGTTTCCATTTCCTTCTCCAATGCATGTATGCATGCTAAGTCACTTCAGTCATGTCCGACTCTATGTGACCCAATGAACAGCAGCACACCAGGCTCCTCCATCCACAGGATTCTCTAGGCAAGAATACTGAAGTGGGTTGCCGTTTCCTTCTTCAGACAAGACAGCAGAAACAGCGAATAATAAGATGCTGCTGCTGCTGCTGCTAAGTCGCTTCAGTCATGTCCGACTCTGTGTGACCCCATGGACTGCAGCCCACCAGGCTCCCCCATCCCTGGGATTCTCCAGGCAAGAACACTGGAGTGGGTTGCCATTTCCTTCTCCAATGCAGGAAAGTGAAAAGTGAAAGTGAAGTTGCTCAGTCGTGTCCGACTTAGCAACCCCATGGACTGCAGCCTACCAGGCTCCTCCCTCCATGGGGTTTTCCAGGCAAGAGTACTGGAGTGGGGTGCCATTGCCTTCTCCAAATAAGACACTAACTTCACCTTTTATGGCACTGAAGCAATTTGAGGAACCAAAGACAATAGACAAAATATTATAACAAAACATGCTCTTATCACTCAGGAAATTCCAAGAATGTTAGGAGCTGTGAGTCAGGAGCCATGGACTAAGATAATATACATATATATATATATATACATACATATATATATATATATAATATTTTGTTGTTCGTTTGTTTAGTCATTCATCTGAATGACTAAATATGTATTTCTTATAAATCTGCATATTATACTATGCTATTCTCACATAATCCACATTTTCAAATATCCATATTTTTCTTTTTGTAGTCACTGTATAACAGATGGTCAAAATCTGTCTTCAACAGCTGTCATATGGTTCTTTCTTTCTCTCCAGGTGCATTTATTTGACTGCCATCACCTGTGAATTCTGAAAATCCCACTGGGTTGAGTTAAACAAGTGTAACAGAGCTTGTAAGGAAAGTCTAACCAGGAAAGTATTTACATCAACAAGGCTGTAAGATGACTATTTTGAAATACCAGCTCATCTATTTTTTTATATATATATATTTGACATTCCACACACACACACTAGTATACATTGCCATTATTGTTAAATTTTAACACTGTTGGGTAAAACAAGCTTAGCTTCATACTAACATGCCCCAGAGTATTTATACTGAGAGACACCCACTGCTCCAAATACATAGCAATGAGTGAATAAAATATGAAAAGTAGAAAACAAGAAGACATAACTAAGTTTAAATATAACAAAACATCTTTATGAAAAGAAAAAGTACAATCAGCAAATGTTGCATAGTACTGGCCTCCGGTTAATAAATAGGCAGTGGTAGCAGACAATATGACTCCCCAGGGAAAAGGAAGACTATCCACATAAGATTAGGAAAAGAAAGGCAGCAGTGAAGTTTCTCTCGTGATGAAAGATTGTTGGAAAGTTAACAATATACTGACCTAAGTTAAGAGTGCATAAAAAGAATATGGGCCAAAAGAGATGACTAAGAAAGACACTCAGGAAACCAGTATGGGAGCCATGCTGTTCATTCTTCTCATGAAGAATCTACAGAATCACCCACATCCCTGGAAAGCAGGGACCTGGCTCTGTGTTACCATCTAGGAATTGTGGGGCAGGAGTGACTGCAAAACTGCTAGCTAGGGGAGAGTGTATAGAAAAAGGGAAAGGAAGGCAGCATTGAAGGAGGGAAGAGAAACTCCCAATCAAAACTGAGTTTGCAAGTAAACATTTAAGACACAGTAAACAAAAAAAATTTTAAATGAAAAATGATACCACGAAAGACCGGAATGAATGTGAATGAGATTTTGATACATAAACAATTTATTTATATGTGATCAATTAAAATGTTTATACTTTCAAAAAGAAAATATGACATCTCGAAATTAATTTTAACCAAACATTAATTTTGAGAAAGAAAAAAAAGAAATTGGAAATTGACAAGACAAAATTAGACATATATCCAAAAGAACAAATTAGACATTTGGAAAACAAAAATTAAAATAAAAAAGAAATGGCATCTATTTTTAAATTCTGTGCTTGATACTATCACAGATTCAAATAGTGAATTGCAGGAGTAAAATTAGAAATTTGCAAATTTCTGTGGTAACTATTTGATGAAAAAAAATTGAAGATGATTTAAGCATTCATGTTAACCAATTGGAACTTTTTTTGTTAACCAATTTGAACACTGTGAAGTTCATTTGTACAATTCACCTGAATATGTATATCAACACCATCCCTGCCTGTTGCTTTGTATTCAGGAATAGCTATCCTTCTCTTTATACAGCCCCATCTCTTTCTCTCTCCTTCTCTCAAACATCTGCCTTTATGTTGGCTTATGTACTTTCCATTCTACTAATGATCAGGGTTTTGGGGATAGCTTTTGACAAGTTTCAAGACTACTTTTCTTTTCTTTTTTTTTAAAATTATAATCCTCAATCAACAGAGAAACCTTTCTTTGTCATTATCTGTAAATCATGTTACATGAAAGGTTTGGTTTTTTGTTTCTGTTTCTTAGATGTTTTACGTGACTGCCTCTTCCTAGGTAATGTCCTGTCCCTCCTGCAGGTCTATTGAATAGACCAAAACACCACATTGCCAATGAACACACAATGCAGGACTCTTCAAGGCACCAGGGATACAGTAGTGAACCACAAACAGAGAAATAAATACCATGACTTATGTAACTATTCATATTTGTCTCTCTGAATACATTCTCTACTACTGCTGCTGCTGCTAAGTTGCTTCAGCCGTGTCCAACTCTGTGCAACCCCATAGACGGCAGCCCACCAGGCTCCCCCATCCCTGGGATTCTCCAGGCAAGAACACTGGAGTGGGTTGCAATTTCCTTTTCCAAGGCATGAAAGTGAAAAGGGAAAGCAAAGTCGCTCAGTCGTGTCCAACTCTTAGCGACCCCATCAACTGCAGCCCACCAGGCTCCTCTGTCCGTGGGATTTTCCAGGCAAGAGTACTGGAGTGGGGTGCCATTGCCTTCTCCATTCCCTGCTACTAAGCCAACCCAAACTTTATGGCTGACAGATTCAATCTGATACTACTTTTGATACTACTTTTTCACCACATGCTTAAGAAAGAAGCTTGCCTGTTTAAAAATAAAAAAGTAAAATTTTACTGATGTACAGGAACCAAATATCTTGAGACTGATGGTAACCTGTTTAAAAAATTATAGAAGTTATGCTTCTATAACCAGATCATAATCAAGAATCATTTCAGAACCTATAACCAAGAATATCAAACAGTTATAAAATTATAAAATAGTGTTTCTAATATTAATATGTTCCTGTTAACTTATTAAAAACATGTAAAATGCCTCTTTTGGTATTCTTTATTTTGTGTTATAAGTATACATTTACATCAAACTGTCATAATCTGAAACATTTTATATTTCTCTTTCCCACTTCAGTGCACAGAATCTGACCCGTGGTATATAAGCCTAGAGTGTGTACATACATTTAGTGTATATGTGTGTGTATAGATGTGTGTGTGTGTGTGTGTCTATATATATAAGTAAAGAAAGTATATACAAATGAGTTAATGCCTCCATAATTTATCTTTTTAATGGCATTTGTTTCAAAAATTTGATTGTGATCCTGTTCACCAAAAGTTTTCAATTATTTCATTCTTTTTTTTTTTAATTTTATTTTATTTTTAAACTTTACATAACTGTATTAGATTTGCCAAATATCAAAATGAATCCACCACAGGTATACATGTGTTCCCCATCCTGTACCCTCCTCCCTCCTCCCTCCCCATTCCATCCCTCTGGGTCATCCCAGTGCACCAGCCCCAAGCATCCAGTATCGTGCATGGAACCTGGACTGGCAACTCATTTCATACATGATATTTTACATGTTTCAATGCCATTCTCCCAAATCTTCCCACCCTCTCCCTCTCCCACAGAGTCCATAAGACTGTTCTATACATCAGTGTCTCTTTTGCTGTCTCGTACACAGGGTTATTGTTACCATCTTTCTAAATTCCATATATATGCGTTAGTATACTGTATTGGTGTTTTTCTTTCTGGCTTACTTCACTCTGTATAATAGGCTCCAGTTTCATCCACTTCATTAGAACTGATTCAAATGTATTCTTTTTAATGGCTGAATAATACTCCATTGTGTATATGTACCACAGCTTTCTTATCCATTCATCTGCTGATGGACATCTAGGTTGCTTCCATGTCCTGGCTATTATAAACAGTGCTGCGATGAACATTGGGGTACTCGTGTCTCTTTCCCTTCTGGTTTTCTCAGTGTGTATGCCCAGCAGTGGGATTGCTGGAGCATAAGGCATGTCTATTTCCAGTTTTTTAAGGAATCTCCACACTGTTCTCCATAGTGGCTGTACTAGTTTGCATTCCCACCAACAGTGTAAGAGGGTTCCCTTTTCTCCACACCCTCTCCAGCATTTATTACTTGTAGACTTTTGGATCGCAGCCATTCTGACTGGTGTGAAATGGTACCTCAATGTGGTTTTAATTTGCATTTCTCTGATAATGAGTGATGTTGAGCATCTTTTCATGTGTTTGTTAGCCATCTGTATGTCTTCTTTGGAGAAATGTCTATTTAGTTCTTTGGCCCATTCTTTTCTTAAAATTATTTCATTATTTTTTGTATTTGATTTAGTCTTATTCCATTAAAAGGCAAAGAAACAGTGAGAGAAACATAATCATCCATTCAACAAATTCAGAAGAGTGAACTACTTGGTTAATCCAATTCATAATATATTTTAGGGATAGGAATATTGTCAAGGGCAGACCTATGTTTAAGTTATTATCTAGGTATCTATAATCATTCTGAAATGGCAAATTCAAATATTTATTCACATTAATTCAGTTTTCTTCTCTGTTAAATTTTCTACTTTGTACATATTAATGTGTATGTCTACATTCTCTCTATGTTGCTAAAATGTACTTATACAAAATAAATGCTATGAGGTCTGGGATTTGAGAATTGATTCAAAATTCAAGCAAGTGATGATTGGAACACAGAGATAGAAAAAGCTTGGTCATGGTTGGTAATTATCAAAGCTGGTTGATATTGTCATGGAACTTCTTTTTGCTGCTTTCTCTGGTTTTATTTATGTTTGAGATTTTCCTTTAGAATATATTAAAATACATCAACTCCTGATAATACTAAACAATATTTGATATGTGCTGACTTTGTTGTCCCTTTATGTATCCAAATGCCTGAAAGAAATGTGGGTATGTCATGCTTTAGGCTCAGCTATTTCTTTCCATATTTGCCCTAGTATAAGGGCATTTTTCTGTCTTCAAATGCCTACAGAAGATTGAAGAATAGTGAAGACATATTTAATTTTCTACACCTTTCAGTCTAGTTCGATTCTCCCACATTACTTTGTCTAGGACTTTAATAGAGGATAGTGAGGAACAGTGTTAGAAAAAGAGATGAAATGACACCACATCAATTTCTCACCCTGTCTGTCCAGAGTCCTTTTAAAGATAATAGCACAACACAGAGGATCTACAGGATGTGAGCTTGGGACAAATACAAAAGTAAAAGGGAACACTGACATTTATTAGACAAGTTTGGAAAACACAAATTTTACTAGAGAAAAATTGACATTAAGTGAGGAGGAGAAAACTGACACTTGATCTTTGAGAATATAAATGTAAAGCATTACATTTTATTTTTTTTTAATTTTATTTTATTTTTAAACTTTACATATTTGTATTAGTTTTGCCAAATATCAAAATGAATCCAAGGGATATATACAGTCTCTGATTAAGTTAAAGTATGTTATTCCTCTAAAGCTACTTGGTAATATCTTTTGTTTTTTGCATCTGCAAAAAAAAAAAAAATGATTGAGGAATGTAATAGGAAGCTGCATATATAAGGTTAAAATAGTAAATCTTCAAATTTTTAACTTACTAATACAAAACTTCATTCACAATTTACATATCCACTTAAAATTTTAATTTTAAATCCCAATACTGGAACCATGGAAGTAAAGAGGGAGAAATAAATACAGGGAAAAATATAGGAATAGAGAAACAGATAAAAAGAAAAAAGAGAGTGTGTGTGTGTTATGACTTATTCAGAAGGTTATGTAAGATTAGATAAATGACCTTTTGCACTCTCTGCTTTTTTTCTTGGATTATGAATTGATTACTAAGAAAATAGAGCTTTTGAAATGCTAAGAAGCTATTTTACCCAGATGAAGAATGTTTTATTTTCCCATCCAGATTCCAGTACAGTGTGCTTCATACACATTGTAATTTACAAATAAAATATAAAAACATGTAATTGTTCATAGCTAGAATTGCTTTATCCTACTTTGTACATTTTCTAGAATAAAAATTAATTCCATATTTAAACACCAATATACGCAATTATGGCCTTGCCTGTAGCTCAGTGGTAAAGAATCCACCTGCAATGCAGGAGATGCAGGAGATGCAGATTTGATCCTTGGCTCAAGAAGATCCCTTTGAGGAGAAAATGACAACCCATTCCAGTATTCTTGCAGGGAAAATGCCATGGAGAGAGGAGCCTAGGGGGCTGCAGTCCATGGGGTCACAGAGTCAGACATGACTGAGCCACTGAGTCCACATATGCAATAATAAAAACTGAAATAAAAAACAAATATGAAACATATGAAAATTATAATAAAGCATAAAGTCTATAATCATACAAATTAGTGATTTTGTTCCACATATTCTACTTTTTGCTCCCCTAAAATGAGAGAGTTAAATTGCTTATTATTGTCAATTTATAAAATGGGAATCAATTCATATAGTGAATGAATATTCATTGACTGCTTCCTATGCTAAGTATTGCTCAAAGAAATAAGACTAATTTTTTGGTCTTGTGCAGCTTATATTTATATATAGTGGGGAAAGACAGATGGTCAATGTATACCTGTGGCGGATTCATTTTGATATTTGGCAAATCTAATACAGTTATGTAAAGTTTAAAAATAAAATAAAATTTAAAAAAAAATAAAATTAAAAAAAAAAAAAAAAAGAAGTGAAAAGTCACTATAAAGTAAGATAATTATTAGGTGCTACAATGTCAATGAAAACATATGGGAGGAAACAGAGAGAGATGGAGAGCAAAGATTATCATGTGTTAAACAGACCTTAAATCAAAAACAAATGACTATTGGCAATCTCACATGGTTCAGTCTTGCATATTATATTGAGAGTTCAGATAAAGCCTTTAAGTGGTAAAAATTGAACAGTTGAAGAACTAAGAGAGAGAGCAACAAGAATTTCTTTAGGCAATCATTCCAGATGGAGGGATAAGCTGCAAAGTGCAGAGTCCAGAGTAAGTCCACTGTTGAGAAGCTAAATGTTGCTTGAATGGAATGAGAAAGAAGAGTATGTGAGATGATGGCAAGAGAGTCCCAAGGACCTTTTAGAAATTTCTCTGTGAGAAATTTGGATTATTATATTAACTAATAAAAAGACTTTGAGAACTTTTAAGTGGAGATGTGAGGTGATTAGTAACATATATTTAAATAATGACAGTGTTTTTTGTGTACATTACTGAATAATGTAGAAGGAAAATAATGGAAACAGAAAATCAAACTGTTCAGTTATCTTAGTGGTCCTGGTGACAGATGATGGTTAATGTAGAAGAGATAGGAACTGAGATGGAGAAAGATGCATGCTATAGATGGATCAGATAGGCTGTACTGTTGAACGAAATGTAAAAATGAAACAAAGTGAAACATTATAGACAACTCCAAGTTTAGAGGTCTGAGCCACTGAGTGAGTGGAGTTAGCGTTCAATGAATCAAGGAATATTATTTACAGAGCAGATTTGGGAGAAGGGTAGGAAGTTAGATTTTTGCCCACGCTAGGTTTATATAAGTGTTGAGATCATGGAAGAAGTTGGAAATGAAAAGATAGATTTGGAAAGAGTCATCTTTATCTAGATAAGCTTTGATATTATTGTCTTGGGTGAGTGGGTCTGGGATGTGCGTTTCACACAGAAAATGGGCCTTGTGGCACAACAATACACAGAGATTAGAAAAATGAAGATTACTTAACAAAGTTTTCTTGAGAAACTAGAGAGGGAAGAGGGAAGCAAAGAGAAGCTAGTTTGCTCAAATATAAAAGTATATATCATTTGATATATTCATATGAAGGCCTAGAAATTATTAGATAACTATAGCATCAAGACTCAAATATTTTCCTTGAAATTAAAAAAAAACCTTATGTTCTAGAATTAAGTCATAAAAATTATGCATGTATGCATGGACGTGTGTGTGTGTGTGCGTGCGTGTATGTATGCATGATCAGTTGTGTCCAACTCTGTGACTCCATGGAATGTAGCCCACCAGGCTCCTCTGTCCATGGAATTTTCTATGCAAGAATACTGAAGTAGGTTGCCACTTCCTCCTCTAAATTATCTTCCCGACTCAGGGTTATAACCTGTGTCTGCTGTGTCTCCAATAGGCAGACAGATTCTTTACCACTGAGCCACCTGGGAAGTCTCATGCATTTATACTTTTATTTAAATGTGACCTGATGCAGATTATCATTCAATAGGGCTAAATGTTATCATGTGTAGAATGGCACAAATGACAGAGACAGTAATCTATTACACAACATTTTGAATCAATCTAGCAAATGGTTTCTTTTATTCTACATTGGTTTTCCACTTGTTTATTCTTAGTCCCAGCTGTGAAATATGATAATAGAAATATATTTGTTTGGGCTTCCTCTCACTCTTTCTCTTTTTATACAAATTTTAATGTCTGTACTTAGAGGTGTTGTACCTCCAAGTCTTCATCAGCTAACAAACATGGTTCAAATATATGAGCTTAGACTATTCCTTTCCCTACCTATCTTTGTTAATTCTTAACTTACTTAACATATGTGGCTTAATATTAATGAATGTAAGAGTGAAAGAAAATTATTGAATGGCTAGCCTCACCATGTTAAAGTTAAAAAGAAGAGATTTAAGAACATAATACTGAGAAATGATACTTAGTTTCTTGGTTTGGATGACAAGCACATTTGGTGTAACTCCAACTTATCTTTTCTGAGATTTGTGTAATTGCAGCTCTGTCCCAGATTTGCTATTTATTTATCATTTTTTAATCTGTGTGACAAAGTGGTGAAAAGACAGCTAATTTGGATATAAGACCTAAATAGGAGGCATTGTTTGTCTCATAAAAGCTATGTGATCTTGTTTACCTTGGAAACTTTGTTGAGTGGCGTAAGCCTCAGTTTTCTTCAATAGTAAAATGAGGACAATTAAGCAGAATTATATCTGCCTTTAAAACTTTATGTAAGGGTATATAAACATGGTCAATAGACACTAAAAAAAAATCATTTTAATAGAACTTAGTAAGCATGTTTGCATTTCAGTCTCGTGTTTTGCCACTTGCATATCTGATTTCATATAATAACAATCTAAATCTAAACAATCTAAGTTAATAAGTAAGACTCTATTTGAATTTGATTAGGAAAAGTGTGACTTCTTTCTAGGTAGGTATGCATTTCTTCATAGTAAGTCATTGCTTAGAGTAGCATTTTTCAGATCCCATAATGATATGTCTGAAAGCCTGTATTGAAACAACCACTTTTGTTTTTATGTTTCTAATTTATAAAGCATATAAATTGCAGGTGAGTTTATTCCAATGTGTTTTATTATTTGAGAGTATAATAGGCTTCTTTTATACATATGAGGGCTCTGAGAAGAGCCATTAAAGGATTGCGCTGCTGCTGCTAAGTCGCTTCAGTCGTGTCTGACTCTGTGCGACCCCATAGATGGCAGCCCACCAAGCTCCCCCATCCCTGGGATTCTCCAGGCAAGAACACTGGAGTGGGTTACCATTTCCTCCACTTTATGATAATAAAAATAATCCATAAAGCAAAATAAATAGAAAAACTGCATGCATTTAAGTGATTCAAGTATATACTCATGTTCCTTTGAAATTCTGGATAAGTTTAAAATGAGTTGTTTTGGTTTTGTTTCCTAACATTAGAAAAATCTCTTCAAAATGTCAACCAATTGTTTTACATGGAAAAAGAAAATGGTGACTATGAAAGGATATACTGAAAAAGAACTGAAAACTAATGTATAATTTGCTACTGATAAACATAGTGGATGCTAACGGATAATTTAAAATCAATGATTTTATTTTTCTGATTTTGTACATATTGGATATTATGTTGTCTTAGTCCCAGATCCAGATCTTTCCAGATAAAATATCTCTATCAGAACTCCATTAACTTAAATGAACACAGTAAATACTTATGCAGAAAGATTAGATGTATAAAGTAAATGTCAATTCTTTTAAAAAAGAAATTAATATTTTTCCATTTAGATAGAATCATACATCTGAATTTTGGAGTTCATTGAAGAGTTACAATTATATTTGTAGCAACAGTGAAAACTAGAGACAATTCTAAAAGAAGAAATTTATTTCTTTTAGGCAAACTAACAGAGGTAATTCTTGAAGAGAAATGACCTGTATTATTTTTATCTTGGATGCTTAATGGTAAAGAAAAGAGTGAATTGGTAACCTGATGTGATTTCAGTCATGCACATATTTATAAACTATTCATACTTCTGTATTAATACTGTATGTACTCTAAGTAGAACTCATAAAAAGGTAAAGGTGAAATGAGGAATATAATTTGTAATTATTATTTCACATTTAATTTACTATTATATTAATTTTATTTGAGTACCATCATACAATGATACATTAATTTTTGAAAATCTGAATTTAATTCTTGGCGATACATCAATCAATTTCTTCTATATTTAGTTTTAATGGTGATCAAACCTAAAAATGATACACAAATTCAAAGATGCAAATTAAACAGCACATTTATGAAAAAAGGAAAATATTAAAAACTTATTTTCAGCATTCTTCCATAATAATGGACTTGTTTTGAAAGCAGTTCAACTCTTTGTATTGTCTTCTTTAGCTTAAAAGTACATATCACTCATCTCTTTTTTAAAAATCTACTAGGCAGTCTATACTGATGGTGAGTTATTATCACTAAAGATGTCAGCACATTTGGAAATGTCTTTCTATAAAAGAAAATAGCTCAAGCTTAAGTTCAATGTGATATAGCCAGTGAAGTTCCACAGAAAAGCTCTTCAGGGATACTACCTAATATATCACTGATATTGTAAACAATCTATTTTATTTTCTCATTTTCATTAGTGCAACTATACCAATTATATGAAATATATTCTAAAACACAGTTCAAATTGCCATGATGTACTGGAAAACAAAAAGAATGAGCAAAGTCTTATTCCCTGTAGATTTTGCTATTCTTTTATGAAAGTAATGCAATGTGGCAGTTAGGGTTAGGGTTAGAAGAAAAGATTAGTCAATGAAAAAACTATGATAAGAATTATGGAAAATGAAGCACAAGGAGAACACAGGAGAGATTTAAAAATGAATAGATCTTTAAAGACACATAGCACTTCAAATGATCCTATTTATATTGTATTTATTGAATTGCTATTCCCAAAGGATGGAGACAGAAGAATAACATCAAATATTTAAAACATATTAAGATGTACATGCATATATACAAAATATTTGAAGGTATAATGGCTGAATGTGTTCCAGATTCAGAGAAAACAATAAACCCTGAGATTGATGGAGGTCAGTAAGATCCAAGCATAGGAAATATGAGTAAAACTAACCCCAGGCACATCTTAATTGAATTGTTTATAAAATAGTGGAAATGTATGAAGAGAAAATGTTAAAAGTAGCTGGGGGGGTGGAATATGTAAAGAGAAATAATATAGATGATAGCACCATCTTTACTGGAAAATCTGCACATGAGAAAGTAAGGGAGCAATGACTCAGTGCTGAAAAAAATTGAAAATTAATATCTAGTGAAATATCTTTCACAAATAAAGATAGAGAAAATTTCAGACATATGAAAGCAGCTTTTATCACTAATGAAGAGTCTGGCTCCACAACAATATCATCCAATGATTTTTCAAATCTGACCATACATACTTGTCTTACAGGCTTATTCAGGGAAACATATCCATATCCTGTCCTTTCATAACCTAAGCATTTATAAAATATATGTCCTTTTTTTTAAAGCTTTCAAACACTTACCTTGTTCAAGAGTTAACTTAGAACAAAGCCTAAACTTTTTTTCCTAACTTCAGTTTTCCCCTCCTTGAACACATCCTCTGCCTTTGCAGTCAGAAAGTTTAAAGTATAATTTTGACTTTACATGCCCTCTACTAAAGACAGTTCACCAATTTCCCATTGTTTACAGAATCCCTAAAGTTATAATATACAATTCAAGACATCCACTACACCACCTTTCTTAAGACGTCCTTCCACTGTGGTCTCACACTTACCTCTCCCTACATCAGGGTACTGTAGATCCTGGCATACAGCATGTTATGCTATACCCCTTATGCCTTTAACTATGCACTTCTTTCTGCCAAGAATACTCCCAAATATTTTTGTCCCCTTACCATGCACAACAAATTTCAAGCTTCATTCTTCTTTGAAAATCTTGACTAAATACTATTCTTTTATATTATTGCATACTTATTCTTGCTTCACCATTAGTGAGATATTGATCAAATTGACTGTCAATATTTACCTCCTAAGAGATATCACATTTTCTGAATTTGGAAAATATACTTACAGTTTTGTTTTGTTTCTCTGCTCCTGGAGTATAATAAACACTCAATAACATGATTTTGATATAAACTGATCCTTACTACTGGCAAGAAACTCTGCTAAACTAATTGGACAGGTAGAAATAAGTATCAGGCCAGCCTGTGTTGATTAGAGGATGAACATACTATCTTAGGAAAACACAGTTTTAAATATATTATAAAAATAGTGAAAGTCGCTCAGTTGTGTCCAACTCTTTGCGACCTCATGGACAAAAAAGACCATAGAATTGTCCAGGTCAGAATACTGGAGCTGTTCCTTTCTCCAGAGAATCTTCCCAACACAGGGATTGAACCCAGTTATCCCACATTGCAGGTGGATTCTTTACCAGCTGAACCACCAGGAAAGCTGTCAGGAAGCATTTAACAGGAGGCTTCCTGTGTATTGTTTTGGATCTGTCAGGAATTCTCTGTTCCTTATTAATTCCTGAATATTCAGGAATTAAAAGGGAAGGCAAGCCTCTCCCGAGACTGAGGAAACCAGGCATTTCCTTCATTAGTTTTTCTATACAATGATAAGTACCCTCTTCCTTCTTGTGAACCAAACGGTAAAAGTGATTGTTTATGGTAAAACGGTAAAAGTGATTGCTTACAACTCTCTCTCTCTTTAATATGGATTGCCTATATTTTGTAAGTCTGGAATTTTAATCTTTATCTTTGCTGAAAATAACCACAGTATATATGCCCACACCATGTTGATTAAAACACCTTTGCTGCATCAGAGTTCTGGTCCCCGTGTCTTTCTTTCTCTTTCTTATTCTTTCTCTCTTTCTCTCTCTCTCTCTCTCTCTCTCTCTCTCTCTCTCTCTCTCTCAGGCTATTTCTTTGGAGCACAGAGGCCCTCTGAGTTCACTTTCCTGCCCAGGCTTCTAAGACCCTCTTGAGAAGGTGCTCTGTGTCTTTACCCCATCAAGAGGGCGCCTGAGGCCTCCAAGAACAGAGCAAGCCCCATGCCAGGGACTTTATTGGCTTTCTGTGTAAACCAAGGAATATCGGCCTCTTTCTTTCCTCTACTTTCTTATCGTCAACTCTGGACCACCAGGTTCTGGTCCCTTAAAGGACCTCAACAGAAAGCCCCGAATAGTTTAAGTGTGATTCAGGAGACAGCTTTGGAGAAACATCTACTTTGAGAATTTGGTGGTGACCATCAGATATGTATATTTTTGTGTCTGTAACAGTATGATAGGCCAGGAAGACAGTCGTCCTTACACTAACTGAGACACAACTACAGTGCCACCACTTTCATTTGCACAAGTTGTGGTATCTTCAAACGACTACGGTGATGTTAGACTATCGTTATTTTGGTTAATATCTTAAGAGCAGTTTTTTTTTTTTTTTTAATCAAATAACAAGAAAAGGAGAAGCTTGAGATTAGCTGTCATTAACAGGGGTTATAATCAACCTGCAATTACTAGAAAAAGTTTATTATAGAGGACACATCTATATCAGTCAGAGAGGAGACCTGTCACAGTAAATAAACTATGCACTTGCAAATCACATTGTTCTTCTGTTATACTTGGTGCTCACAGCTGAATAGAAGAAAATAAATGAACTAGAAAATGTTAAGCTTGTTATTTTTTGTACATTGAGTAAGGTCATGGGTTGCTTAAGTGAATGTTTTCCTTGATGAATAGCTCTAAAAAAGAGGTAGCTGAGGAAACAAGCTTACTCTGTTTTTTTTTTCTTTTTTTTTTTTTTTAAGATTTCTTTCCTTCTACTAACCCTGGGGTTCTTCATTTCTTCCTTTTCTAGTTGCTTTAGGTGTAGAGTTAGGTTATTTATTTGACTTTTTTCTTGTTTCTTGAGGTGTGCCTGTATTGCTATGAGCTTTCCCCTTAGACTGCTTTTACCGAGTCCCACAGGTTTTGGGTTGTTGTGTTTTCATTTTCATTCGTTTCTATGCAAATTTTGATTTCTTTTTTGATTTCTTCTGTGATTTGTTGGTTATTCAGCAGCGTGTTGTTCAGTCTCCATATGTTGGATTTTTTAATAGTTTTTCTCCTGTAATTGAGATCTAATCTTACTGCATTGTGGTCAGAAAAGATGCTTGGAATGATTTCTATTTTTTTTGAATTTACCAAGGCTAGCTTTATGGCCCAGGATGTGATCTATCCTGGAGAAGGTTCCATGTGCGCTTGAGAAGAAGGTGAAATTCATTGTTTTGGGATGAAATGTCCTATAGATATCAATTAGGTCTAACTGGTCTATTGTATCATTTAAAGTTTGTGTTTCCTTGTTAATTTTCTGTTTAGTTGATCTATCCATAGGTGTGAGTGGGGTATTAAAGTCTCCCACTATTATTGTGTTATTGTTAATTTCTTCTTTCATACTTGTTAGCATTTGTCTTACATACTGCAGTGCTCCCGTGTTGGGTGCATATATATTTATAATTGTTATATCTTCTTCTTGGATTGATCCTTTGATCATTATGTAGTGACCATCTTTGTCTCTTTTCACAGTCTTTGTTTTAAAGTCTATTTTATCTGATATGAGTATTGCTACTCCTGCTTTCTTTTGGTCCCTATTTGCATGGAAAGTCTTTTTCCAGCCCTTCACTTTCAGTCTGTATGTGTCCCCTGTTTTGAGGTGGGTCTCTTGTAGACAACATATGTAGGGGTCTTGTTTTTGTATCCATTCAGCCAGTCTTTGTCTTTTGGTTGGGGCATTCAACCCATTTACGTTTAAGGTAATTACTGATAAGTATGACCCCGTTGCCATTTACTTTATTGTTTTGGGTTCAAATTTATACACCATTTTTGTGTTTCCTGTTTAGAGAATATCCTTTAGTATTTGTTGGAGAGCTGGTTTGGTGGTGCAGAATTCTCTCAGCTTTTGCTTGTCTGAAAAGCTTTTGATTTGTCCATCATACTTGAATGAGATCCGTGCTGGGTACAATAATCTGGGCTGTAGGTTATTTTCTTTCATCATTTTAAGTATGTCTTGCCATTCCCTCCTGGCTTGAAGAGTTTCTATTGAAAGATCAGCTGTTATCCTTATGGGTATTCCCTTGTGTGTTATTTGTTGTTTTTCCCTTGCTGCTTTTAATATTTGTTCTTTGTATTTTATCTTTGTTAATTTGAATAATATGTGTCTTGGGGTGTTTTGCCTTGGGTTTATCCTGTTTGGGACTCTCTGGGTTTCTTGGGCCTGGGTGATTATTTCCTTCCCCATTTTAGGGAAGTTTTCAACTATTATCTCCTCAAGTATTTTCTCATGGTCTTTCTTTTTGTCTTCTTCTTCTGGGACCCCTATGATTCGAATGTTGTAGCGTTTAATATTGCCCTGGAGGTCTCTGAGATTGTCCTCATTTCTTTTAATTCGTTTTTCTTTTGTCCTCTCTGATTCATTTATTTCTACCATTCTATCTTCTAATTCACTAATCCTATCTTCTGCCTCTGTTATTCTACTATTTGTTGCCTCCAGAGTGTTTTTAATTTCACTTATTGCATTATTCATTATATATTGACTCTTTTTTATTTCTTCTAAGTCCTTGTTAAACCTTTCTTGCATCTTCTCAATTCTTGCCTCCAGGCTATTTATCTGTGATTCCATTTTAATTTCAAGATTTTGGATCAATTTCACTATCATTATTTGGAATTCTTTATCAGGTAGATTCCCTATCTCTTCCTCTTTGGTTTGGTTTGGTTTGGTGGGCATTTATCCTGTTCCTTTATCTGCTGGGTATTCCTCTGTCTCTTCATCTTGTTTAAATTGCTGAGTTTGGGGTGTCCTTTCTGTATTCTGGCAGTTTGTGGAGTTCTCTTTATTGTGGCGTTTCCTTGTTGTGTGTGGGTTTGTACAGGTGGCTTGTCAAGGTTTCCTGGTTAGGGAAGCTTGTGTCGATGTTCTGGTGGATGGAGCTGTATTTCTTCTCTCTGGAGTGTAATGAAATGTCCAGTAATGAGTTATGAGATGTCTATGGTTTTGGGGTGACTTTGGGCAGCCTGTATCTTGAAGCTCAAGGCTGTGTTCCTTTGTTGCTGGAGAATTTGCTTGGTATGTCTTGCCCTGGAACTTGTTGGCCCTTGTGTGGTGCTTCGTTTCAGTGTCGGTATGGAGGCGTTTGATGAGCTCCTGTCAATTAATGTTCCTTGGAGTCAGGAGTTCCCTGGAGTCAGGGTTTGGACTTAAGCCTCCTACTTCCAGTTATCGGTCTTATTTTTACAGTAGTTTCAAAACTTCTCCTTCTATACAGCACCACTGATAAAACATCTACGTTAGAGATGAAAAGTTTCTCTACTGTGAGGGTCACTCAGAGAGGTTCACAGCGTTACATGGAGAAGAGAAGAGGGAGGAGGGAGTTAGAGGTGACCCAAATGAGATGAGGTGGAATCAATAGTGGAGAGAGTGGGATAGCCAGTAGTCACTTCCTTATGTGCACTCCACAACTGGACCGCTCAGAGATGTTCATGGAGTTATACAGAGAAGAGAAGAAGGAGGCAGGAGACAGAGGTGGCCAGAAGGATAAAAGGGGGAAATGAAAAGGAGGGAGACAGATCCAGGCAGTAATCAGTTCCTTAAGTGTTCTCCACCGTCTGGAACACACAGAAATTCACAGAGTTGGGTAGAGTAGAGAGGGGTTAGGGAGGAGATACAGGTGACCTGGTGGAGAAAATGGAGAGTCCAAAGGGAGAGAGAGCAGTCAAGCCAGTAATCTCGTACCCTAGTGAAAAATGGGTCCTGAAGATTGGGTTCTTAAAGGTACAAAATTGGTAACAAATACATAAAAGCAAAAATTAAAAATCTAGAGTAGAGTTTGGAATTTCAAAAATGCGATGTTAATGAAAAGAAGAAGGAAAAGAAAGAGAGAAAAAATGAACAAAGAAAAACACACAAGGTCGTGAAAATTATAAACTACAGGTACAAAATTGATAACTAATACCAAAAAGCAAAAATTAAAAATCTAGAGTAGAGTTTGGAATTTCAAAAATACAACGTTAAAAAAAGAAGAAGAAGAAGAAGAAGAAAAATAAAGAGAGAAAACAAACAAACCAACAAAAACAATGTCACAAAAATTATAAAGAAAATACAGGTACAAAATTGATATCAAATACCAAAAAGCATAAATTAAAAATCTTGAGTAGAGTTTGGAATTGCAGATATACGATGTTATATAAAAGAAGAAGAGAAAGAAACAGAGGGAAAAAAAAAAGTCACAGAAATTATGAAAAAAACTATAGGTACAAAATTGATAACATATACCAAAAGGCTAAAATTAAAGATCTAGAGTAGAGTTTGGAATTTCAAAAATACAATGTTAAAGAAAAGAAGAAAAAGAAAAAAAAAAAAAAAAACACGGTCAAAAAATTATAAAATATATATATGAAGTTTGCTGAAGAAGAAAAAAAAAATAGGGTTTTTTTTTTTTGCAAAATAATAGTTATAAAAGTGAAAATTAAAGGACAATAGAGGACTTAAATTTTTTTTAATTAAAAAAAAAGATTGATCATAAAAATAGTAAAAATATATCTAGGTCTTTCTCTGGTTTTGTTGTGAGTATTGTGGGTTCAGTTCATTTTTGGCAGTTCCTTAGTCCGACTTATATTTCTCAAGATCTATAGGCCCCTTCCTATGTAATCCGTAGTAACCACAGGGTTTTAATCTATGGCCTGTAGCTTCCAAGGTGTTTCCCTCTGTTATAGCTTCTTCTGTTTGCTGGTCTCTTCAGTGTCTGGTTCCCGCCCTGACACAAAGGGGATGGTTGAGGACACTATTTTTTTTTTTTTTTTAATTTAGGCTCACTTGTTCAGCCGTGCTGTGGGGAGGGAGGGAGGGATGCTGCAAACAGATGACACTGGCATACGCTCGCAGTGCCTCAGCCACACTGGGTCTGCCCCTGCTCACGGCGCGTGTAGCCTCCCTGCCCACACTGCTCGGGCTCTAGGTTGTTCCACCGGGAACAATCAGAGGCCGGCCCTGGGCTGAGCTCCCAGGTCCAAGCCGCTCAGGTTCAGGCACTCGGGTAGTCCTCAGAGGCGCAGACTCGGTTGGGCCTGCGTTTTGTGTTCTTCCCAGATCCGAGCAGCTCAGGTGATGAGGTGTTTGGTGGGCGCCAATGCTGCGACTTATTGCCTCCCCGCCACTCACTTATCTGGGTGTAAAACCGGCGCACCTTCTCAGGCAGCTGTTGACCATCCAGACCCCCAAGAAGTTTTAGTTAGCAAAGAAGCCTGCTTACAGTTTTATAGATAGTGTCTCTCTGGGGCTGCGATTGCCCCCTTCCGGCTCTGGCTGCTTGTCACTGGAGGGGGAAGGTCTGCAGCCGGCTATCTCTGTTCAGTCCTTTGTTCTGTGCGCAGGCCTGGCGGTGTCTTAGGTTAGGGCTGGCTTTTCGCGTGGTAGATATCCCACAGTCTGGTTTGCTAGCCCAAATTATTTCTCTCAGATAGCGCTCAGGACATTCGGCCCGATTCTTACTCTAAGGGACACAGCCCGCGCCGCACTTCCCTGCCCAGCCCCCGCTTGCTAATGTCGTGTGCAGGCGTTTGCGCTGCTTCTCCGCTGGGGGAGTTACCGTAGGGCTCACAATCTGCGATTTTTAATTGTTTATTTTTTTTTCCCCTCCCTTTTATGTTGCCCTCTGTGCTTCCAAAGCTCGGCACAGATTTGGCAGTGAGAGGGTTTCCTGGTGTTTGGAAACTTCTCTCTTTTTAAGACTCCCTTCCCGGGACGGAACTCCGTCCCTCCCTCTTTTGTCTCTTTTTTTGTCTTTTATATTTTTTCCTACCTCCTTTCGAAGAGTTGGGCTGCTTTTCTGGGTGCCTGATGTCCTCTGCCGGCATTCAGAAGTTGTTTTGTGGAATTTACTCGACGTTTAAATGCTCTTTTGATGAATTTGTGGGGGAGAAAGTGTTCTCTCCATCCTACTCCTCCGCCATCTTGGCTCCTCCCCCCAAGCTTACTCTAGAGCTGGTATCAACAGAGACCCAATGAAACCTATACCCAGGTTAGATAAAATAAAGTCCTCAATACAAAAACACACATGTCCTTTGATGGCAGAAGGTAGTATTTCATTTAACTTTCTGTTTACAATCCATGGAAAACTGGAGATGATAATAACAGAGTTTTGTATTAAGAGATCGCTTTAAGCATTAAATTAAATTATAATAAATAAAGCCTTCAATTTAATAATAACTGAGTAAGCACGACTCATCATCATTATCATCATCAATGCTGAGTTAAGAAATAATTAATTTCCAATAAAGTTTAAGAAAATCAGTCCTGAATATTCATTGGAAGGACCGATGCAGAAAGTAAGACTCCAATACTTTGGCCATCTGATGTGAAGAACTGACTCATTTGAAAAGACCCTGATGCTGTGAAAGATTGAAGGCAGGAGGAGAAGCGGATGCCAGAGGATGAGATGGCTGGATGTCATCACCAACCCAATGGACATGAGTCTGAGTAAGCTCTGGGGGTTGGTGATGGATAGGGAGGCCTGGCGTGCTGCAGTCCATGGGGTTGCAAAGAGTCGGACATGACTGAGTGACTGAACTGAACTAAAGTGTAAGAAAACAGCTAAATATTACCATTTTTATAATTTTCTATTAAGAGATAGGGTAGTTTATTGAAAATTGTACAGAGATTGGAGTGATAGGTGGTTAATGTCCCTGGTCTAGCACTTAACATTAGTAAATAAATATATGAAAAATCTATTAACTTTTCCAAAACCCCATTTTGTCTATTGAAAAATATGAATAATAATGTCTATCATGCTTTTCCCAAAGCTTATTATGTGTTTTATATACACATACAGAATATAAAGTGTTTTCTTTTTTCTGTGGTATTTACATATTCTTTATGTTCTGAAGTCTGTGCTTCAATATGAAAGAAAATAAAATATGCAACAGCTAAATTATGAGGTAAATATTATACATATTAAAACTCAAGAATGTGAATTGCTGAAGATAAAGTTCTTACAGTTATTAAAAGTAGACTTTGGGGACTCAAAGAGATAATTATGCTTCATCAGCACTTGTCTAACTATATATCTCAGAATATAACTCAACTACTGACCTTTGGTCAGAAGCCTGCAATCCTCACACTTCATTCTGAAGTGAAATTTATAAATTTCGATAAGCCAACTTTTATTATTAGTCTTATTGTTTAAATTTAGGCTGGGTCATGGTGATCACAAGTTGCTGCCATCTGGCAGCTGTGTGCCAGCCTTTGTGAAATAAGTTTTTCATCAGATTCAAGTTCTAAGTGGACAGATGGTCACACTGAAAAATGACCATGACGTTTGTAACTAATTGATATCCTTTCTGGGAGATTCAGCTAAGAAACCAAGCCTTAGAGGGATACTGAGACTGAACTCACTAGCTTAGAAGAAGATAGCAGCTATAGATAAGAAAATCTAGATATGGGACTCTGCAGAGAGTTGAGAAAAGTAACTTCTTTAAGTAAGGTTTTTCTATATACATACATACCACATGCTCACTTGTACTATTATTATAGTGGTAACTAGTAGTAATTCAAAAGTTAATACTTTTTTTCCATATTTCTAAAAGAAATATATTAAAATTATAGTTAAACTAATTTAACAATAATCTATATTATCAAAGTTGTTTTTTGATTTTAGCCTTACCAGCAATCCCCAAACTTTTTAGCACCAGGGAGTGATTTCATGAAAGACAATTTTTCCAAGAACAAGGGGTGTGTGGGGGGGTGATTTTGTGGTGATTCAAGTGCATTATATTTAATGTGCACTTTGTTTCTAATCTCGTGCCACCCACTGTTTTGACAGGGGTCTGCAGCCTGGAGGTTGGGGCCCCATACATTACATGTTCTTTAAAAACTTAGATCAGATCAGATCAGATCAGTTGCTCAGTCGTGTCCGACTCTTTGCGACCCCATGAATCGCAGCATGCCAGGCCTCCGTGTCCATCACCAACTCCCGGAGTTCACTGAGACTCATGTCCATCGAGTCAGTGATGCCATCCAGCCATCTCATCCTAAGTCATAGTTAAATAAACTTTTTTTTTTCCCCCTCAATCCTTTGGTATCCTTGTCAATTAACCACTCTATTGTCAACACTGAGTTTGTAATTGCTTTATAAGAAGAACACCTTCTGGGAAATTCCTTGATGG
The DNA here is from genome assembly GCF_019923935.1 of Bubalus bubalis. NCBI lineage: Eukaryota > Metazoa > Chordata > Mammalia > Artiodactyla > Bovidae > Bubalus > Bubalus bubalis. The sequence goes on along the minus strand of NC_059169.1, from coordinate 82,639,066 downwards.
TCCTATACAGAGGTTAGGATTTGGTGCTTTCACTGCCCAGCTTGGATTCAAATCTAAGCTAGGAGCTAAGATTTCACAAGCTTATTAGCACAGCCAAAAATTAAAAAAAAAAAAAAAAAGAAGAAGAAGAAGAACACCTTCTGTAATACCACATAGACACTAAATCAAATTTAGTGCATAATTTTTCTCTCATCATAATTTTGTCTATAAGCATTTACCCAGGGAACATCTTAAAAGGTGTTTTCTATTTAGCATTAAGTGATTTTTAAGATAGTACAAAGAGCAGTTTACAAATAAGAAATGATTATGGAGACAAATTTCACATGATATTTCTGAGTAGTAAAACTTTTATACTCCTCAGGAGAATTATAAACTTTAGGAAAAATAATCTTACTTTATTGTAATTTATATAATTTCTCTAACTTAAGGAGATTTATTTTATCTTAAAAACTGACATACCAAGATGTTTTAAAACTAAATATATTCAAATATAATCTAGGCACATATAGTTTTATTTTAAACTCTCCATATGCTACCTAATACATCAAGTTTTAAAAGGTGCAAAACATACAGAAATTACCATTGGTGAAATAATGGACATTATACTATACATCTTCCATCAAGCTTTTCTGGCTTCTCAAATAATTGAAAACTTTTGGTGAAAGAATATGAACATCAAGTGCCTTAATAATGCTATTGAATCATCAAGGGTTTTAGTTTCATTACTACTAAGAAACGTACTTCAGAAAAAAAAAATATATATATATATAAGATAGATAGATATTATTGTTCATCTGTCCCTAAGTTACATCTGAATCCATGGACTGCAAAATGCCAGGCTCCTCTTTTCTTCACTAACTCCTACAGTTTTCTCAGGTTCATGTCCATTGAGTTGGTGATGCTATCTAACCATCTCATTTTCTGCTGCCCCTCTCCTTTTGCCTTCAATCTTTCCCAGCATCAGTCTTTTACAATGAATCAGCAGTTCTCATCAGGTGGTGAAAGTATTGGAACTTCAGCATCAGTCCTTCCAATGAATATTAAGGGTTGATATCTTTTAGGATTGACTAGCTTGATCTAACTGCAGTCCAAGGGACTTTCAAGAGTCTACTCCAGCACCACAATCCAAAAGCATTGATTATCTGATGCTCAGCCTTATTTATGGTCCAATTCTTACATCCATACATCACTGATGGAAAAACCATAGCTTTGACTATAAGAACTTTTGTCAGCAAACTGATGTCTTTGCTTTCTAATATGCTGTCTAGGTTTGTCATAGCTTTTCTTCCAAGCAGCAAATGTCTTTTGATTACATGGCTACAGTCACTGTCTGCAGTGGTTTTGGAGCCCAAGAAAATGAAATTTGCCACTGCTTCCAACTTTTCCCCTTCTATTTCCTGTGAAGTAATGGACCCAGATGCCGTGATAGTTTTTTTAACATTGAGTTTTAACCAGCTTTTTTACTCTCCTATTTCACCCCCATCAAGGGCCTCTTTAGTTCCCCTTCACTTTATATTAGATGGATATCATCCACATATCAGAGTTGTTGATATTTCTCCCAGCAGTTTTGATTCTAGCTTATGATTCATCCATATATGTAAACTGTAAGCATTCTAATATTTCATGTAGCATTATAATCTTTGTGCTCCATAACTGACTGCAATTTCAACTTAAATAAGAGTCTAAAGCCTCTTGATGACAGTGAAAGAGGAGAGTGAAAAAGTTGGCTTAAAGCTCAACATTCAGAAAACGAAGGTCATGGCATCTGGTCCCATCACTTCATGGGAAATAGATGGGGAAACAGTGGAAACAGTGTCAGACTTTATCTTTTTGGGCTCCAAAATCACTGCAGATGGTGACTGCAGCCATGAAATTAAAAGACACTTATTCCTTGGAAGGAAAGTTATGACCAACCTAAATAGTATATTCAAAAGCAGAAACATTACTTTGCCAACAAAGGTCCGTCTAGTCAAGGCTATGGTTTTTCCAGTGGTCATGTCTGGATGTGAGAGTTGGACTGTGAAGAAAGCTGAGTGCTGAAGAATTGATGCTTTTGAACTGTGGTGTTGGATAAGATTCTTTAGAGTCCCTTGGACTGCAAGGAGATCCAACCAGTCCATTCTAAAGGAGATCAACCCTGGGTGTTCTTTGGAAGCAATGATGCTAAAGCTGAAACTCCAGTACTTTGGCCACCTCATGCGAAGAGTTGACTCATTGGAAAAGACTCTGATGCTGGGAGGGATTGGGGGCAGGAGGAAAGCGGATGACAGAGGATGAGATTGCTGGATGGCATCACTGACTTGATGGACGTGAGTCTGAGTGAACTCCGGGAGTTGGTGATGGACAGGGATGCCTGGCGTGCTGCGATTCATGGGGTCACAAAGAGTTGGATACAACTGAACGACTGAACTGAACTGAACTGAACTACAAGAAGTACACTCTAGCATCATACAAAGCTAAAATAAACCCAAGTTATATTATAGTAGCTACCATAACCCTGGTGTCTCTTGTTTCAATAAAAGTTAAGAAAACTGAGATAATTATGGTATACCACCCTTATGGCAGAAAGCAAAGAGGAACTAAGGAGTATCTTGATGAAAGAGAAAAGTTGGCTTAAAGCTCAACATTCAAAAAACAAAGATCATGGCATCCAGTCCCATCACTTCATGGAAAATAGTTGGGAAAAAATTGCAAACAGTGAGAGACTGCAAACTTGAAATTAAAAGACATTGCTCCTTGGAAGAAAAGCTATGACCAACCTAGACAGCATATTAAAAAGCAGAGACATTACTTTGCCAACAAAGATCCATCTAGTCAAACTATGGCTTTTCCAGTAGCCTTGTATGAATGTGAGAATTGGACTATAAAGAAAGCTCAGTGCTGAAGAATTAATGCTTTTTAACTGTGGTGTTGGAGAAGGCTCTTGAGAGTCCCTTGGACTTTAAGGAGATCCAACAAGTCAAACCTAAAGGAAATCAACTCTGAATATTCATTGGAAGGACTGATGCTGAAGCTGAAACTCTAATACTTTGGCCACCTGATACAAAGAACTAACTCTCTGGAAAAGACCCTGATGCTGGGAAAATTTGAAGGTGGGAGAAGGGGATGACAGGATGAGATGGTTGGATGGCATCATCTACTCAGTGGACATGAGTTTGAGCAAGCTCTGGGAGTTGGTGATGGACAGGGAAAACTGGCATGCTGCAGTCCATGGGGTCAGAAAGAGTCAGACATGACTGAGTGGCTGAACTGAACTGATGGTATTCACTTTGCATCAGACATAATGCTAGGTGCTTTATATATAGAAACATGTTTATTGCTAATAAGTAAATATCAAGGTTCATTTTATCATAGCTATTAATGAATGACAGAGATATTAAGCAAATATCCCAAATTAGACTATTAGTGGAAGCAAAGTCTAGCCTAGAAAAGAGCCCATTTTCAAAGAAAAGTTCCTTCCCCTAATTCTAGATAACGACTCCAAAACTTTCTACAAGTAGGCTGCCAAAGAATTATTGACATTTTGTTTTCAGTGGGTAAAAAAGAATAAGAAGTCATTACACATTTACAGGACAATTATAAACCAATATCTCTCATGGATGTAAATGTAAAATCTTTCAATCAAATATTAGTGAATTTGAAACTCACCATGTATTAAAAAAAATTTATACACCCTGAATAAGTGGAGTTTATTTCAGGTATGCAAAACTGGATCTCAATCAGTAAAGTAATCAGCCTCCAATTAAAATAAATAAATTTAAATAAAAATAAATAAATAAAAATAAAAACCTTGAAAATACAAAAAATTGATGAATATAACAAAAGAGAAACAGATTCACTGGTATAGAGAACAAACAAGTGGTTACCAATGGGTGGGAAGGGCAGTAATAGGAGTGGAAGAGTGGGAGGTGCAAAGTACTGGCTGTAAGATAGGATCAAGGTGTATTGTACAACTTGGGGAATATAGTCAGTATTGTGTAATAACTATAAGTGGAAAGTAATCTTTAAAACAGTATAAACAATTTTTAAATTGTGAAAAATATAACTAGCTAAATAAAAATCAATCAATATCATCCACCATATGAAATAAGAAAACTCATATGATATTACAAATTGAATCAGAAAAAAATTGACAAAATACAGTGCAATTTTTAATAAAAACTCTTAGCAAATTAGGCATATAGGGGGACATCCTTAACCTGCTAGTGAAGTACTATAAAAACTGTTATAGCTAACTTCATACTTATTGGGGAGAAACAGAAAATTTCCCATTAAGATCAAAAAAATGAAAAAGTGTTGCTCTTGGCACCCCTTTCAACACCACATTGAAAAAAAAAAAAAAAAAAAAAACAATACTGAAGAAGCACAACATTAGAGAACTGATACTGTTTCCAGATTTACTGTCAATTCAATTCAGTTCAGTTCAGTCACTCAGTCATGTCGGACTCTTTGCAACCTCATGAATCGCAGCAGGCCAGGCCTCCCTGTCCATCACCAACTCCTGGAGTTCACCCAAACCCATATCCATTGTGTCGGTGATGTCATCCAACCATCTCATCCTCTGTCGTCCCCTTCTCCTCCTGCCCCCAATCCCTCCCAGCATCAGGGTCTTTTCAAATGAGTCAACTCTCTGCATCAGGTGACCAAAGTATTGGAGTTTCAGCGTCAACATCAGTCTTTCCAATGAACACTCAGGACTGATCTGCTTTAGGATGGACTGGTTGGATCTCCTTGCAGTCCAAGGGACTCTCAAGAGTCTTCTCCAAAACCACAGTTCAAAAGTATCAATTCTTTGGCGCTCAGCTTTCTTCACAGTCCAACTCTCACATCCAGACATGACCACTGGAAAAACCATAGCCTTGACTAGATGGACCTTTGTTGGCAAAGTAATGTCTCTGCTTTTTAATATGCTGTCTATTTACTTATTTTTTATTAAGTAAATCTTATTTTATTAAGATTTACTCTAGGACTATATTAATCAAGACAACTTCATATTGGTGAGAAAGCAGATACATTGTCCAAATAAATAGAACATGGAAACTAGAAATAAGCAAGAGAAATATAATAAACTTAAATTTTTGCATGGTGTAAAGATAATTCAATGGAGAAAGAATAATCTTTTCAATAAATCATGCTGGGAAAACTGGACACCACTTTCACTTTAGCAAAAATGGAATCTAGATATAGACCATATTTCTTAAGGAAAAAGTAACTCATAATAGATTTAGAGCTAAATGAAAATGTGAAACTATAAAACAGAAAAAAAAAAAAAACCCTATGTGACCTCCATTGGATTATACATTTTAAAACATAAGAAAAATAATATTTTTATGAAAAAATTTATAATTTGATCTTATTAAAATTAAAAAAATCAAGCTTCCATCAGAAGATTTTAATCCAAAATAACAAAATTCTTTTAAGATTCAACCATGTGAAAACAAGCAATTCACTTTAAAATGGGGGGAAAATACAAACGGTTACCTCATCCCAAAAATATAAAAACAACAAATAAGCAAAGACATGTTCAATACGCTTTTTCAAAAAAAATAAAATTTGATTTATTTTAAAATAGTTAAATTAAAACAATGATATACTACTACACTCTGTTCATAGAATCAAAGTCCAGATTCTAACTACATTAACTGCTAGTAAGGATCCAGGGAAAGAGGAATTCTTATTTTTTGTATATGGAAATACAAACAGTGCAGCCATTTGCAACACAATCTATCGTTTTTCCCAAAGCTAAACATACTCTTTTCATGTCATCCAGCAAAATGTTCTCTTCCCTAGATTTTAAAACCTGTATCTGCACAAAAACCTTCACATAAATATTTTATGAAAATTTTATTCAGAATTCCTCAAATCAAAACACTAAAGATATCTGTCAATAGGTAAATAAAGTTAGTGAATGCATGCTGTGGAATATTATTCAGCAATAAAAATAAAATGGTTTTCAAGTGACAAAAAGATGTGGATGAATCTTAAGTGTTTAGCTCCAGGTGAAAGAAACCAGTCTGAGAGAATCACCTATTGTATGATTAAATTAATAAGAAGTTTTGGAAAATGATAAGCATTAGAGACGCTAAACAGGTTAGTGGTTGTCAAAGTGTACTGAATAGATGGAGCACAAGGGTTATGTTTGGTGTGGAGAAAACATTTTATACAGTACTACAATGGTAAGTACAAAGCATTAAACATTTGTCAAAATTCAGAGAACTTCACAGCATGTACAGTAAATTTAAAGCATGAAAACTAATAAAAATATCAGGTAGGAAGCCAGCAGGATCTCAGAATGGAAGGTAGAATCTGACAAAGTAATCTAAATATATTAAAAATGTGTGAAACAACTTCACTGAAGGGGATGGCCAAATAAAGCACTAAATTACATAAAAGTCAAAATGATTGGAGTCTGTAAAGTCAAAGTAAAAGGAATTGTAGAAAAGCACTGACTCTCACTGAAAAAGTCTGCCCTCCATACTGTGGGGATAGAAGTTAATAGTTCTGAAACTCCTATACATGCATGATGGAGCCGAGAGTTAGTCACTCACTCATGTCTGACTCTGCAACCCCATGAACTGAAGCCTGCCAGGCTCCTCTGTCCATGGGATCTTCCAGGCCTGAACACTGGAGTGACTTGCCATTCCCTTCTCCAAGGAATCTTTCGACTCAGGGACCGAACCTGGGCCGCCTGCATTCTGGGCAGATTCTTTACCATCTGAGCTATCAGGGAAGCCCTGGTTTATGATGGAGTTGAATGATTAAGTAAATAAGCGGACATGCTGTGATTAAGATTTTTCACTGTTGGGGTGGAACGTTACAAGTAAGTTACAGAATGAAGCTAGAATAAACCATATGGTAAAGAATTAGAGTAGTAAATTTGCATAAATCCATATTAATGTAATAATGATACAGATGAATACATATGAAACATTAATAGATATGTCTAAACACACAGGACAAACACAGGTTAGAATATAGACATTTATATCTATCTTTTGTCAATTGAAGGGCCTTGAAACAGCAACATTCTATTAGCCTTGAGAATTTCTATCATCCAGATATGGGCTTTTAATACCATTTATCATTAAAGAAATGGAAGGTCCTAGGAACATAGCAGGAAATAAACAAATGAGCATGATATATTGTCTAATACAAGAACACACTGAAAAAAAAAAAAAACACCTTAAAACTCCTTATACTAATGGGGTTACATTAAAGCAATACAGAAGCCAATCAATTAGTCCCAAGGTGAACTCCGAATGACTTGAGCGATAATATAAAATTTTATGGTGTTGTAACCCAAAGTATCATATAAATATCATGAGTCCATACTGATATCGACAACTGATTAAACAAATAAATAACTGAGGGTGAAAAGACAAATCTCTCTTAAAGAAGAATTCCAAATATGTTATGTATATAGTGAAAGTGTTAGTAGTTCAGTTGTGTCCAACTTTGTGCGACATCATGGACTGTAGCCTGCCAGGCCTATCTGTCCATGGGATTTTTCAGGCAAAAATCCTGGAGTGGGTTGCCATTTCCTCCTCCAGAAGATCTTAACAAACCAGGAATCAAACCCAAGCTAGGCATTTGAGGCAGATTCTTTATCATCTGAGCCTGTGTATGCTCCACTGTTAAATGGTGAAGCATAATTTCCTACTTCTTAAGTGTTGCCTGTGCATACTGACTTTCTTCTAGTATAAGATGGAAAATTAGTAAGCAGTAATAAGTTTACAGTAGTGAAAGTTGACAAGCACTACCTATACCAAGTAATTCACATTTAGAGTGAATTATTTGGGGACTATGCTCCCTTGATATGGTGTACTTTACTCCATGATTATCCTTTCCAAAATCTGTTGCCCCAGTCTAGTAATATGAAAAAATAATGCAAAATCCAATTGAAAAACAGTCTGCAAAAGAACTACACCATCAGCACTTCTCAATGTATTTCTGATGGATCATAGAAAAAGCAAGAGAATTCCATGAAAACATCTATTCCTTCTTCATTGACTATGCCAAAAGTTTTGACTGTGTGCATCACAACAAACTGGAAAATTCTTTAAGAGATGGGAATTCCAGACCACCTTATCTGCTCCGTGAGACACCTGTATGCAAGCCAAGAAGCAACAGTTAGAACCGGACATAGAACAAGGGACTGGTTCCAAATTGGGCAAAGGGTATGTTATATGAAGAGTTCAGTTCAGTTCAGTTCAGTCGCTCAGTCATGTTCGATTCTTTGTGACCCAACGAACCGCAGCATGCCAGGCCTCCCTGTATATCACCAACTCCCGGAGTCTACCCAAACCCATGTGCATCGAGTCGGTGATGCCATCCAGCCATCTAGCCTCTGTCATGCCCTTCTCCTGCTGCCCTCAATCTTTCCTAACATCAGGGTCTTTTCCAATGAGTCAGCTCTTCACATGAGGTGGCCAAAGTATTGGAGTTTCAGCTTCAACATCAGTCCTTCCAATGAACACCCAGGACTGATCTCCTTTAGGATGGACTGGTTGGATCTCCTTGCAGTCCAAGGGACTCTCAAGAGCCTTCTCCAACACCACAGTTCAAAAGCATCAATTCTTTGGCGCTCAGCTTTCTTCACAGTCCAATTCTCATATCCATACGTGACCACTAGAAAAACCATAGCCTTGACTAGACAGACCTTTGTTGGCAAAGTAATGTCTCTGCTTGTCAATATGCTGTCTAGGTTGGTCATAACTTTCCTTCCAAGGAGTAAGCATCTTTTAATTTCATGGCTGCAATCACCATCTGCAGTGATTTTGGAGCCCCAAGAAATAAAGTCTGATACTGTTTCCACTGTTTCCCCATCTATTTCCCATGAAGTGATGGGACCAGATGCCATGATGTTTGTTTTTTGAATGTTGAGCTTTAAGCCAACTTTTTCACGCTCCTCTTTCACTTTCATCAAGAGGCTCTTTAGTTCTTCACTTTCTGCCATAAGGGTGGTGTCATCTGCATATCTGAGAACATTATGTGAAATGCCAGGCTGGATGAAGCACAGGCTGGAATCAAGATTTCTGGGAGAAATATCAATAACCTCAGATATGCAGATGACACCACCCCTATGGCATAAAGCAAAGAGGAACTAAAAATCCTCATGATGAAGGTAAACAGGAGACTGAAAAAGCTGGGTTGAAACTCTACATTCAAAAAACAAAGATTGCAGCATCCGGTCCATTACTTCATGGCAAATAGATGGGGAAAAAATGCAAACAGTTGACAGACTTTAGTTTCTTTGGCTGCAAAATCGCTGCAGATGGTGACTGCAGCCATGAAACCACAAGATCATTTTCCTTGGAAGAAAATCTGTCACCAATATAGACAGCATATTAAAAAGCAGAGTCATTATTTGCCAAGAAAGGTCTGTATAGTCAAAGCTATGTTTTTTTTTTTTCCATTAGTTATGTGTGGATGTGAGGTTTGTACCATAAAGAAGGCTAAGCACTGAAAAATTGATGCTTCTGAGCTGTGGTGTTGGAGAAGACTCTTGAGAGTCCCTTGGACTGCAAGAAGATCAAACTTGCCAATCCTAAAATAATTCAATCCTGAATAGTCATTGGAAGAACTGATGCTGACACTGAAACTTCAATACTTTGGCCACCTGATGTGAAGAACTGACTCATTGAAAAAGACCTTGATGCTGGAAAAGATTGAAGGCATGAGGAAAAGGGGCAACAGAGAATGAGATGGTTGGATGGCATCACCGACTCGATGGACATGAGTTTGAGCAAGCTCTGGGAGATGGTGATGGACAGGGAAGCCTGGCATACTGCTGTCCTTGGGGTCGTAAAGACTTGGACATGACTGAGCAACTGAGCAACAACAGTACTTCTCTAAAATCAAGGTCATTAAAAACAAGAAACATCGTAGAAACCATCACAGAGAAGAGTTTCCTGATGAGACATGAATAATAAATGTAATGTGTTAACCTCAATGTGATCTTGAAACAGATAAAGACACTAAGGGAAAAACCAAGGATCTGTAGAATGCATCAGCTTTAGTTGGTAAGAGTTATCAAAATTTTATTCACTAGATGGACAAAAGTATCATGCCAAGGAAAGATGCTAAAAATAAGGGAAACTGGATATGGGAATATGTCAAATTCATATTAACTTTGGAATGATTTTAGAGATTTAAAACTGGTCTAAGTTCAGTTCAGTTGCTTAGTCATGTCCAACTCTTTGGACCCCATGAACCACAGCACCGCAGGCCTCCCTGTCCATCACCAACTCCAGGAGTTTACGCAAACTCATGTCCATTGAATCAGTGATTCCATCCAACCATCTCATCCTCTGTCATCCCCTTCTTCTCCTGACTTCAATCTTTCCAGCAGCAGGGTCTTTTCTAATGAGTCAACTCTTCACATCAGGTGGCCAAAGTATTGGAGCTTCAGCTTCAACATCAATCCTTCCAATGAATATTCAGGACTGATTTCCTTTAGGATGGACTGGTTTGACCTCCTTGCAGTCCAAGGGACTCTCAAGTGTCTTCTCCAACACCACAGTTCAAAAGCATCAATTCTTCAGTGGTCAGCTTTCTTTATAGTCCAACTGTCACATCCATACATGACTAATGGAAAAACCATAGACTTGACTGGTTGGATCTTTGTTGACAAAAAAATGTCTCTGCTTTTTAATATGCTGTCTAGGTTGGTCATAACTTTCCTTCTAATAAAACTGGTCTATAAAAGTATTTACATAAATGTCAAAATATTTTAATGTGCTGCTGCTATTAAATATTAATATATAAATGTAAGATATGATTATTATATACATAATTTAGATGTTTAAAATTTTGTGTGGGAAAATAAAGCAAAATATGTTTCATCTGAATTAAAGTGGTTTATGTGCACTTTAATTTTAGAAGGAAAGTGATATATATACATAACCTCTGAAATAGAATGCAGAACGTAACTAAATATGTATTTGATATCTCTATTCCATTAATAATATTTTCCAGGTTTCTATCACTGCATTACCAAAATTTACTTTGTATTGTATATATGTGTATATCGCTTTAACTAGTATATGATATTCTTTTTAAATTTATTTTTAATTGGAGGAAAATTAATTTATAACATTGTGTTTGTTTCTTCCATACATCAACATGTCAGCCATAGATATATATGTGTGCCCTCCCTCTTAAACATTTCTCCCAATCCTAACCTATCCCACACTTTTAGGCTGTTGCAGAGCACCAGATATGAGCTACCTGTGTCACACAGTGAGCTTCCACCAGCCAGCTATTCTATATGTGGTAATAGATATGCTTCAATGCTATTCTCGCAATTCATCCCACCTTCTCCTTCCCCCACTGTTCACAAGTTTGTTCTTTGTGTATCCTTTGCTGCCCTGAAAATAGGTTCATAAGTACCATCTTTCTGGATTCCATATATATTATATGTTATATTTGTTTTTCTCTTTCTGACTTAGTTTACTCTATTTAATAAGCTCTTGTTTCATCCACCTCATTAGAAATGACTCAAGATCTAAAAAGGGTGTATTTTCAAACCTTACATTCCATTACTTAACATAATACTTCGTTTGTTGCTCAAGCAATATTTATTGAAAAAATAACCAAATAAATGTAAAAGAATGGATTTTATAAACCTATAGCATAGAAGTACTATCAAAACATAATCAGATATGATTATAGAATAGTTTAAATTATGAACCAATTATATTTCATTGTAAAGATCAAAAATATAACTTCATGTCATCATCTTATTAAATATCATATAGGATTTAAATTATATTTTAAAATTTTATTTAAGAAAATAGATATATATTTCAAATGATTTAAAATGATTTATATACAGATTATTTTTAGAGAGAAAAAAACAAGATAAAAAGTGACATGCATGTAAACTTTCAAATAGAATACAGAATATAACTATATATGTATCTCATATGCCTATTCCATTAATAATAAATTGAATAAATCAAACTGTCAATTTTTAAATGCTTAAGAAATTGAGATCAAGAAGAGAGCATATATTCATAAAATAGGTATGTGCCTCATATTAGTATATAAAATATTAAATGTTTTTATGTCTTTCAAAAAGCTACATGTATAAAAACATAGTATTTTCTCTAGAGTTCATTTATTTTTAATGCAAAAACCAGTGGAAAAGATTCTATGAGTATTGATAAATCAAGATCTGTGTCATATAAAAATATATCTTTATATTCATTCTTGCAACTAACACAATGACAACTTTTATAAGATAATTTTTATAATTTTTAACATATAGGTGTATTATATTACTTCAAAGTACTATTCAGCCAAAATAATTTAACCAAAAGTCCGTATGAGTTGGACTAATCATTTGCTTTACATAAGTTGGATGAATCTAGCAATATATCTTATAATATAAGGAAAAATGGCTGGACTTAATGTTTTATGTAGTCTTCTGTTAATACTGGTTCTCTCAGTATTGCTTTTGAAAGGCATGCAGGTCAGTTCAGTAACTCAGTCCTGTCTGGCTCTTTGCAACTCCATGGACTGCAGCACTCCAGGCGTTCATCCATCACCAACACCTGGAGCTTGTCCAAACTCATGTCTATCGAGTCAGTAATGCCATCCAACCATCTCATCCTCTGTCATTCCCTTCTTCTCCCACTTTCAATCTTTCCCAGCATTAGGGTCTTTTCAAGTGAGTCAGCTCTTTGCATCAGGTGGCCAAAGTATTGGAGTTTCAGCTTCAGCATCATTCCTTCCAAAGAAATCCCAGGGCTGATCTCCTTTAGAATGGACTGGTTTGATCTCCTTGTAGTCCAAGGGACTCTCAAGAGTCTTCTCAAACACCATAGTTCAAAAGCATCAGTTCTTTGGTGCTCAACTTTCTTAATGATCCAACTCTCACATCCATATATGACTACTGGAAAAGCCATAGCTTTAACTAGATGGACCTTTGTCAGCAAAGTTATGTCCTTGCTTTTTAATAAGCTCTATAGATGGTCATAGCTTTTCTTCCAAGGAGCAAGTGTCTTTTAATTTCATGGCTGCAGTCACCATCTGCAGTAATTTTGGAGCCCAAGAAAATATAGCCTATAACTGTTTGCATTTTTCCCCATCAATTTGTCATGAAGTTTTGGGACTGTATGCCATGATCTTCGTTTATTGAATGTTGAGTTCAAAGCCAGCTTTTTCACTCTCCTCTTTGCTTTTTTCATCAAGAGACTCTTTAGTTCCTCTTTTCTTTTGTCCATAAAGGTAGTGTCATTTGAAAACCTGAGGTGAGATTATTGATATTTCTCCCTGGAATCCTGATTCCAGCTTGTGCTTCACCCAGCCCAGCATTTCAAATGATATACTCTGCATAAAAATTAAATAAACTGGGTAACAATATACAGCCTTGACAGACTCCTTTCCAAATATTGAACCAGTCTGTTTTTCTAAGCCAGGTCTAACTGTTGCTTCTTGACCTGCATACAGGTTTCTCAAAAGGGAGGTAAGGGAGTCTGGTATTTTCATCTCTTTAAGAATTTTCCAGTTTGTTGTGACTCACAAAGTCAATGGCTTTGCCGGTCAATGAAGAAGTATATGTTCTTCTGGAACCCTCTTGTTTTTTCAATGATCCAGCGGATGTTGGCAATTTGATCTCTGGTTGCTCTCATTTTTATAAAACCAGATTGAACATATGGAAATTCTTGGCTCAAGTACTGTTGAGGTCTGTCTCACTTGGATAATTTTGAGTATTACTTTGCTAGAATGTGAGATGAGTGCAATTGTGCAGTAGTTTGAGCATTCTTTGTGTTGCCTTTCTTTAGGATTGGAATGAAAACTGACCTTTTCCAGTCCTGTGGCCACTGCTGAGTTTTCCAAATTTGCTGTCATATTGAGTGCAGCACTTTCACAGCATCTTCTTTTAGGATTCGAAATCGCTCAGCTGTAATTCCATAACCTCTACTAGCTTTGCTCATAGTGGTGCTTCCTAAGGCCCTCTTGACTCCTCATTCCAGGATGTCTGGCTCTAGTTTAGTGATCATACCATTGTGGTTATCTTGGGCATGAAGATCTTTGTATAGTCCTGTGTATTCTTGTCACCTCTTCTTAATATCTTCTGCTTCTTCTAGGTCCACACCATTCCTGTCCTTTATTGAGCCCATCTTTGCATGAAATGTTCCATTGGTATCTCTAATTTTCTTGAGGAGATCTCTAGTCTTTCCCATTCTATTGTTTTCTTCTATTTCTTTACATTGATTACTAAGGAAAGCTTTGTTATATCTCCTTGCTACTCTTTGGAACTCTGCATTCAGATGGATGTATCTTTCTTTTTTTTCTTTTGCCTTTAGCTTGAAAGTCATTGGGAGATAGCAATTTAGAGAATATAAACTTAACAAGTCCTATAACAAAATTAGTCTATATTGTCCATTCATAGACTGAACAATGAACTCATATGAAGTTGATAATCCTCTTGTAAAAATTAAAGAGCTGTAAAAGATATATATTTACTTAGAAATAGATAAATGTTGTGAATACTATTTTTTTATCCAAACATGTTTGCAGATTTACTTACAATTAAAACACATGAGATGGAGCATCTAGAAAAGAATCTATTCTGGAAGTATAATAAGATATGTATAATTAAAAAATAAAGTCAGATGTTAATAATTTATACTAAAGTTTTCAGTAATGATCCATGGTACTCTTTAAATAAAATAATTTGGAAAATATTGATCTTATAGAAAATATTGATCATATAGAAAATAAGGTAATTTTCTATATGGTGTTATTAACCATAACCTTACAATATATTGATGGACACCTGACAAAAATTATAACTTTGATTTCTAAATAGTAGAGATACACGTGTGGATGCTATTCTATTAAAGAAGAATGTTGGTGGTCTAAGAAGGAATAATTCATAAAAAATCATCTATACATAATTATTTATTTTTTGGGTACATCATATGATCAGTTCATCTTAAAGCTGTAGCAAATTTTCAGGAATTTATGACAAAAATAAGGACTGGACTTTCATTTCTATTTTAACCCTCTGTAAATGCTCTCTGATTTTTTTCAAGAGAAAATTACTTCCAACTCTGATTCTTGCATCAGATTTCTGTCCCTGTTAATGGGATATCATCATTCCTAAGACTCAATTAGTAGCTTGATTGGCACACTTGAATTATCCTTCCTACATGCACAATCAAAGAGGCCACAAGTGAGATTTTTATTGTCTTCTTGTGATGTGCAATGTAAAACTGCTCTTAGAGCTTTTTTGTCACTGTTGTGTGCTTGTCTCTGCTTCCCACTGGGTTAGAGGCTCTATCAGATGATACCATATTTAATTACATTTCTTCTGGGCACTTGGCACAAAATCTGCCAATTTTACTTTCTCAATAAATATTTGTTGAATAAAAACAAGTCCTTATGTCTTGTGAATTCCAATTCATTAGTATATTTAAAATCAATTTGCCTCTTTTCACCCCTATTATAGCCTCATTTATGACTCTACACTTCTAGTCTTAGTTCTTTTCAGTCTCTTCTCTTTATTTCTCTGTATTGAAGCTAGAGTGGTTTTTCTAATCAGTAACAGTAGCTTCCACTCCAACAGATAAGAGCCCTCCATGGATCACCAATGCTCTTGGGATACAATTCACTTTTCCTTTTTTTTTTCTTTTTACCCCAATCTATCATCATTCACCTTGTCTCCTAGCTAACATTACCAGTTTCATCTTTTCACACCTAATATTTCACTTCTACACCCCAGACATATGAACCACCTTTATGTCCTTGAGCATGCCACCCAGTTATTTACCTCTAAAGCTTGCACTCCCTTTTCTATTTGAAACACTCTTTCCTTAAACTGTTCAGGGCTAACACCAAGCCATTCTCTGTGTCTCAGGTTAAAGATATGAGAATAAGTATAGATCCAAGAAAATATTATGAAAAGGACATTTAGTTTGCTTCTCTGTCCTAACTATTGCAAACAGTGCTGCATAGGACGTTGGGGTGCATGTATCTCTTCGCATTATTCTTTTCTCCACGTATAGGACCAGGCGTGGGATTGCTGAATCATCATTTTTTAAAAAAACCTGCATACAGTTCTTCATAGTGGTAGTACCAATTTATATACCCACCAACCGTGTAGGAAGGTTCCCTTTCTCCACACCCTCTCTAGTATTTATTGTTTGTAGATTTTTTTAATGATGGCCATTCTGATGGGTGTGAGGGGATACCATATTTTTGATTTGAATTTCTCTAATAATTAGTAATGTTGAGCATCTTTTCATGTGCATTTTAGCCATCTGTCTGTCTTCTTTGGAAAAATATCGATTTAGATCTTCCACATATTTTTGACTGATGTATTTACAAACATGCATACCATTCGGTGGCTAGGTTATGTCTGACTCCCTGTGATCCCATGGACTGCAGCACGCCAGACTTCCCTGTCCTTCACTACCTCCCAGAGTTCGCTCAAACTCATGTCCATCGAGTCGTTGATGCCATCCAACTATTACATCTACTGCCTCTCCCTTCTCCTTCTGCCTTCAATCTTTCCCAGCTTCAGGGTCTTTCCCAATGAGTCAGTTCTCATCAGGTGGCCAAACAATTAGAGCTTCAGCTTCAGCATCAGTCCTTCCAATGAATATTCAAGGTTGATTTCCTTTAGGGTTGCCTGACTTGATCACCTTTCTGTCCAAATAACTTTCAAGAGTATATACATATATCCTCCAATCTTTTACAGATTTTCCCATTTAGGTTATTACAGAATATTGAATAGAGTTCATTGTGCTATACAGTAAGTCCTCCTTGGCTATCTGTCTTACATAAAGTAGTGTAGGATGGGCTGGTATATGGGGGCACACCACTAAACAGTGGGGTTTATTTCGTAAGTAGACCCTGCTTCCGCTAGGGGCATTCCCAGACACAAAATCCTTAATTCCTTTCTACTCTGCTGTATCCTTACAGCCAACAGAGGTCCTCTCATTGATTCACTCTCTTAACTCCATGCTTTAGGACTCAACCCTTGTCAGTATTGGTGGGTTCCATATCTCAGAAAGGGGCACCAAGAGTTGATTCTCAAGAAGGCTTTGGGGTGGGTGGTGCATAGGACCCTGGGGTCCACGTGGGCAGAGGAAGACTTGGCTTGAGGGGCAGGCAAGTCTGCTTTGATGGCTTCCCCTCCCAGTAACCTTGGAGACAGATGGTGGGAAAGGGGCTGCAATTGTACTGCACTCAGCATCAACACCTTGCTTCTACGGTGTTCCAGGCTTTTTCCATAAACTTTCTTACTTGTATAGCTCCTTATTCCAGTTCCATCAGGAACAGTTCCATAAGTGAACAGCTGTTCCCTCCCTGGATCAGTGCTTCAAATCTCACTTTTCAACACCCAGTCCACCTCTGCAACAGGAAACATTCTGGGATGTGCAAGGGTTGCAGCACAGACCATGTGTTCAATTTTTACTTTGTTCTGCCTTCCATGGACCATCAGCTGTGTTCTCCTTTGCTCTGCTGTAGGTCCTTTTCTGTCCTAGCTGATTTCCCCATAATCACAGTGTTTTTTTTTTTGTTTGTTTGTTTGTTTGTTTGTTTGTTTTTTATTGAGTGAGGGAGCTTTCTTCATTTGCAGCCTCCTGCCGGATTGCTTCTCCCTTTTTTGATTCCTCTTTTCTTTTTTTCTTTCTTTCATCCTATCTGGTTGCAAGGGGATTTTTTTTTTTTTTGTCCTTTTTGGTGTCTGAAGTCTTCAGCTAGTGTTCAGGAAGAACTCTGTGAGAACTGTTCCATTTGTAGTTGCATTCTTGATGTGCTGATGAGGAGAGATGAATTCCACATCCTCCTCTTCTGCCATTTTGACTGTGATTTATGTCAGTGTTCTGTCTATGCTTTCCTCTAAGAATTTTAAAATATCCAGCCTTAAAATTAGGTCTTTAATCCATTTTGAGTTTACTTTTGTGTATGGTGTCAAGGAGTGTTTTAATTTCATTTATTAACAAGCAGCTGTCCAGTTTTCCCAGCACTGTTTATTGAAGCGACTCTCTATTTTCCATTGTATGCTTTTGTCTCATTCTCATAGGTTAGGTGACCATACAAGTATGAGTTTACCTCTAAATCTTCTATGCTGTTCCCCTGAGGAATGAATAAAGAAGTTGTGGTACATATAAGCAATGGAATATTAGTCAGCCATAAAAAATAAATGCCATCTGTAGCAACATGGATGGACCTAGAAATTGTCATACTGAGTGAAGTAAGTGAGACAGAGAAAGACAAATATATAGTATCAGTTATATGTGTAATCTAAAATGAACTTATTTACTAAGAAGAAATAAATTTTCAGGTGTAAAAAACAAACTTAAGGTTACCAGAGAGTAAGGAGGAAGAGAGGGGAGTAATTGAGACATTGAGATTTACATATACTCACCACAGTATGTAAAATAGATAACTAATAAGGACCTGGACAGGAGTAACCCCACTTCCAAGGAGTGGTGGCTGCAAGGTTTTAGGAGGGCCAAGAGGAGCTACTCCATGTTCAAGGTCAGAAGGGGTGGCCATGAGGAGACACCTCTCATCCAAGATAAGGAGCATTGTCTATGCATTGCTGGAGCAGCTGTGAAGAGATACTCCACGTCCAAGGTAAGAGAAACCCAAGTAAGATGGTAGGTGTTGTAAGAGGGCATCAGAGGGCAGACACACTGAGACCACAGTCACAGAAAACTAACCAATCTGATCACACAGACCACAGCCTTGTCTAACTCAGTGAAACAAAGCCATGCTGTGGTGAGGCTACCCAGAATGGGCAGGTCATGGTGGAGAGGTCTGACAGAATGTGGTCCACTGGAGAAGGGAATGGCAAACTGCTCAGTATTCTTGCCTTGAGAACCCCATGAACAGTACGAAAAGGCAAAATGATAGGATACTGAAAGAGGAACTCCCCGGGTGGGTAGGTGCCCAATATGCTACTGGAGATCAGTGGAGAAATAACCCCAGAAAGAATGAAGGAATGGAGCCAAAGCAAAAACAATACCCAGTTGTGGATGTGACTGGTGATAGAAGCAAGGTCCGATGCTGTAAAGAGCAATATTGCATAGGAACCTGGAATGTCAGTTCCATGAATCAAGGCAAATTGGAAGTGATCAAACAGGAGATGGCAAGAGTGAACATTGACATTCTAGGAATAAGCAAATGAATATGGACTGGAATGGCTGAATTTAACTCAGATGACGATTATATCTACTACTGTGGGCAGGAACCCCTTAAAAGAAATGGAGTAGCCATCATGGTCAACAAAAGAGTCCGAAATGCAGTACTTGGATGCAGTTTCAAAAACGACAGAATGATCTCTGTTTGTTTCCAAGCAAACCATTCAATATCACTGTAATCGAAGTCTATGTCCCAACCAGTAATGCTGAAGAAGCTGAAGTTGAATGGTTCTATGAAGACCTACAAGACCTTTTAGAACTAACGCCCCCCAAAAGATATCCTTTTCATTATAGGGGACTGGAATGCAAAAGTAGGAAGTCAAGGAACACCTGGGTAACAGGCAAATTTCGCCTTGGGGGAACGGAATGAAGCAGGTCAAAGGCTAAGAGAGTTTCGCCAAGAGAACGCACTGATCATAGCAAACACCCTCTTCCAACAACACAAGAGAAGATTCTACACATGGACATCACCAGATGGTCAATACCGAAATCAAATTGATTATATTCTTTGCAGCCAAAGATGGAGAAGCTCTATACAGTCAGCAAAAACAAGACCAGGAGATGACTGTGACTCAGATCATGAACTAACTCCTTATTTCCAACTTCAGACTTAAACTGAAGAGTAGGGAAAACCACTAGACCATTCAGGTATGAGCTAAATCAAATCCCTTATGATTATACAGTGGAAGTGAGAAATAGATTTAAGGGACTAGATCTGATAGATAGAGTGCCTGATGAACGATGGATGGAGGTTCAGGACATTGTACAGGAGACAGGGATCAAGACCATCCTCATGGAAAAGAAATGCAAAAAAGCAAAATGGCTGTCTCGGAAGGCCTTACAAATAGCTAAGAAAAGGAGAGAAGTTAAAACCAAAGGAGAAAAGGAAAGATATAAGCATCTGAATGCAGAGTTCCAAAGAATAGCAAGGAGAGATAAGAAAGCCTTCCTCAGCAATCAATGCAAAGAAATAGAGGAAAACAACAGAATGGGAAAGACTAGAGATCTCTTCAAGAAAATTAGAGATACCAAGGGAACATTTCATGCAAAGATGGGCTTGATAAAGGCCAGAAATGGTATGGACCTAACATAAGCAGAAGATATTAAGAATAGGTGGCAATAATACAGAAGAGAACTGTTCAAAAAAATTCTTCACTACCAAGATAATCACGATGGTGTGACCTAGAGCCAGACATCATGGAATGGGAAGTCAAGTGGGCTTTAGAAAATATCACTATGAACAAAGCTAGTGGAAGTGATGGAATTCCACTTGGTCTATTTCAAATCCTGGAAGATGATGCTGTGAAAGAGCTGCACTCAATATGCCAGCACATTTGGAAAACTCAGCAGTGGCCACAGGACTGGAAAATGTCAGTCTTCATTCCAATCCCAAAGGAAGGCAATGTCAAAGAATGCTCAAACTACCACACAATTGCACTCATCTCACATGCTAGTAAAGTAATGCTCATAATTCTCCAAGCCAGCTTTTAGCAATACATGAACCGTGAACTTCCAGATGTTCAAACTGGTTTTAGAAAAGGCAGAGGAACCAGAGATCAAATTGCCAACATTCGCTGGATCATGGAAAAAGCAAGAGAGTTCCAGAAAAACATCTATTTCTGCTTTATTGACTATGCCAAAGCCTTTGAGTGTGTGGATCACAATAAACTGTGGAAAATTCTGAAAGAAATGGGAATACCAGACCACCTGACCTGCCTCTTGAGAAACCTGTATGCAGGTCAGGAAGCAACAGTTAGAACTGGACATGGAACAATAGACTGGTTCCAAATAGGAAAAGGAGTATGTCAAGGCTGTATACTGTTACCCTACTTATTTAAATTCTATGAATAGTACATCATGAGAAATGTTGGGCTGGAAGAAGCACAAGCTGGAAACAAGATTGCCGGGAGAAATATCAATAACCTCAGATATGCAGATGACACCACCCTTATGGCAGAAAGTGAAGAGGAACTCAAAAGCCTCTTGATGAAAATAAAAGAGGTGAGTGAAAAAGTTGACTTAAAGCTCAACATTCAGAAAACGAAGATCATGGCATGTGGCCCCATCATTTCATGGCAAATAGATAGGGAAACAGTGGAAACAGTGTCAGACTTTATTTTCTGGGGCTCCAAAATCACTGCAGATGGTGATTGCAGCCATGAAATTAAAAGACACTTCCTCCTTGGAAGGAAAGTTATGACCAACTTAGATAGCATATTCAAAAGCAGAGACATTACTTGGCCAACAAAGTTCCATCTAGTCAAGGCTATGGTTTTTCCAGTGGTCATGTGTGGATGTAAGAGTTGGACTGTGAAGAAAGCTGAGTGCTGCTGAAGAATTGATGCTTTTGAACTGTGGTGTTGGAGAAGACTCTTGAGAATCCCTTGGACTACAATGAGGTCCAACCAGTCCACCCTAAAGGAGATCAGTCCTGGGTGTTCTTTGGAAGGACTGATGCTAAAGCTGAAACTCCAATACTTTGGCCACCTCATGCGAAGAGTTGACTCATTCTAGAAGACCCTGATGCTGGGAGGGATTGGGGGCATGAGGAGAAGGGATTGACAGAGGATGAGATGGCTGGATTGCATCATCAACTCTATGGACATGAGTTTGAGTGAACTCTGGGAGTTGGTGATGGATAGGGAGGTCTGGCATGGTGTGATTCATGGGTTTGCAAAGAGTTGGACACGACTGAGCAACTGAACTGATCTGAACTGAATAAGAACTTACTGTACAGCACAGGAAACTCTACTCAATACTCTGTAATGGCAAATATGGGAAAATAACTTAAAAAGAGTGAATATATGTATATGTATAACTTTCATTTTACTCTACACCTGAAGGTAACACATTTTAAATCAAATATACTCCAAATTTTTTAAAGAGTAAAAAGCAAAAAAATGATAGGAAAAGAAAGAGAAAACTTCAGATTTCCAGTTGATCATGTAAGCATTTGGAAATCATCTCTTCCTCTGTTGAATCAAGTCAAAAACTGAATCAACTGTAAAATGCTAAAGCTGAACCTCCAGTACTTGGCCAGGATTTGAAATAGCTCCACTGGAATTCCAGCACCTCCACTAGCTTCGCTCATAGTGATGCTTTCTAAGGCCCACTTAACTTCACATTCCAGGATGTCTGGCTCTAGGTGAGTGATCACACCATCTTGATTATCTTGGTCGTGAGGATCTTTTTTGTACAGTTCTTCTGTGTATTCCTGCCACTTGTTTTTAATATTTACTGCTTCTGTTAAGTCCATACCATTTCTGTCCTTTTTCGACATATATATGACATAGTAGATGTTAATTTATTGTGGTAATCATTGTATGTTATATGTAAGTCAAATCATTGTACTGTACACATTAAACTTACAGAGAGGCCTTATGCCAATTACTCTATCTTTTCATGTGTATAATTCTTAATAATATTGATTTCTTATTGAGTAACTTTTTAAGGTGTATTTTTCAAAGAATCTTTGGATTTCATCTAATTTGGTGAATTTATTTTCATAATGTTGTTCATAATAAGTATTTACTGTGCTTTCAATGTCTCAGAATAGTAATGGTACCTTGTTCATTCTTTTACACTGATTGAGTTCTTTCTTTTTTTTTTATTGTACTTTCTAAACAGTTGTCAGTGGCAGCTGTCTTTTCAAAGAACCAATACTGTTTTATTGATATTCTATATTATTTTTTGTTTTGTATTTCACTGATTTCCTAGTTTACCATTAAACTGCTTCTTCTGTTTTATTTTCTTTGGTTTTCTTAAAGTTGCCAATTTGATCATCTTTAACTTCTCTTTGCTTCTAATGTAAGAACTTAAATGCATAAAAGTATAAATTTCACACTGCAGACTATTAGCAGCAAGCCACATACTTTGATATGTTTATTTCATTATTATTTATTTAAAAATATTTTCTATTTTCCCTTGTGATTAATTATTTGACACTAGTTTTATATAAAATCTATTTTAGTTTCTAGATGACTTAATTAGTATTCTCATTATATTATGGATAAATGATAAAAATCTGTATAATTTAATCCTGCAAAATAAATTATTGAGTGTATCTCAGTCTATGATATATCTTAGCAAAAATACTTGCAAATAATTTGTATACCTATTTTGATGAATGTTTTATCCTATAAATAGAAATTAGATCAATTCAGATACATTGTTTAGATTTACTATATTTCTTCTGGTTTTTTTACCAATAGTTCTATTCCACTTTGAGAAAAATTTGGTAAACTTTTACTGTATTTTTCAGCTTTTTTATTCATCTCTTTACTTTATGAACTTCATTATGTATCTTTATGTTAATGGTTGCATATATATGCATTATTGTAATTTTTTTTTCAAAGTTTTGATAGTTTTACCAATTTGATTGTTCTTTTTTATCTCTGGTAATATTCCTTGTCTATTTAGTTGGACATTAAACACACCTGATTTTTTATGCCTAATTTGATGATTTAGCTATCTTCTTTCTTTCAACCAGTCTGTCTTTATATTTACAGTACATCTAATATTAACAGGATATAATAATACAATACCCTCAAAAAATCCAAGGTAATGATCATTTCCTTGTAACTAGTGTTTATTTACATATAGTGTAATTACTGATGAAATTGGTTTTAAGTTTTTCATCTTGTTATTTGTTCTTCACGTGTCCCCTGTTCTTTTGTGACTTCTTTTATTTTTTTAGTATTTATTTAATTATATGGCTGTGCAGGGTCTTAGTTGCAGCATGTGGGATCTAGTTACCTGACCAGAGGTCGAACCCTGGCCCCCTGCATTGGGAGCGCAGAATCTTAGCTATTGGACTGACAGGGAAGTTCCCTTTGTGACTTCTATTGAGATGATCAAAAAAAATTTTTAGGACTTCATATGGTTTCTTCTATTAGCTTTATAATTATGCCTCTTTGTATATAATAGCGGTTACTCCAGACAGCATAATAAGTATTCTTAATTTATCACAGTCTACCTTGAATTAACATTGATTTATTTCATACATAATGTAAGAAATGACATTATAATGTTATTTATTCACCTTCCTATTTCCTTCTTGCTTTATTATTTCTAATTTTTTAATCATGAAAAATGTCAGAAGTGGGAGAATAAAAGCAATGAAGACATATTAATGACTTACATTTAGAAAAGTGGCTCTCTGTGCTGGATAGATAAAAAAAAGAGAACCATAGTCTTTGTATTCAAATGCTTTAAAAATTATTAAAAATATTGAATATATTTAAAAGACTAACAGAAAAATGGGTTATATCACTTTTAATTGTATAGAGAAAATGACCAGTAAATATTAAATAATAAAACACATTGCACAAATATGTATTTCATGTTTGAATATGCATAAGAAGTGCCTGGAAATATATACCAAACTATTAATTCCAATTATTATTAATGATAGAATGTCAAGAAATTCTTTCAAAATAGAATTTCTATATTTTTGGATTTGCTGATTTGGATTTGACATTTAATTATTAAAAATGTATGAATTTTAAAAATTCAGCTCAGTCACTCAGTTGTGTCCGACTCTTTGTGTCCCCATGGACTGTAGCATACCAGGCTTCCCTGTCCATCACCAACTTCTGGAGCTTGCTGAAATTCATGTCCATCCAGTCAGTGATTCCATATGAGCATCTTATCCTCTGTCTCTGAGCATTCTGCTCATGCCTTCAGTCTTCCCCAGAATCAGGGACTTTTCCAATGAGTTAGTTCTTTGTATCAGGTGGCCAAAGTATTGGAGTTTCAGCTCCAGCATCAGTCCTTCCAGTGAATATTCAGGACTGATTTCCTTTAGGATGGACTGGTTGGATCTCCTTGCAGTCCAAGGGACTAAGCATCAATTCTTTGGTGCTAAGCTTTCTTTATAGTCCAACTCTCATATCCATACATGGCTACTGGAAAAACCATAGCTTTGACTAGATGGGCCTTTGTCAGCAACGTAATAAATGTATATGAGTTTTTAAAATTAGGGTTAAACCAAAAATAAATAGGACAATATGAAAGTAGGAAAAAATGACAGAAATAAAATCCAATCAATTTAACAAACATATTTTAGGCTATGGAGAGTTTATTTGGTTTACAGTCTGAGTATGTATAGAGTCAGTAATGAGAAAGTATTGAAAAATATAAGAAATAGTTAATATATTTGGTAGTTATTTGTCCAGAAGATGTCAGTGAAGAATGATATCCAGTTCACTGATCAATTCCAAGTTTATACAACCCATCACTTCTGTGACTGGAGGTAGGGGATATCAGAAAAAATATTTTATTTGTAAATTAGTGTAGGAAGAGGAAGAAAAATCAGGGAATGCTTATTTCATCACTCATTTTGATGAGAAATTTAGTTCCTGTATGGAGGCTAAAACTAATATGATAGAGGATTTAATGAAATAGACACAGATCTAGAATAATAAGGATAAAAATAAAATTAAAATAGCAAGCAGCAGTATCAACTACACATCTAGAATTCCACTTTTAAGTGAACTTATTTTTCTGTTGCATTCTCTAGACCCATAGAAGACATTGCTATTCTGTCTTCAAATTTGATGTTCAACATTTTCACATCTCTGTGTTTTCTCTTTTTGTTTCCTCTGTTCCTATCAGCTTCATCTTGGACATTCCATGCTAAAATCTCCCATTATGAATCTCCTACTTAAACTGTTATTATTTTTGAGGGAAAAAATGTAAAATTGAAACATTTTGGCCAATAAGTAACAGCAGGACGTGTGCATTTCCCTGAGAACATAGCTTGCACATATTGTGAGCCATACAGGATGTATTGCTTGCTTACTTGCTTACTCTTTTAATGTTGTCAGAGAGCAGTCCTTTGAACTTGCCTCCAACCAGATAAAAATATTATGACGAGCTACAACCAAGGCTTATTACTTGTCTCTCAAGGAATGTAATAAAGTTATTTCTAGCATCTCTTCTATTAAAAAACAGTCTCTGTCAGTGTAGCTAAAGCATGCTTACATCTCCCAGAAGAGATTGGAGGAAGAATTGTGAAAATTTGACAAAAGCAAAAATAAACTCTACTAGCTTAATTAATTATTGCTAATGTTTTATTTATTTTTTAAAATTGAAGTCTAGTTGATTTAAAAGGTTGTGTTTGTTTCTGCTGTACAGAAAAGTGATTCAAAAAAAAACAAAAGAAAAGTGATTCAGCTATACATATTTTTCTATTGCTTCTATTATGGCTTATTACAAGATATTGAATATAGTTCTCTGTGCTATACAGTAAGACCTTGTTGTTTAAGTATTTTATGTATAGTAATTTTTATCTGTTAATTCTCAACTCCTAATTTATCCCCTCTTCAACCCCTTTTTTCTTTAGTAACCATAAATTTATTTTCTATGTCTATGAGTCTCTTTAGATTTTAAAACATTTATGACAATATATTAGTATAAAATCTTTGCAAAAACAAAACTTTTATATTATTTGTTCAATCAGATTAATTGATCCTAAGAATACCAAATTTCAGAGCCAAATTCCCCTACTGTTGCATTTCTACCTCAGTCCCAACTAAAATAATTGATTATGGATTTGGATACATCAGTTTTAGATAGAATCTTAGATGAAATCTCATTATTCTACATAATAACTCTAATAATAATGACGATAATGACATTTCTCAACTAATATTACATTTAATTTGTTTTAGCCATATTGCCTTGTTTTTTTTCTCCTTTTCTAACACAAATTACATAACCAATGTTCTATTGATGACTAGTCTATATTAGAATAGTCATTTTTCCTTTAATTTAATTGGAGAATATTTCAAGTAAACACACATCTTAGGTATTTAACATTAGGTATTCAAATAGAGTTTTATCTTTTCTGTTCCTTTCAAATTCTAAATTTCCATCAAACATCTCAAAGAAAAAGTGGCATTAATATTTTAAGGCCTGGGCACCGTATGTGTAAGCTGTTTAAAAATCTTCATAGTAAGAAAGCCATCTTTGAAGCAACTTCATTATCAAACAATTTTGTGACTGAACAAAAGTGTGTCCTTCAATCCCCATTATCTGCTGTAGAGATCAAAACTATTTGCAAAGCTTTCTGATTCCAGCCATAAAGCCCTTAGAAATACTCTTGATTGGGATTGAAACAGCAACAGTTTTTCCAGGAATGTGATAAAAACTATGCACAAGCCTTTCTTATTTTTTTTTTTACTTTTATGTTTTTTAATATTTAATATCATATTTTTCTCTTCTATTATGTTTACTGTCAACTGATATTTCTACTTATGCTTTAGGTAAACCTAATTTTCTAGTATTTTGTTTGCTTCCACATGAAATTACATCCAGTGAGTTTGTATTTTACAAAATACAAAGAATTATATTCATACACTATGCTTTATTCTTACTGCTAGCTTTGGACTCAAATTTCAGAGTACTGGGTGTCTTCTATGTTTGAAACTGTTATCTACTATTTTTGCACTGTTGCCATATATAAATAATCTGTATTCCAATGTATTGAGAAATGCTAATGATGACAAATTTCATAGATAGACTCTTGAACTCCTTTACCAGAAGCCATCTTAAAATATGTCTTTTAATAAATCATTGATTTGGATTAACCTGGAAGTTATCACTGGGTATCTTCAATACACAGACACTGCTAATTAGAGTTAATATTGGTACTAGACACAGTTTGTACTAGGTATGCATCCAGAGTAAACTTTTACTACAATAAATCCTAGAGAGGCTTATCAATACAAAAACCAATTAACAAGTCTGAAAGAATGAGGATAAACCAATTCTTGTTCTATTGCAATGGACTATAATTTTGTGATAGTGGCTGAGAACCAGGGATTCTGAGAAGAGCTTAACAATACCATGACAGGTATGGAATAGTGTCAGTTATTAATATTTCCAGGTATTTGGAAGTATACAACTTTACTAAATTATGGAACAACTATTTTGTTGAGAACATGTTGAAAACTTAGGTCTGTATTAGTGACCTGATCTATCAATGAGAGAACCATAAACTATAAACTTTTTAAAACGTCTAAGCCCAATGGTCAGATCTACATTTAGATACAATTTTACAATATTAATATAAGAATAATGAATGCATTTTAAAAATTGAGATGGAATTCACATAACATAAAATTATTTTAAAATTTAAAATTCAATGACATTCACAATGTTATTCAAGACCCACCTATATAACTTTAAAAAACATTTTTATTGCTCTTAAAAAACCAGATATTAAATAATCACTTCTCATATCAACCTACTCAAATGCAACTGGCAACCATCAAATGGTTTTTGTCTCTGTGGATTTACCTATTCTAGACATTTCATACAAATGGAATTATATAACATGTGACCTTTTGAGTCTTTTTTTTTTTCATGATGTTTTTAAAGCTCTTCTCCATTGTAACATGTATCAGGACCCCATTCATGTGTATAGCAGTTTAATATTCCATTGTATGGACACACTAAATTTGGTTATCCATGATCTATTGTGAGAGATTTTAGCTGTCTCCAACTTTTGTATATTGTAAATAGGTTTTTATTACCAATAATCAATGTTTTGATTTGAACATATATTTAATTATTTGGGGTGAGAAAAGGAAAAGGAAAGTGAAGTCATTCAGTCTTGTCCGACTCTGCGACCCCACGCACTATAGCCTATCAGGCTCTTCCATCCATGGGATTTTCCACGCAGGGGTACTGGAGTGGGTTGCCATTTCCTTCTCCTTATTATTTGGGGTATATACAAATAATAGAATGCTTGGTCCTGTGATTATTCTGTTTAACTTTTTGAGGAACCACAAGATATTCTTCCACAATGAGTATATCATTTTTATTCCTACCATCCATGTATTCAATATGAGACTCCTGATTTCTCCATACGCATGACAACATTTCTTATTTTTTAAAACACATTATTGTTA
This sequence comes from Bubalus bubalis, assembly GCF_019923935.1. NCBI lineage: Eukaryota > Metazoa > Chordata > Mammalia > Artiodactyla > Bovidae > Bubalus > Bubalus bubalis. The sequence continues at coordinate 82,609,980 of NC_059169.1, read as the reverse complement.
TTATAGCCATAAGTTTTGTAGGCTTAAACCTGCTCTTTGGGTCTTTTAGGCTCTACTAATTATTATTACTATTATTTTCTGTTCTTTGACTGGATATTTTCAGGGTACTATCTTCAAGTTTGCTGATTCTTCTGCCTCTTCCAATCTGCTGGTAAAACCCTCTAGTAAAAATTTAATTTCACTTATTGTATTTTTCAGCTCCAAAATTTTTATTCAGTTCAGTTCAGTCACTCAGTCATGTCCAACCCTTTGTGACCCCATGAAGTACAGCACGCCAGGCCTCCCTATTCATCACCAACTCCAGGAGTTCACTCAAACTCACGTCCACAGAGTCAGTCATGCCATCCAGCCATCTCACCCTCTGTTGTCCCCTTCTCCTCCTGCCCCCAATCCCTCCCAGCATCAGAGTCTTTTCCAATGAATCAACTCTTCACATGAGGTGGCCAAAGTACTGGAGTTTCAGCTTTAGCATCATTCCTTCCAAAGAACACCCAAGGCTGATCTCCTTTGGAATGGACTGGTTGGATCTCCTTGCAGTCCAAGGGACTCTCAAGAGTCTTCTCCAACACCACAGTTCAAAAGCATCAATTCTTCAGCAGCACTCAGCTTTCTTCACAGTCCAACTCTCACATCTATACATGACTATTGGAAAAACCATGGCCTTGACTAGACGGACCTTTGTTGGCAAAGTAATATCTCTGCTTTTGAAGATGCTATCTAAGTTGGTTGTAACTTTCTTTCCAAGGAGTAAGCGTCTTTTAATTTCATGGCTGCAGTCAACATCCGCAGTGATTTTGGAGCCCAAAAAAATAGTCTGACACTGTTTCCACTGTTTCCCCATCTATTTCCCATGAAATGATGAGACTAGATGCCATAATCTTCGTTTTCTGAATGCTGAGCTTTAAGCCAACTTTTTCACTCTCCTCTCTCACTTTCATCAAGAGGCTCTTAAGTTCTTCACTTTCTGCCATAAGGGTGGTGTCATCTACATATCTGAGGTTATTGATATTTCTCCCGGCAGTCTTGATTCCAGCTTGTGCTTCTTCCAGCCCAGCGTTTCTCATGATGCACTCTGCATATAAGTTAAATAAGCAGGGTGACAATATACAGCCTTGATGTGCTCCTTTTCCTATTTGGAACCAGTCTGTTGTTTCCATGTCAAGTTCTAACTGTTGCTTCCTGATCTGCATATAGGTTTCTCAAAAGGCAGGGCAGGTGGTCTGGTATTCCCATCTCTTTCAGAATTTTCCACAGTTTATTGTGATCCACACAGTCAAAGGCTTTGGCATAGTCAATAAAGCAGAAATAAATGTTATATTTTTTGTCTTTTAATGTAATCTCTGTTGTTATTTCAATTGATTTGCTTTAGTTCTTTGCTCACATTTTTCATTGTATACATGAGCATATTTAATAGAGCTGATTTAAAGTTTTGTTTAGTGAGTCCAATGTCTGTGCTTCCTCAAGAACTGTTCATTTTTCCTATGAAGGATTTTACACTTCAGTTTCACTTCATATTTTTTATTTTGATTGAAAATTGGACGTATTGTATATTATAATCATTGACTATGAAAATTAGATTGCCCACATCTCTTCAGAATCTGTTTCTGTTTCTTGCTCTGGTTGCAGGGTTTTGTTGTTGTTGTTATATAGTGACTTTTAAAAAATATTTTTTTTAAATTCTGTATCATTTGTCATCTGCGGCTTCTGACTTCCTTATTCTTTAGATTCTGGTCAGCTAGTTTCTCAACAGAAAGTGGAATTTGCTCAGCTGTGTCCGACTCTTTGCAAACCCATGGACTATAGAGTCCATGGGATTCTCCAGGCCAGAATACTGGAGTGGGTAGCCTTTCCCTTCTCCAGGGCATCTTTCCAACCCAGAAATCAAACCCAGCTCTCCTGTACTGCAGGATTCTTTACCAACTGGGCCACAAAGGAAGCCCATCTCTTCTCAACAGAGATTTCCTTAAATTTTTAGAACAAAAATGAACAAACAAAAAGATAAAAGAAATGAAAAAAAAAAAAAAAACTTCTCCAAGTTTTTGCAGATTTACTTTATGTTGTAATAGTCTTTCAGTGTTTACCTAGCTATTTACTACTCTGCTTTAGTCTTCACTTCAGGCTTGTACTCACCCTAAGTATAAGCCAGAGGTGTCAATGGACTCTTCTCAGGATTTTTCTGAGCATATGTCCTGGGCTGAACAATGCATGCTAATAGCCTTCTAAATTCCCTTGGTTACATGAACATTTGTAATATCTTAATTTCCCAAAGAAACTCTCTACCTGACTTTTCCTCCTAGGTATTTTCTGGTTTACTACAGCTGTTATATTTTATCCTAGTGGACAGTGGATAGTTCACTTGACTCACAATATTTTCAAAAGACACCAGACATCTTCAAAGCTGCCATTGTGCTCTAATAGATTTCTACATTAAGTGAAACAAAGGGAAGCATTTTATATCATCTCTAAGGTATTTCCTAAACAGGTTAAAAGAGATAAGCACAATTCTTTGATAATAAGGTCTTCACTTTTCTCTCCACTACAAATAATGAGAATCCTACACTGAGAACAGGATTTGCCTTCTTCAAGACTGATGAGACAAGGATGGTGGTGGTGTAAGAACAAGTAAAAATATCACAAAGTTCCTAATGTTTTTAAGTTACCATTTTCTGATTAACATTCTCTTGGTCACTATTAACTTTTGACTATTTTCCGAGTTCCTAAAAGTTAATTCTGAGAGTTACTGCTTGACTGTTCAGTTGTCTATGAAGAATCATGACCTTGGCTACCTACGCCACCACTTTCACTGACATTCATCACACCACACGTGCATTTTAAAAGTGCATTCAAAAAAATGATAAACTATAATCACTATTGGTGTATTTCCTTTAATGCATTTGTTTAAAAATATACATGTTGAAAAAAGACAGCCTTAAACTCATCACAACTGGCTTAACTGCTTATACATCATTTAGAAAACAAAAAGAATTATCAAGAAACATGTTATTTTCTATTTTGTAATTATTTCAAAATCTACATATGTATATATATATACACACACACACAAATATATACATATAATGAACCACTCCAATATTTTCAACCTGTTTTTTTAAAGTACTCAAATGTTTTGCTATTATTGTTTCATGTAAGTATACATTAAATTAATATACTTTTTTAATTTTGCTGTTTCTCACCTCCAATAGTTTCTCCCTTCTGCTGTTTAGAATATTTAAACATGTTTGTTTAGAAATTCTAAACATTTATAATCTACCTTCAGTTTTAGACATTTATCACTGAAATAAAATTTATTTCTCAAAGAAACTGAGTCATTCAATTTTATCTAGAAAGCATTTAATTCAACAGCTATTCTATCAGAAATTGAGCCAGTCATTGGGAATGAAAAGAGTCATTAAGTATGCCCTTGAAGAGGTTCATAATTAAGCAGAATAAGGGGAAATAAATTGATGTGAGCCTTCAGTGGTCTCTGGGAGAAAAACTCTGGAACTTATAATTTTCAACAGCAACTTATAATCTTCAACAGCAACACTGAAATATTTTCCTATTTTCTTTGTACTAGATAATGCAGAAAAATACTGACTCCATTTACTATGAATTTCCACTTCCTAAACATCACTATTTTATTGGAGTTTTGCAAATTAGCAAATAAGGCAGTATGTTAAAATCAGGAGCCTAGCAGAAATGCAGAATGAAATCCAATGTGATATATTTAATATTTTAAAGATTTTTTATATTAAAACGTGGCAAAAAAACTAGATTCACCAGGCAACTATAATAATACACTAACCAATCACATGCATTGTGATTTTTACTTTCAAGTGGGAAAAAAAAATAACACTTTTTTTTAAAATTTTATTTTATTTTTAAACTTTACATAATTGTATTAGTTTTGCCAAATATCAAAATGAATCCGCCACAGGTATACATGTGTTCTGCCTTTGTATAAGTACAATGTACTGTCTGGTTCTAGGTATGTATTTGGAAATAGCAAAATATGATTTTATTTCTAGACCTATTTATAATAGAAGAAGGTAAGGAACTAAGATGAAACAAAATTATGGGTAAACATTCCAAATCCTTTGTTTCAATTCATATCCACTATATATATGATTATCCTTGCCACCTTTTTTAAATTCATTAATTCTAAGATATAGATGTTGACATCAAATATACTTGTGTTCATACAAGTTCTAATTCTAAGTACACCTCTTGAATTGTATTTATTTTCTTTATAACTATGCTATATCAATATAAAGCAAGCAATCAGCAAGAGGAATTTTAAACATATTTTGAATTTTTAATCTTACATTTTCTTTATTACCAAATCTCCTGTTTTTCCTCTACTACTACCCCTGAAAACAGAACCATTTATATTATTTTTCCATGTAGTTATTCTTTGAAATAATTACTTTTCTCTATAGTACATGGCTGATAACATGACATAATGTAGCTTGTCAAGTGTCAAATAACTCTCTAAACCATTCAAGCATTAGAAGGAAATTAAATCATTAATCTAGATACAATTTTATATAAGTCAAGCTCAATAATTCACCAAATAAATTCACCGTGTTAATGAAGGCCATGCATAAAGTACATATAGCGATTTTTTGTTACTCTATCAACATTAATAGGAGAAGGCAATGGCAACCCACTCCAATACTCTCGCCTGGAAAATCCCATGGACGGAGGACCCTGGTAGGGTGCAGTCCATGGGGTCTAGAAGAGTCAGACACTACTGAAGTGATTTAGCAGCAGCAGCAGCAGCAACAACGTTAATAGAGATCAGATATTTAAGTTAGGATAACTATGCAACATGGAGAAGGCAATGGCACCCCACTCCAGTACTCTTGCCTGGAAAATCCCATGGATGGAGGAGACTCGTAGGCTGCAGTCCATGGGGTCTCGAAGTCAGACACGACTGAGCGACTTCACTTTCAGTTTTCACTTTCATGCATTGGAGAAGGAAATGGCAACCCACTCCAGTGTTCTTGTCTGGAGAATCCCAGGGACAGCAGAGCCTGGTGGGCTGCCGTCTGTGGGATCACACAGAGTCCGACACGACTGAAGTGACTTAGCAGCAGAAGCAGCAACTATGCAACAAAAGAAAAAAATTCCTGTATAAACACAAGGTTTCAGCTTTTATTATTAATTTATATATTCTATTAGTCTATCATTAGTGTATTACCATTAACCATTGATTCAATTCAGTTCCGTCGCTCAGTCGTGTCCGACTCTTTGCGACTCCATGAACTGCAGCATGCCAGGCCTCCCTGTCCATCACCAACTCCCAGAGTTCACTCAGATTCCCCCTCATTTAAATGGACGTTGTTTTTTAGAAGAGATTTACTTTCACGGAAAATTGAGCTTAAAGTGCAAGTTCCCGTATCTCACTACATACCTATGCACACGCATAAACAAGTGTTCAAACTCTCTTACTATCACCATTTATACTGCTTATATGAGATGTTGATAGTGAGGGAGGCTTTGCATGTATGGGGGCTAGGTACTTGGGAACTTGATTCTGATGCAGCTTTATTTATGTACAGATAAGTAATCTCTTATCTGCAACAACTCCTACATAATTAATAGAAGATTTAAAAGTAAGTTTGATCCCACTTACAGTTTCTTCTTTTTCTTTGTATAAAAGTAAATAATTTTCCATACTTATATACGATTTATGAAATTTTTGTTCAAGAATATATGATAAAGGTGACTTTTTAAAATTAATTATCTTTATTACATTTTATTTTTTTCAATAAAGTGTTTTTGAAAATCTGGAACACTAATATGAAAGTGATATTCAATTACTATGCTGTTGTTCAGTTGCTCATGTTTAGAATAAAAACATTTTGTTCATAAATAAATATTAATCTTTGAAGATGTCCAGTCATCTTAAACACATTTGCTGTTGTTCAGTCACTCAGTCGTGTCCAGCACTTTGCAACCCCATGGGCTGCAGCATACCAGGCTTCCCTGTCCATCACCAACACCCAGAGCTTGCTTAAATTCTTCTCCATTAAGGCAGTGATGCCATCCAACCATCTCATCCTCTGTCGTCCCCTTCTCCTCCTGCCTTCAATCTTTCCCAACATCAGGGTCATTTCCAATCAGTCAGTTCTTCATATCAGGTGGCCAAAGTATTAGAGCTTCAGCTTCAGCATCAGTCCTTCTAATGAATATTCAGGACTGATTTTTTTTTTAATTGACTGGTTTGATCTCCTTGCTGTTCAAGGGACTCTCAAGAGTCTTCTTCAGCACCACTGTTAGAATGCGTCAGTTCTTTGGCACTCAGCCTTCTTTATGGTCCAATTCTCACATCTATACATGACTACTGGAAAAACCATAGTTTTGATTAGATGGACCTTTGTCAGCAAAGTGATGTCTCTGCTTTTTAATATGCTGTCTCTATTTGTCACAGTATCTTTTCCAAGGAGCAAGCATCTTTTAATTTCATAGCTGCAGTTACCACCCACAGTGATTTTGGAGCCCAAGAAATAATGTCTGCAACTATTTCCCCATCTATTTTCCCCATCTATTTGCCATGAAGCGATGGTACTAGATGCCATATTAGTTTACTGAAAGTTGAGTTTTAAGCCAGCTTTTTCACTCTTGTCTTTCACCTTATTCAAGAGTCTCTTAAATACATAAGTAAGCTCATATCTTATACAGCAATTATATATATATAATATATTTTTTCATTATTTTCCAAATATAATATATATATTTTCATTATTTGCCAAAGAGACAGACCTATGTCCTTTAATGAGAAATTTTTAAATTTCATTTTATGCTATAGTTTTTTTTTAGAGTTAAAATATAATGCTTTCTTTGAATTGTAGAATGCTTGTCTATAAAATAGACATAAAATGTGCAAGAAGTTTTTGCTTTAACAATATATTTATGTCTTTTACAACAGTATAAAGTAAGTTTAGGTACATTTTTATCTCGTTTAGTGTTTAGTATTAAGGTAATACATATTCTTTTATCTACAATTTATTATTTAATTTAGAAACCAAAGTTATTATAATTTTCATATAATTTATACATCAAAATTCATGCTTTGAATAGAAAATTTCCACTGAATTTAGCACTGATAATATTTGTTTCTGTCAGAGAACCATTCCTGCTCAATTTGTTCATTTTGCTTTTGAGTTGAAGACTTATCCACGTTTGCCTTTGTTAACAGAAATATATTTGAACATTTTATTAAGACAAATACAATATTTTTTTGTAAATGTTCATGAGGTAGAAATGTCTATCTCTGTAAGGGTGCAGAATGAATATGATCATTTTGATCTAACTTCAGATTGTGATAAGAGTGTGTGGGGGGGCAGTTTTTTTTTCCCCTAATAACCATTGGATTTCATTATTAATATGATGGTGAAGAAACCATTATTGTATAATTTTATTGACTCTTTTTCATGTTCAATATTTGTTGACAATCTATGCACCAAATTAATCCTTAAAGATTTTGGTGCAAAACTTTTTAAAATATTTAGATGATACTAAATGTTACCAAGTTTTCAAGATATTCTGCATTTCAATTTTTATTTATTCTTTCATTCAATAAATTTTCAGTGGGCATCTGCTGTTTCCCAGGCACTTTTCTAACAGCTGGAGATACAAGAATGACCAAAAGAAAAATGAGTCTACAGATTCAGGGTCTTTATTTTTTAGAGGTGGGATCTGCAAAATAAGCACCAAAAATATTAAAGCAAGTTAGCCAATGACATGTGTGAATGAGAGAGATAAATCAGAGAAACACAGGTAGTCGTGAGCAACTGGGGTGTTTGGTAGTCATTTTTGTTAGTGGATCCAGATTAGATTGTATGAGAAGAGGTAATATTTAAGTAAATAACTAATATTTAAGTAAGACATTTAAGTAAGACCTGCAAGAGTCCCTGAAATCTGAACATGCTGGCAATGTTAGAGAAAAATGCAAAAAGGCAACTGTTGTGCTCACTGAGTGGAAGATTATTAGGAAAATAACTCTGAGAGACAATCGGTTAGATGGAAGAGGACAAAATAGATCATTCTAAATAGTTTGTCTTTTACTATGAGTGAAATGGAGCACATGGCATGAATATGAGGAGAGAAACAATATGATCTGTCTAAAGTTACTAAGATTGCTTTGGCTGATGTGCTGAAAATAAGCATGCAGTAGACACAAAAGTAAAAAAAAAGAAGAAAGGTTAGGAGGATATTTCAATAACTCTGAAAAGAAATGATTGTGACCCACACAAGTGCAGTGTGGATATGTTCCATGGGTTAACAATTTTTTTTTTTTTTTGAGAATCAGTTAAGCAACATTTTATAAGGATATACATCTATATAATATTGCATTTTATACTAGTATTTGTACATATATAAATACTAATATACACATTTTCATATAAATGATTGAAATTTACTTTTTAAGTTAATAAATCTTATAACAAAAACATAGAATCTCTTTTCATCTGATGTGGTTATAATTTTTATATTACTACTGGTCTTATTCTGTCTCTAGACCATTCTTATCTCATACTAGTGTGCTGTAATAAATGATATATCTTATTTCTAACTATATTTCTAAGATGAAGATAAAATATGTGTGGGTGTCATTTTTAAACAAGACCATGCAATTCAGTTTCTGCTTATGTAGTTGCTGCTGCTATTTGCTGTTGTTTAGTCACTGAGTCGTGTCTGACTCCTTTGCACACCTATGTACTGTACCCTCCCAGGCTCCTCTGTCCATGGGATTTCTCAGGCAAGAGTATTGGAGTGGGTTGTCATTGTCATTCCATTCTTTCCAATCAAGGGATCAAACCTAGGTCTCCTGCATTGGCAAGCAGATTCTTTACCACTGAACTATCAGATACACAATGTAATTATTAAAAATCAAATATAATTTTCATCAGTTTTATGCATAAGGCAGATTAATCTCTGTCAATATCTTATGAAGACTAATGACTTTTTAAATGATTCTATTACTTCATATAAACTATGCTCTTTTTAGGTATTTTCTATAGACTTTTGGGAAAGGATGTATACTTTTCATTGCTTTAGGAAAGTCACTTCCTTTTATTTTTTGGATATCTATAGTCAGAAGTATGAAGGTAGATGACTCTTCCTTTTAATGGAATATGTTGGATGACAAGTTGTCAGTTTGGTACTACTATTCCCACTCAACGTCAGTGAAATTGTTTTCTGTAATATCCTCCCTATATTGTTCAAAGTGAGACTTGGCCAAGAAAGGATACCAGCAAGATTTAGAAGGCAGAAAGGAAACAAAAATCCTTCCTCTTGGTAGGCTGTGGTACACAGACAGACATGATAATAAACTGGGGCGAGTTCACAGTATTTCCTCCTGCTCGCGTTAGAGCTGAGCAGTGTCCCCTGGAGGAGGAAATGGCAACTCAGTCCAGTATTCTTGCCTGGGAAATCCCATGGACAGAGGAGCCTGGCGGGCTACAGCCCATGATGTCACAAAACAGTCAGATATGAATTAGCAACTGAGCAACAACAGCAACAACACAGAGCCCATCACCTAAAATTATAAAAGTGACACTTCCCCTAGAGGTAGTTGTCTTCACAGAGGAAGAAGCTTTCTTAAAGGTGATTTCTTTCTTTCAATTACTTTAAAAAATTTTATCGCAATATAGTTGGTTTACAATGTTATGTTATTTTCAGGTGGCCATTGACAGATGAATGGATGAACATAATGTGGTAAATATTTTATACATATATATGTATATCTACAATGAAAACTTAGTCATAAAAAATAATGAAATAATGCCATTTGCAACAACATAGATGGATCTCAAGGTTATTAAACTAAGTGAAGTAAGTCACACAAAGGTATGTATATGATATCGCTTACATGTGGAATTAAAAAAAAATGATACAAATTAACTTAGTTATATAACAGGAAAAGACTCAGAGACATAGAAAACAAACTCTGGTTACCAAAGAGGAACAAGAAAGAGGGATACATTAGGAGCTTAAAATGAACATGCTCATAGTACCAAATATAAAATATATAGCCAATAACGACTTATATGTAACTATGCTCAATATCTTGCAATAACCTCTAATGGAAGAGAACGTAAAAGAAGTTTCTTAAAACTTTCTTAAAAGTTCTAGATATTCACAAGCTGACTTTCATGGTTCCATTTCAGCTTCCATATATACAAGGTTTCTCAGACTTTCCTACAAGTTCCACTTCATCCACCACTGCTGATGCTTCAGGCAGATCCAGTGACTTTCAGTCCAATTCACCTCACTCCTTTTCCAAAGTTTCACTTGCCAGGTCCTTCTACATTTTCATAAGTGCTTATTTCCACACTGGGACAATATTCTACTGGTTGCTACACAGCAATATATATTCCATTTTACTGAATCAGCTTGTGGGAGAAGTTCTTTTAATCATTTAAAACTCTATATTATGCGGAGAATAGAAGAATATGTGGAAAGTATATGGGTATTCATCCAAATTTATAGAAAAGAAAACTGGCCACTTATTGTCCTTCAAGACATCTCTTATCCATGTGTGATTCAATGTCTTTATATGGGAATTAAATAAATAACACTGAATAGAGATGAAGAGGAAATTGCTGTTTTAACAACATAAAATGCCATATATTGACTGGCATGTATACTAATACCTATTGTTAACATTTTTTGAGTGGATTAGGCATGAGAATTAAAATTTTTCACAAGTCAGTGTAGTGAGTAAAAATCACATTCTCATTACAAATGAAGAGATTAAGGCTTGAGATGTTAAGTTCAATGAGATGCTGCAAAATATGAGTCCAAATTGAATTATTTTACAATTGAAGATGTTATACACCTATATAGTGAACACTTTATGAGAGAAAAACACATGTAAATCAGAGGAAAACATATAGCTTTTGGTAGCCTTGAATCATTCTTTTCACTATTTTTAGTTAAATAATAGGGCACCATTATCTCCTAGATTAATATAATATGTTTAGGTAGACAAAGATGTTAAATGTGCAAAATAACCCATATTACATAGAGGATATATTTATTTTTGAAGTCAAGGCCGCTCATATAGTTCTCAGACTTTCTGTCTAGAAAATGGGCAAAAATGAAAAATATTATGATATATAGAGAATCATCAGTCTTAAGATCAGTGCACATTTTCTTTTCCTGATAGAATTAAACCTGAGAGACATGAGTGAAAAGAGTAATCAAGTAAGTTCATCTTTGTCCTAGATTTATTAATCGATATTTAGATCCTCTCATTATGGTGTCCACATTATCACTTAAAGTGATAAACTGTAGCATTTAGTGACTCTGAATGAGCTATAAAATTCTGAATTTGCCCAATTTGTAGAATGAAATTATCACTAGCAGTAAGAGACTCTGTCCCATTCACTAAATCATACAAATAAAAATTACTAATTATTGACACTCAAATGAAATGGCCTTCTGTAATATTTATTGGTTAATTAAAGATTAAATGAACATTTCTACGCTTATCCTTAAGGAAACATCATTGACCTAATACTATAAAGTAAGATATTTATAGTTCTATAGATAAATACAAAAAGATTATCTATCTAATCACAACTTGTACTTATATCTAACCTGTAAAAAATACTTTTTACAGTTAAAAATTGAAGATGTGATGAAGTAATTCTGAGAGGTTCACTTGATAATTAGCCTACAAAGCTATATAAAGGCATATGATTAATGACTTAGGCAATTTCCTTTCTTCAGGAAATAAAATATAGTATTAATATGCATGTGTCTAAGTCATTTTGACTAGATAATATGCTGATAAAATAAACCAGATTAAAAAGGTAATATGAGTAAAGCTTTAAAATAAATTATGAACAGTGGCACCAATGCAAAAAAAGTATTTTAAAATATATTTAAGATGCAGTTACTTACTTATTCCTGTCATGAACATATGTGCATTTAATTCCATACATACATCAGGGCTTCACTCTGCTTTCTTTGGTGCCACACCTAAGCTTTTAAGTGATGCTTGCATTAACCCCTTGATCATGTAGGCTAGTTCTAGGGCAAAGTAATCGCCTTGAATTGCAGAAAAATCCTATTGCCACTTGAAAGCCATTCTGCTTTTCCTTCATCTAAATGCTCTACCTATAACTCATTAGTCAAAATCTTCTCTATTCTCTTTAAGTTATCCATCCATCCCACTTCATTATCACACCATTAGATGGCCTTATCTCCTGGCCATTAAACGTAAACTCTTTCCAAGTATTGACCTTTTCTACAAATTTATGTACATGTGTACACATTCTTACTATTGCCTCTTTAGTCTCAGATATGTTAGATTCTCTTCCTGTTAAAAAAACAGCTCCTAATCCTAAAATCTGATGTTCCCTCCTGTTATCACAAGCAGAAATTTGACTTGCATAGTTATTTTGTCTTTCTCCTGTGTCTTCAACTTCTCCTTGTCTGGTAGCTCTTTCATTCCCTTACATACACAGATATCTTCTAATTCACTAATTTCCCCATCATTTGATCCTTATTTCCCTCATCTTCTCTCATTGCTGCTTCCAGTATGCCTCTCTATTTCAAAAAGAAATGTACAAAGACAAAATATTTTGAAAAATATATATATATACAAAATATAATATAATATATATATGTTTATGTAAATATTGTTCAATGAAGAAATCAATGGAATGGAAGATAGCAAGTACCACAAACTATGATTTAAGAAAAATCCTGAAATAAAAGATTACATATACTGTATATTTAAGCAGTATCCCATAATTGGATAAAACTTACCCAGAAAGTCAATAGTGAAAAATATGATGATAACTTTTTTGAATTTTAAAATAAAATCAACCTTTCTTTGGCTTCAGCAAAAAAATCAAGTCAAATATAAAGGAGAGAAAAATAAATCGTTATCATAAGTTTTGGCAACATCCTTTTATGCCAAAAGATAATAGAGTAACTTTTAAAAGACATTCAAGGAGCCAATGATTTTATAGTTATCAACAATATAAAAGCTGCAGACAATTTCCAATAATGAAACTTGAGTCTTATAAAGATTCAAGAAGTCAGGGAATAATGAGTTATTCTGAAAAATGCAAAATGGAACTTGCTTTTAATAATCAGAAAGACAGAGATACGAGACAGCAAAAGAGACACTGATGTATAGAACAGTCTTTTGGACTCTGTGGGAGAGGGAGAGGGTGGGATGATTTGGGAGAATGGCATTGAAACATGTTGAATGTCATATATGAAATGAGTCGCCAGTCCAGGTTCAATGCACGATACTGGATGCTTGGGGCTGGTGCACTGGGACAACCCAGAGGGATGGTACGGGGAGGGGGGAGGGAGGAGGGAGGAGGGTTCAGGATGGGAAACACGAGTATACCTGTGGCAGATTCATGTTGATATATGGCAAAACCAATACAATATTATAAAGTTAAAAAAAAAAAGACAGAGGTATATCAACATGAAAATGAAGGTTAAAAAATAAATACACATTTACTTACAGAACTACCAAAAAATTTCATGATTTTTGAAATAGAGTTGACTCTAAAGATAGTCGCAGGTATACAGATGAATAATAGGCACTAAAATATTTATCTTTGATGTTACCCTTTACAAAAACAAAACAATAAAAGACTACAGTTAGAGAAAAGTACATTTTTTTAATCCAAAAAACATAACTTTGGAAAATCTAGTACTTATTTTAGAACAATTTAAAATCTCTGGTAGTTTATAATCATTTGCCACACAATTATCCACCTTAAACTCTTTATCTCTCAAAATGTTTAAGATACTAATTTGTAAGACAAATCAATATATTTTCCCCTATAAGTTATTATTAAATGAGACCTAGGATTTAATATTTGTTCTCTGATTGTTCAATAGATTTGAGAAAGGGTAACAAAATATGCAAAATTTTTAACATCTCAATATATTTCTGTTGTGCAAAATTATCTTCTTCATTATTTCTGTACTGCTTCAATTGTAATCAGCAACCACCATATTTACAGGAACAAAAATTAGTGCTTTATTTCTTAATGCAATAGAGTAGCCATGCTATTAAATATAATTGCTTTTAAGCTATTGAAACATTAAATATAATTTGCAGGTCACACCAAAATAAACAAAAACCTGTTTACATCATAATTATTGGTCATTAGAATATTTCTCTAAAATTTAAATTGAACTTCAAATTATAATTTAAAATAATTATTCTTAGCAGTTTATTTTATTATTTAAAAGTAAAGCAATTATCCTCCAATTAAAAACAGAAAAACTATGGCTAAGTGCATAAAAAAAATCACTAAAAATATATAGTGCTGTGAAATGTAATCACTTTCATACTTTAGTTATTCTACACACACACACACACACACACACACATACACACAAATAAGTGCATGTAAAAACTGGTGAAACAGAATTAAGGTGTATCCTGCTGTTAATTGCACTGTACCAGTCTGAATTTTCTGGTTTTGGCTGTTGTTCGGTTGCACAGTCCTGTCTGACTCTGTGACGTCATGGACTGCAGCACGCCAGGCCTCCTTGTCCCTCACCATATCTTGGAGTTTGCCCAAGTTTAGGTCCATTGCATCGGTGATGCCATCCAGCAGTTTCATCCTCTGACACCCTCTTCTTCTCCTGCCTTCAATGTTTCCCAGTATCAGGGACTTTTCCAGTTAGTCAGCTGTTCACATCATATGACCAAAATACTGGAGCTTCAGCATCAGTCCTTCTAATGAATATGCAGGGTTGATTTCTCTAAAGATTGACTGGTTTGATCTCTTTACTGTCCAAGGGACTTTCAGGAGTCTTCTCCAGCACCAAAGTTCGAATTCATCAATTTTTTTTGGCATTCTGCCTTTTTTATGGTCTACCTTTCACAACCATAGGTGACCATTGGGAAGACCACAGCCTTGACTGCACAGAGTTTTATTGGCAGAGTAATGGCCCCTGGTTTTAAACACACTGTCTAGGTTTGTCATAGCTTTCCAACCACGAAGCAATCATCTGATTTCATTGCTGCACTCACCATCCACAATGATTTTAGAGCCCAAGAAGAAGAAATGTGTCACTGCTTCCACATTGTCCCCTTCTATTTGCCAAGAAGTAATGGGGGCAGATGCCATAATCTTATTATTATTTTAATATTTAGCTTTAAGCCTGCTTTTTCACTCTCCTTCACCCTCATCAAGAGGCTCTTTAGTTCCTCTTTCCTTTGTGTCATTAGAGTGGTATCATCCACATATTTGAGGTTGTTTATGTTTCTCCTGCCTAGCTTGCTACCACTTGTAACTCAACCAGCCTGGTTTTGGTACTATACAATAATTAGGTAAGATATTACCTTTAGTGAAAAGTAGATAAAGGATGAAAAACACCTCTCTGTACCATTTCCACAACTTCTTCTGCGTCTATAATTGTGCCAAAATTAAAAGTTAAAAAGTAAACTAATATTGCTATAATTATCATAGCTATCTAAGTTACAAGAAAAAAATGTTTGAAAAAGTGCAATGTTCCCTTAGGGATATAATGATTCATTCATTTTTAACTGTCAGTTTTCTCACAAAATCTTTTTGAACAAGAAAGAATAACTAAATTCTTGGAGTGGAGCACTGTTTTCACCCAAGTGCAGTCAGATTGAAATTTGACTCTTTGCAGGTAAAGTTGACAGCATCAGTGAATCCAGCAGTTTGAAGCTTTTTTTGCAGCAGGAACACTTGAACCTGATGCAGCAGCGTACCTTGATGCCAGAAGCTCCACAGACCAGAGAACAGTCCTTCGGTGACCTGCAGACTCACCTCCATGAGCTGATGACGGCTGGAAGATCAGCAGAGGAAAGGCATTTCAGGGAGGGCACCGTCTACTTCCTCTCCTGCCCCTTGTTCTTGTCTTAACTTTAAGTGTGAAAATGAGAGGGCAGGTGGTCTGGTTTCAGTTGACTGATCCTAATCCATCAGTTCAGGTCGAGGTGAAACGGTTCTTCGGTGCGGTGATTGTTGTGATTGACTCCCAGGAAATGTCAGTCGCAGAATGCCCTGTGGCACCATCCAGAGTAATGTCCTATGCAAACGTGTGCCTCCGTAGGCAGAGCATCTTCACAGGAAGATGTCACTCTCATGGGTTGTTAAGATTAGGCAGGGAGATTCCATATATATGTGTTAGAATACAATATTTATCTTCCACTTTCTGACTCACGGAATCTAGAAAAATGGTACTGAATAATTTATTTACAGGGCAGCAATGGAGAAACAGACATAGAGAATAGACCTATGGACATGGGGAGAGGGGAGGAGAGGGTGAGATGGATGGAAAGAGTAACATGGAAACTTACATTATAATTTGTAAAATAGATAAGCCAATGGGAATTTGCTGTATGGCTCAGGAAACTCAAACAGGTCCTCTGTATCAACCTAGAGGGGTGGGATGGGGAGGGAGATGGAAGGGGAAATTCAAAAGGGAGGGGATAGATGTATACTTATGGCTGATTCATGTTGAGCTTTGACAAAAAACAACAAAATTATGTAAAGCAATTATCTTTCAATAAAAGAAATAAACTTCATAAGGCTAAAAAAAAAAAAAAAGATTAGGCAGGGAGGGCAGTTCCTTTCACCTGGTTACTATTGGGGATGTATCCAGTTTGGGGGCTGCAGAGGACTCTTTAGCCAGCCATGCCCTGAAATAGGTGTCCACCTGCGCCTGCCTAATGCCTGGGTTTCCACCACCTGTCCATGTCCTGGCAGGTTCTGAACAGGGCTCTTCCTCTTTTTTTAAAGAATAATTCCTGTGTACGAGACAGCAAAAGAGACACTGATGTATAGAACAGTCTTATGGACTCTGTGAGAGAGGGAGAGGGTGGGAAGATTTGGGAGAATGGCATTGAAACTTGTAAAATATCATGTATGAAACGAGTTGCCAGTCCAGGTTCGATGCACGATACTGGATGCTTGGGGCTGGTGCACTGGGACGACCCAGAGGGATGGAATGGGGAGGGAGGAGGGAGGGGGGTTCAGGATGGGGAACACATGTATACCTGTGGCAGATTCATTTTGATATTTGGCAAAACTAATACAATTATGTAAAGTTTAAAAATAAAATAAAATTTAAAAAAAATAATAAAAAAATAAAATAAAATGAAAAAAATAAAAATAAAAAAATAAAGAATAATTTTTCCTGTGAAAATAAAAAGAGAAATTTATATCGTATTTTAATATTTTACACAAAATAACATGATCACATAAAAACTAACTGAAAATTTAACAGACTAGTATGACAGAATCTTATAAGCAGCAATTTTTTAAAGACAACTTTTTTTGCCCATTTAAATTTAGTAAAAGTTTACATATATATATGTATAAAACAAATATACTTCATAAGATAATATGAACTATATAATTAACTTTCTTAATCCATTGGGGAATTTAATATTATTTCATAATATATCGCATTTATTTAATGTTCTATGTGTTTTGTAGATTTAAACTATTATTTTGATTTTATCTTCCAGTTTAACAAAGGAAAAACACCTTATTTGGTTTAATAAATTTATAAATAGAAGATATAAATCTGAAGTATTTAATATTTTTAATTTTCCTTGTGCTTAAAAAGTATTCACTATATTCTAAAAAAAGATCTATCTAATTGAGAAAGAAATCAGTCTTATCATTTTTTGACTTCTGATAATGTAAGTTTTTGTTTTTCTGAATACGAAGATTCATTCACTCTTCCAATAGACCAGTTCTTTAGAAAGTAGATTTGTAAATATGATTTACAGGATGAATTTAAAAATATATAAATAGAAAGTAAAATATTATTTTGAATATACTATTTGCAGTGCCCATTTCAATTCCTTAGTTGAGTTTGCATTATGAGATTTAACATGGTATTACTACTGAATATAGTTATTTACATTACAAAACAATCAGTGTGTTTTGTTTCTAATTTCATTAATGATAAGCCTCTCAATTCAAATAGTCATTTAAGTACAATGTAAAAATGATATTCAATTTATCTTATAACATGATCCCTATACTTAATTTTAATATTAATTGAGAGTGAATATTGGAATGCAAATCTTTGTGAATACAGGCACAAGTAACATATATTGGCTATTAGATATTAAAGGGAAAGGATGTAAACTGGAAATAACTTCTAATTTCTTATGAGTGATATGAGTTAAGCACTCATATTCTATTTCAATCACAAAATCTCTATGTATTTTCTCACCAAAATACAATTGAGCTAGTAACACTTGTCCTGTCTAGATCATAAAGGATTAAATGTGAATGTGATAACCTCAGAGACAAATTTAAAATTACTTTTATTTCAACTATATTCATATGACAAAATCTATGTGAAAACTCAGGATGGGGAACACGTGTACACCCCTGGTGGATGCATGTTGATATATGGCAAAACAGTCTTATGGACTCTGTGGGAGAAGGAGAGGGTGGGAAGATTTGGGAGAATGGCATTGAAACATGTAAAATATCATGTATGAAACAAGTTGCCAGTCCAGGTTCGATGCACGATACTGGATGCTTGGGGCTGGTGCACTGGGACGACCCAGAGGGATGGTATGGGGAGGGAGGAGGGTTCAGGATGGGGAACACATGTATACCTGTGGTGGATTCATTTTGATATTTGGCAAAACTAATACAATTATGTAAAATTTAAAAATAAAATAAAATTAAAAAAATAAAAAAACAATACAATATAGTAAAGTAGAAAAAAAATAATTAATTTAAAAAATCACAAGAGGACAAACAATTGAACATTCTAGATGCAAAGCACTGAGTAGGCATGATAAGTTTCTAAAAAGCTTGTACTTTAGAATAAGGACTAATGCACAAGTGGGAAAAAAAAAAAAAGCAACACAATTAGAACCATTTCCTTAAATGCTTTAATTTACAATGGTTTCTTTAATCATTCTTTCTCTAGTGACTTGATTGCTATTTGCATGGATATTGATGAATGTATATTTTATATGCACATTGTGTATGCAAATATTGATAGGTTAGAACTCTGCTTGTATTTCCAATTCTCGGTCTCATTTCAAAGCTTTCAAGTTTTAACAAGTGAATTTACGTAATCTCCCAATCTTTTAACACCTCTTAAAACCATAAGCTCCATTTAAATCATAATTATTGATTTTTCTTATTTTAATATATCAAACATTAAAAAGCAGAGAAGTTACTTTGCCAACAAAAGTCCATCTAGTCAAAGCTATGGTTTTTCCAGTATTCATGTGCGCATGTGAGAGTTGGACTATAAAGACAGCTGACCACTAAAGAATTGATGCTTTTGAACTGTGGTGTTTGAGAAAACTCTTGAGAGTCCCTTGGACTGCAAGGAGATCCAACCAGTCATTCCTAAAGGAGATCAGTCCTGAATATTCATTGGAAGGACTGATGCTGATGCTGAAACTCCGAAACTTTGGCCACCTCATGCGAAGAACTGACTCATTTTCCCTGATGCAGGGAAAGATTGAAGGCCGGAGGAGAAGGGGACAACAGAGGATGAGATGGCTGGATGCATCACTGACTCAATGGGTGTGAGTTTGAGCAAACTCCAGGAGTTGGCGATGGACAGGGAGGCCTGGCATGCTGCAGTCCATGGGGTCACAAAGAGCCGGACATGACTGAGCAACTGAACTGAACTGACTGAAGCCTAAAACTGGTCTAAATAATTAGTTTTAATATATTTTTTTAAATCAAACATCTGCTGTCAGAAAAGTTCATACTAGACTGTAAGAATGACCAATAAATAGGATAAGTTTTTGTAATGTTTCTATGAATTTTTGTTTCTGTAAACATAATATGCCTACTGGAAATATATATAATAAAAATCAAAATCCTATTTCTAACTTGTCTTTGTGATTATAAATAATTATGCAGAAATTATAAGTGCAGATGCAAAATTAAGACATGAAAATAATATTACCATCCTGATTAACATATCTTATAATGTTTAAAAATAGAGATAGAATTTACAACAACATATTTACATTGGAAATGTTATTTCCTAGCTACTTTTAATCATAAAATTAGTTGCTAATATTTTCTACAAGTATTATATATATGTACATATATATATAACCTTACAAAAATTTTAGAATAACAACATACTAATCTGTAGTATAGATGTATTGTGTTTATTCAACCAAATATCAAATTAACCAAGTAAAATACTAATAAACATTTGCAAATCTTTTTAGCCTAATCATAATACAAAGTACACTTAAGACTTGAATTACTGGTAATATACTTCTGCCTTTGATAAATTTTTAAAGTGAATTAAGTGTCTCCCTTGTTAGGTCTTCTGTAATTTGATTTGAATTTAGAAATATGTATCTTTAATTTGATTTTATCTATCTTCATAGAAATTTAGCCAGCAAGTATTGAAATAATATAACAGATAATTATGCGTGCTAAAATATATAGTAATAATAATTTCTGTCCTGCTTCTCAGTCTATGAAATGTTTTACATACACTATGTGATTTCATCACTCATGTCATATTAAAAACTAGTTATTCCACAAGTTGATATGTGTATAAAGATTATGATTTTTATTTGTTAAAATAGGGAATATTTTCTGAGGTTAAGATAAAAAGAAAGCAGCAATAATAGACTCACTTCCTTTTAAATCTGTTATTTACCTCTGTACAATACAGGGTTTCTCAAAGAAGAAACTACAATGCATGTTAAAATAAAATGACCTTATTTAGAAAAGTTAAATGAAATATGTTATATAATGTAAAAATCATATATTATTTACTTCATTATATGCTAAAACCATAAACATATAAGTTTCTATCCTTAAATTCACCTGAGAAGGAACAAAAAAAAATTTGTTTTGATCTCATCTTAAGGAAATAAGAAAATTTAAAGAAAATCTCAGAGTCAGGGTTTGAAAATGGGAATTAACAAAAGCAAGTTTGGCAAAACTGGGAGAGTCAACATGGCACTGTAAACCTAATAAACTAAGATTTGACAGGTAGGCATGATGCATAGGCGATAGGGGACAATGAATGGGAGCCCGAAAAATGTATCCCTTTCATTTAGTGAAACATGACTGAAGATCATTTGTTTGTTCATTTTTGTATTATAAGTGTTCTTATAACTCAGGGAAACATAAATCCACTTGGAAAGCTTGAAACATTTTCAATTGCCTATAAACAGACCACCTTGGTGAGCAACGAGCATCAGCACAAGCAAGGTAATAGAATATTTTCTCCTTTTTCTTACTTAGTTAAATGTTTAAAGAAGGAAAAAAAATGACTGGAGATAATTATCCCTCACAATATAGCATTGTATAAGATGCTATATTATACATATATATACAACACACACATACACACATATATAGTATAAGATGCAAGAAAAGATTTGTGTGTATGCTCAGTCATGCCTGATTATTTGCAACCCCATGGACTGTAGCCTTTCAGGCTCCTCTGTCAGTGGGATATCCCAGGGAAGAATACTAGAGTGACTCGCCATTACCTCCTCCAGATTCTCTTCCTGACTCAGGGATCAAACTCGTGTCTACTGTGTCTGCTGTATTAGCAGGTAGATCTTTACTACTGTGTCACCTGGGAAGTCCAAGAGAAGGTACAGATAAAGCATATTTATATTTTCATTCCTTGACCCATATTCATACATAGGTGATGGGCTTAGTTACTTTTTCTGTTACTTTAACAGAGTGCTTATAAAGGGATTATTCCGCACCCCCTCCCCGCCCTCCTCGCCCCGTCCTGCCCCGCCAAATTGAGAAATTCTGGAGTGATTTCTATAGGAGCAGGGCAATATCTACCTCCCCCCATCCTCCAGCACTGGAAACTATCATTAATTTAACCAGTTTTAAAGGACTTTTTTCCCCCTTCATCATTTCTACAAATGTCAGGAAAAAAGATGTTTCAGCTTTTTCCCCATCAACTGAGTACTCAACACATTGTCATTACAACTGGTGACACTGTGAATACCTCAAGAGCAAAGCTGAATACAAATAACATCTAAGGATTCACATTTATTAAAATGATTCCATCAGTATTTTCTTCTTTATTTTACCAGAGAACTCCTTCTATTGTTCAGAAAAAAAAAAAAAAATTCTGCCAGGATGGATAATAACAATCACAAGCCAGTGTTCCAGAAAGTCACTTTTAGCTTCTAAGAGAAGACCTGCCTTTCTAGAAAACAAAGTGTGTTGGTTTGTGTTCTTTGTACCTTGGAAGATAGGTATGCCCTTGCGATTTACACCTCGGGAGTTGAGAGTTTATCTCAAGAGAAACAGTTTACAGGTGCTTTGACAGGGTATGATTGCATTTGTGCATGTTTGCATGCCTTTTTATCTCATTGATTTTTCACAATTAGCCCCAGGATTCGTTTGACTTGTAAAAGTCCTGAACTAAAAAGTTCCTCTTGAAATAACAATGTCTTTGTGTTTTTTCTCTTGTCTTAAAGACTAGATTATCCCCCACTACCATTCATTAAAGATTAATGAGCAGTAATTAATTATTAATTACTGGGAGGAAAGATTACATGCATTTGCCTTGGGCTTGACAAGCTGTCAAGGACTTCTGCCAAGGCTGCCAGACTCAGCAAGTTCCAGAGAAGGTGTGACACTGAAATTGAAAGTTAAGTGACATTTTTAAGAACTGGAGGAAAAGCATGCCAACAACAACAACAGAAAATTTCCCTTTAAGTTTCTCTTTGTCTTTTGCACATAAAAAAGAACAGAAGGATAATTTAGTTCTTTCACTGCTTAAAAGTCATATTAACTGCATATCATGTCATAATTTCTTGCAATAGTACCCCCCAAAAAGAAATTCCTAGGAGTAATAATCAAAGAAAAGATCATTAATTATCCTTATTTTAATAAATGAAATATTTTGTAGTAAATGTTCCTGCAAATAAAAATAAGGCATTTAAAATTGTATTTAAAAATGAAAAATCTCAAGCACACTGATGAGAAGTGTGTCTGAGATTCAGAATCAAGGATTGAGTGCATTACTCACACTTTAAAATTTAATTTCTATATTCAAGATCTGCTCAACTGAATAGAAAATGAGATATTTTGCTATTCTGAGTATGCAGAGTTCAGCTTAACTAAAAGATATTTAATGGTAATAAAATGTGTATCTTTGATTTGAAAAAGATTATTTTGAACTATATTTACTATCATTGTGAGGAAATATGTACAGATGACAGCCAAACATTGTAGTACACTCTTGTTTATGTCACCTTATAAGATATGCTTTATTATTAATTGCACATTTTTACTGTTTAAAGTATTTCATAAATCAACATTTCTAAAATAAGTTAATTCCTGTATTTACTAAATTCACTATATAGTTGATATACTGTCTATTTTCTTATTCTCAAATAAAGATAGGGATTAACATTTAAGCTTCATTTACACAGGAAACATCATAAAGAATATTTTAACATATTACAAGTGTTTTATGCACATGAACCATTTGTATTATAAAAAAATGGGAAATAATGTCAAGTCCCAGGAAGACCAATCATAAGTAACTATGAATTTTCTCTATTAAGGTGTATATGTTACATTTAAATGTTTATATAGCATATTACTTTTATCAGTGTGGGCAAGATGAGCATATAGGTACAGTTTCTCAGGAGAAAAATTCAGATAAACTAACATAAAAATATTATGCCAATTTTTTGACATATCCATCAATTTCTAGAACTAACTCATCAAAACTTACGTTTATCAGTTTCTCCGATTAAACTTGCACATTTAAGTTGTGCTCCTGCAACACCGTAGTTTTTTCTACCCTTGGAATAGTATTTTCTACTATTCCATTATTCTTATATTTTAAGTCTCCTTCGTCTCCTGCCCTTATTATTTATGTCATTATCCCATATAATAATGACTATAATTAAAGCTCATAATGAGTTAGTATGAAAGATCTTTTTCTGGGATCTTTACACATTATGTCTTGTGTAGAAATTAAAAGGCTGACTATTTTGAGCAAAACTGGCTTAACCAACTGTGACACAACTGAAACAAAGAACACATTCTTGAGATCCTGGCTTGCCCTGACACTCCTGTTTCAGAACTGCTATAACCAAATGATGACATTTTTGTGCAGACACAGAAATATGGGATACTTTTCAGAATCTCTTGTATCAAAAGGTGATCACAACCTGTCTCTCTGAACTGGTTAAGGTCTCTTTGTCTTTCAAAATTAAGAACTGATAAATCTATTTGTTATATGCATTCTAATTGGGTACTGATAAGATCTGGACACCATCCATAAGACGGAGAGTCTTAGGTACTAACATTATTCTTTCAATTACTTACTGCATATCAGGCATTACATCTTTGTGTGTGAGAAAAATAGCTTACCTTTCTGAATGTCTGTGAAGGTTTTGCAAACTGACTTTATGTAGAGGAGGATTTTCAAATTTCAGCATGATTGATATTTTGGGCTGCATAATTCTTTGTTAGGGAAGTTGTCTTGCACAATGGAAGATCTTTAAGGGAATCTCTGGCCTGTACCCACTAGATGACAGTAGCAACCTACCTGGCCACTCCTCAGTTCTGCTAATTTTTGCAACTAATACTTCTTCAGCCAAATATCCCTCGGAGGAGGATTTTGGGCAAGACAACCCCCAGTTGAAAAGCATCAAAGTAGTATAACAGACTTGTAGCTTTACCACTGTGTTTACCGTAGCGTGTTTGAAGAATATTTCAAATTCTAGAGTTTGAGCACTGCAAAGTTCCAGAGTGGATGAGAGATAAAATCTAAGAAATCTACAACTCCTTTATGACAAATGTGACAAATGGAGAAAATTTATGCAAAAACATTGGGGGAAAATCCATTTTTTCTGTTTACAATTGTTTATTATCTTTTTCTTACAGGTGTAGTACACATATACATCTGTCTAGGTTGAAATTGCTGCCAGATCTCTGCTTGTCTATAAGAAGAAAATATTTTACTAGTTTCTCAAGGAAGCAGAGTAATTAGCCAATTACAATGGGATATTTGTAATTGCAACCATATGTAACTCTGGACAGATATGAGTGACATTTTAGGAAATTACTTATTCATTCAAATATGTCATTCTTGCATTCTGCAGAAACAAATTATCCTAAATTGAAAGACTATTCAATATAAAAAAGAAAAACATACAAATGAGTACCAAGGTAGCAACTAGAAGTAATAAAATAAGCTATATTTCTGTAAAATATTTTTAATGATTAATAAATGGAGATTTATATACGGATACAAACATAATGATGGATAGAAATGTAATAATCTGGATACAATATGTATTATATTAAAACTGATGAATTTTGGATGAATAAAACTTAATTGAAAAGTTTGTTTAAAATCATACTAAATGTATTTTTCTTGAATATTATCAGAATTTAAAATAAAGTGTTATGTGAACTTATTTTTATATAAGATTTTGAGATTATTTCCTAATGAAAACCCTAATTGTTTTGAGCTTCCTACTGGTTTCCTCCATTGACGTCATGGGTCAGAGAAATTATCAGTGTTTCCACAAAACATTTAAAGTCATTAGAATGTAAATATATGTGTTCAGATAAACTGACTTGCAAAAAGTCAATATTTGTATCAAACTGATTATTTCTGGTTAACCACTTCAAGAGCTGTTTATGGAAAAATCTGTCATAGTTATTTTTGTGACAAACATATAGGAGAATTATGTTGTACTAAAATGCAAACTTAAATACAATGTCCTAGATCCTTTGATTGCTTTAAGATCTTGTGTGAATATTTGAAATGAGTTAATTAATAAATCATCTTTTGTTTGGTGAAAAACATTTAAACTAACTTAAAGTCATAAAAAGAAAAGAATAAGAGATCAGGGAGAAGGATCTTCACTTGACACATATTAAAATGAGTTTCTTTCTTTGTACTATTAATATAAGGTCAATTTTATTTTGAAACCAACTTTGGAAGGTTTAAATAATATTGCATTCTAACTATATATGTTTGCATGTATTGCATATATAAATAAGCCTATAAATATGTACTTATATTTGTATACACTAATGAATGTATCGGAGAAGGCAATGGCACCCCACTCCAGTACTCTTTGTCTGGAAAATCCCATGGACTGAGGAGCCTGGTAGGCTGCAGTCCATGGTGTCGCTAAGAGTCGGACATCTGCTTGACTACATCCAATTTTCCCTAATTCATGGACCTAACATTCCAGGTTCCTATACAATAGGCATTGGATTTTACTTTCCATAAAATTTTACTTTCCTTTTACTGTGTGCGGATCACCAGATACATCCACAACTCAGCGTCCTATCCACTTAGGCCCAGCCACTTCATTCATTCTGGGGCTATTGGCAATTCTGCTCCCTCTACCGCAATAGCATATTGGGCACCTTCAGACCTGTGGGACTCATCTTTTGGTGTCATATATTTTTCGCCTTTTATACTGTTCATGAGGTGAACTGTATACTGGGGGTGGTTTGTCATTCCTCCTCCAGTGGATCACGTTTTGTCTGAACACTCTACTATGACCCGTCCATCTTGGGTGACCTTGCACAACATGACTCATAGCTTCATTGAATTACATACACAAGGCCCCTCACCATGAGAAGGCAGTGATCCAAGAAGGGGTACCTGAGTCAGTTGCCATGCCCTCCTCCAGAGGATCTTCCCAATCCAGGGATCAAACTCAGGTCTCCCTCATTGCAGACAGATTCTTTACCATCTGAGTCACCAAGGGAGACCAAGAATACTGGAATAGGTAACCTATCCCTTCTCCAGGGAAAATTCCTGACCCAGGAATTGAACTGGGCTCTCCTGCATTGCAGGTGGATCCTTTACCAGCTGAGGAACCAGGGGAGCTCCCTGGTATGTCAGCAAATCTGGAAGACCCAGCAGTGGCCACAGGACTAGAAAAGGTCAATCCTCATCCCAATCCCCAAGAAGGGTAGTACCAAAGAACGTGCTAACTTTCAGACAACTGCACTAAACTCCCTTTCTAGTATAGCCATGCTTAATTAAAATCTAGCATTCTAGGCTTTAGCATTATGCAGACCAAGAACTTCCAGATGTCCAAGCAGGGTTTACAAAAGAAGGAGGAACTAGAGATTAAGTTGTCAACATTTGCTGGATTATAGAGAAAACAAGGGAATTTCAGGAAAACATCTATCTCTTTTTCATTGACTAAGCTAAAGCCTTTGACTGTGGATTGTGACAAACCGTGGAAAACTCTTAGAGAGATGAGAATACCAGACCATCTTACCTGTCTTTAAATAAATCTGTATTCAGGTCAAAAAGCAACAGTTAGAACCCTGTATGGAAAAACTGATTGGTTCAAGATAGAGAAAGGAGTATAGCAGATCTGTCTGCTGTCATCCTGTTTATTTAACCACTGAGCACATCATGAATTACAATCTGGAATCAAGATAGGTGGGAGAAACATCAACAACCTCAGATATGACGATGATACCACTCTAATGGCAGAAAGCAAAGAGAACAAGAGAGCCTCTTGATGAGGGAGTTGGAGGAGAGTGAAAAAGCCAGTTTCAGACTAAATATTAAAAAGAAACTAAGATCATGCATCCAGTCCCATCACTGCATGCAAAGAGAAAGAGGAAAGGTGGAAGTAGGGACAGATTTTCTCTTCTTGGGCTCCAAAATCACTGCACAGTGACTGCAGCCATGAAATCAGGAGACTATTGTTTCTTGGCAGGAAAGTAATGACAAACCTAGACAGTGTTGAAAATCAGAGACATTACTCTGCCAACGGAGGTCTGTAGAGTCAAAACTATGCTCTTCCCAGTGGTCATATTTGGTTGTGACAGCTGGATCCTAAAAAAGGCAGAGCACCAAAGAACTGATATCTTCAAAAAATTGATACTGGAGAAGATCCCTGAAAGTCCCTCCTTGAACAGTCTTAACTGAGATCAACCATGAATTTTCACTGGAAGGACTGATGCTGAAGCTGAAGCTCTGGTATGTTGGTCATCTGACACAAACAAGCGACTCACTGGAAAAGTCCCTGATGCTGGGAAAGACTGAGGGCAGAAGGAAGAGAGGGCATCAGAGGATGAGATGCCTGGATGGCATCACAGACGCAATGAACATGAACTTGGGCAAACTCCAGGAGATGGTGAGGGTCAGGGATGGCTGGCGTGCTGCAGTTTGTGGGGTGACAAACAGTTAGACATGACTGGGCGACTGACCGACAACAACAACGTTTGTGTATGTTTATAATACACATTTAAAAGCTTTTTGAAGCTAATAATTTAACAGATTGTACATGTAATAGAAGATGTGTAGTTTGATTCTGGTTTTGAACATTTAATATACTTCTAATAAGTGCTAGTGAAGTGTTATTATTGTTTAATTGAAATACCAGCTCACAACTGTTAGGATAGCCACTACCGAAACACAACAGCAAGCAACTAATTTTGGCAAGGACTTGAAGAAATTGGAACCCATATGCACTGCTGTTGGGAATGGAAAATGGTGTAGCTGCTATGGAACGCAGTATGATGGTTCCTCAAAAATTAAAAACAGAATTATTAACATCATGTCATCCAGTAATATCACTTATGAATGTACACCAATAATAATTGAAGCAAGTTTGTTAAGAAATATTTGTACACCGATGAATATAGCAACATTATTCACAATAGCTAAGTGTCCACAACAGATGAATGGATGAACAAAATATGATATTTTCACACAATAGAACATTAAAAGAAATTAAACTATGACACACACTATCACATATATGAACTTGTAGAAAGTAGGCTAAGTGAATTGAGCCATTCACAGGAGTACAGATATTTTATGAATCCACTTACATGAGGTATCTAGAGTGGTCAAATTCATCCAAACAAAAGGTTGAATGGCGATTGCCAGGGGCTGGTAATAGCTGAGAATGGGTGGTTATTATTTAATGGGCATGAGTTTCTGATTTGCAAGATGAAAAATTTCTAGCCATCTATTCCACAACTACATGAATTTATTCAACACTACTGAACAATGCTTCCCTGGTAGCTCAGACGGTAAAGCGTCTGCCTACAATGTGGGAGACCAGGCTGCGATCCCTGGGTCGGGAAGATCCCCTGAAGAATCAAATGGCAACTCACTCCAGTACTCTTGCCTGGAAAACCCCATGGACCGAGGAGCCTGGTAGGCTACAGTCCATGGGGTCGCAAAGAGTCAGACAGGACTGAGTGACTTCACTTTCATGTTCACTGAACAATGCAATTATAATCATTGTGATGGTAAATTTTGTTATGTATATTTTATCACAATATTTTTAAAAGTCACTATTTACCTTCTGTATAATCTTCCCAGATAGGAGAATTTGCTTTTCTCATTAAAATATCTTATTCCAAAAGTTTAATGGCTTTAAGTTTATATTTATCATGTTTTCAAAGTACTTTTTGGAAAACATGAATAGAAGTTTCTCAAGTCTGCAGGAGTTGATGTTGTTTTAATGAGGTTACCAACCCAAACCACTCACCGGCAGTCCACCCTTTCTGTTCTGAGATGGGGGGTACTAACCAAAAGTAAAAGTAATTTTTTTTCTCCCAAATGTGCAGAATATGAAGGGCTTGCTTTTTAATTTTAAACCTTTGCTTGGTATGCAAAAACAAGAGGAAAATTAGAAAGATACGGGTATAGTTTCAAATTCTTAATTATCCAATACTGCTTATTTAAGCCATAATGGAATAAAAGTTATCAGAAAAAAAAGAAACTCATCCTATAAAGTACATCAATTTTATATCAAAAAAAGAAACAAAAAAATGATGTTAAAAATAATATATTAGCTGTAACTAACAGACCCAGGAGATTTTGTAAGGGCCTCACTATATCCATTTATCAAATAATTTAAAAATTTTTATTTATTATACCACACAGAAATCTACTTTTTCTAAACTGATACTAATTAAGAGTTGGACTGAAAAACATAATAACAACCAGTCACTTCATTTTTTTTTTTTTCTTATAAACAGGTTGTTTCTGTTTTTCTCTTATGTTGCATCGCTTTACCTTCTGACTCGGGGTTTCCAGGGTGAGGGGATAGAAATAGAGAATTTCAGAGAAAAGTATTATAACAAGTGTCTTTTATTATTAATATTGCAAAAAACAGATTCCTGTTATCTTTACCATACCTAGGTTAGGCTGCTTGCCAGTAACTCAATAGGCAAGTGTCAGTAGAAAGTTAAGCTGTTTTAATCAGAAAAGTCGGCAACCTAGGGTGATGGTGGACTCATGTCCAGAGACCAACTACAGACAGCATGCTCAGTGAGAACAGTTTTTAAAGAAAAATTCAGGGGTGGGGAGAATCTCAGTGAATCAGCAAGAGAGGAGGTTGGGTTCTGCATCCTTCTTCATAGTGTGCAGTTTCTTCAGATGTTATCTTGCCCAAGTGTTCTGCCTGCAGGATTGCGTAGGGGGCTGTGGGGATAGAGAGCTAGTCATTTTTTAACTGCTTAATTCTTCATCCTTCTTTTATCTAGGAAAAGTATCAACAATTAGACAAGGCAGGGTGACATTCGGGAGAGCATTAAGTCAGGAATTAGTTTCAAGTTGCTTAGTGAGCTCATTCCTATAATTAGATTCTTCAAAGGTTAAAGGGAAACAGAAATGGGCAGACACGAAAGGAGCAAAAAACTGTTTTTAGAATAAGCTTATTAATATTGCCACCAACTATATTACTGAAGCAAGGAAGTACGTCAAGACCTCCAGGACTCTTCTCTGAAAACAGATGAGTTTGTGAAAGCAGAACCAAGATATAAGATCCAGTGCATTTGGGTTAATCACACATGAGTTAGTAAGACTCTTAAAGGAAATGGTCTGTGGTCATTATTTAAAAATATGCATTTTTTGCTATAAAGTATAATTTTCATTATATATATATATTTTTTTTTTTTTTTTTTTTTTTTTTCCAGAGGCTAGTTTGTTTTTCTGTCTTCAAGGCCTCAGCTCCTTAAAAAGGGCTTCAGGAGAGGTTGTGGGGAAAGTTGGGATGGGAGTTGGTTCCTGATTACCTTGCTTTGAAAGACACAACTTGCAGTAAGATAGCATCATAGACAGTTTGGGAAGCACACAGATTTTAGTGATACTCATTTTGGAATATCCCTAATGCCTGTGGCCTCTAAAATGTTCCAATTGATGAATTCCTTAATGGCCTTTCTTTGGGCAGGCAGAAGTACTTTTTGGCATGACTGTTGTTGTTTTTTTTTTTTTTCCTCATCTTAAAAGGAAAGATGAGATAGGTTTTTAATATGCTAATCTCTCATGAACATTTTGGGGAAAATATTTATTGTCTATCTTCTACCTCAATTTAACAGATGATAGAAACAGAAAACACGAGTAAAATCTTCTTTGGATACCATCCAATTTTAACAAATATCTTAAGATTCATGGAAAATGTCTTTGGAAAATCATAATGCAGATTATAAAAGAAAAATGTTTAAGGACATAAATGACTCTATAGAATTTATTTACTGGCCTTATTTGTATTCTTGGGCTTCCCTGATGGCTCAGATGGTAAAAAGTCTGCCTGAAAGCTGGACACCTAGGTTCGATCCCTGGGATGGGAAGATCCCCTGGAGAAGGAAGGGTATGGCAACCCACTCCAATATTCTTGACTGGAGAATTCCATGGACAGAGGAGCCTGGCAAGCTACAGTCCATGGGGTCACAAAGAGTCAGACATGTCTGAGTGACTAAGCACAACACTGAGTAGTGAGCAGTAAAATACACAAAGCTTTTACTCAGAACCTTTATTTTCATTAGAATACAGTTATTTACATATGATTAAAGGACAAATACTCATTTCTACCAGAATGCTCTTTTGTTTACTGAGCCCCAGCCTTAGAGGTGGTAAAAAAAAAAAAAAAAAAATTAATTCAGTTCAGTTCAGTTCAGTTGCTCAGTCATGTCCGATTCGTTGCGATCCCATGGACTGCAACACGCCAGGCCTCCCTGTCTATCACCAACTCCCCGAGTCCACCCAAACCCATGGCAATTGAGTCGGTTGATGCCATCCAACCATCTCATCCTCTATTTTCCTCTTCTCCTCCTGCCCTCAATCTTTCCCAGCATCAGGGTCTTTTCCAATGAGTCAGCTCTTTGCATCAGGTGGTCAAAGTATTGGAGTTTCAGCCTCAACATCAGTCCTTCCAATGAACACCCAGGACTGATCTCCTTTAGGATGGACTGGTTGGATCTCCTTGCAGTCCAAGGGACTCTCAAGAGTCTTCTCCAACACCACAGTTCAAAAGCATCAATTCTTCTGTGCTCAGCTTTCTTTGTAGTCCAAATCTCACATCCATCCCTGACCACTGGAAAAACCATAGCCTTGAGATGGACCTTTGTTGACAAAGTAATGTCTCTGCTTTTGAATATGCTGTCTAGGTTGGTCAAAACGTTCCTTCCAAGCAGTAAGTGTCTTTTAATTTCATGGCTGCAATCACCATCTGCAGTGATTCGAGAGCCCAAAAAAATAACGTCTGACACTGTTTCCACTGTTTCCCCATCTATTTGCCATGAAGTGATGGGATCAGATGCCATGATCTTAGTTTTCTGAATGTTGAGCTTCAAACCAACTTTTTCACTCTCCTCTTTCTCTTTCATCAAGAGGTTCTTTAGTTCTTCTTCACTTTCTGCCATAAAGGTGGTATCATCTATATATCTGAGATTATTGATATTTCTCCCAGAAATCTTGATTCCAGCTTGTGCTTCCTCCAGCCCAGCATTTCACATGATGTACTCTGCATATAAGTTAAATAAGCAGGGTAACAGTATACAGCTTTGATGGATTCCTTTTTCTATTTGGAATCAGTATGTTGTTCCATGTCCAGTTCTAACCGTTGCTTCCTGACCTGTATAAAAAGATTTTTTTTTAAATAGATAATTAATTATGACTTTGTAAATCCACAAGGTAGATGTTAACCGTGTATCTTTCTTATCCCATGACTTTATACTTACTGACAATATAATGCATATTAACACAACTGTTTCATCTGTGGCAATGAGTTGATCTTATACAACAGAAGAAACAGAATGTATTGCTTAAATTCACAGACTGCCTTTAAGTAACCACTGCTGAATTAATGTAATATCAGTTTTTATGCAAATATTATTTTAAATGAATCTATATCTAATTTTCATTATCTATGAAATTAGGGTGAAGAAAAGGTAAACAAGTCAAAAAATGTTTAAATGATCTTAGCTCAAAAGCATAACAAACGCACTCTGTGATCAGGAAAAAGTCTAGGTGTTGTTTAAGATCATAGGTTTCACTGTTGAGGATAAACCAAATTTAAGGCAAAAAAAGGCAAATATGGAAATGTGACTTTTTGTCACTCTGTAGCATTTTCTATTAAGCCCAGTAAGGGTTACCTGAGTCTCAGGAAATGTAACTCTGTTTTCAATATATATTATAGGGAATGTGTTTTAAGTTATATAGAGAGATTAATTCTAGGAGAAGGCAATGGCAAGCCACTCCAGTACTCTTGCCTGGAAAATCCCATGGATGGAGGAGCCTGGTAGGTTGCAGTCCATGGGGTCGCTAAGAGTCAGACACGACTGAGAGGCTTCAATTTCACTTTTCACTTTCATGCACTGGAGAAGGAAATGGCAACCCACTCCAGCGTTCTTGCCTGGAGAATTCCAGGGACGGGGAAGCCTGGTGTGTTGCCATCTATGGGGTCGCCCAGAGTCGGACATGACTGAAGCGACTTAGCAGCAGCAGCAAAGAGATTAATTTAAGAAAGCTTGTAAGTACATTTACTCTTTTTGTTTTTTCACTATCTAATACAAAAGATATTATAAGAGCCCGTCAGACTCTCGTCCGTGGAATTCTCCAAGCAGGAATACTGGAGTGATTAGCAGTTCTCTTCTCCATAGTATCTTCCTGACCCAGGGACTGAACCCTGTTCTCCCGCATTGCAGGCAGATTCTTTACCATCTGAGCCACCAGAGAAGTCTAATGTAGAACATACCAAGACATTGGGTTTTTGTCGTCCATTGCAAATTATCCAGTTTTGTGTCTAAATCAGCTTTGGAAGATTGTTATACATCTAGTCTCTCCCATTTCTACACTTTTTGAGAGGAAATCACTCTTTGTGACATCCTCTCTTTCAGGGAGTTCTATTAGCATACAGTCTGGAAGACAGAGATAGTGTCTTTTTCTGGAGTAAAATGAAAGAGATTGTTTTGAAAAGTAGTGGTGTATCCCTCTGCAGCAAAGGGCAGCCATAATTACAGACCACTATCGAAAGATGGGCAATCTCTATATTCAAAATTCTCTGTCATTCAACCCACTGTATGGATCCAAGACTGGCCTTTATGTGCCCCTCAGCTTGGCTAAACTTTAGATAGTCTTATTCCAGACTCTAGGCCTCTGATTTTCCTTTTTAGGAGAGTTTATTTTAGAAAATTCAGTGTAAATTCTTTCTCTGCCCTATTGAGATGTAAATCTTCTAGTCCCTTGCCAGGTTTACAACCATCTTTCTCAAGGACCTAGGAATGGTCCTTTGAAATGGAATCATCAGAAAGTTAAATGTCTAGCTCCCCCAGTCTCTGTGGAAGGGTAGAAGGCTGACTTATAAATGTGCCAGTTAACAAGCACAGCTGACCTCATCATCTTGCCACCTCCGGGATAATGTCTTGTAGTACTTTTTTCCACTAACCTACTACAACACTTAAAAACTCTAGTTCCTTTTCTTTCAATGGAATTGAGTTCCATCTTTCTCTTATTGCAATAGACTTGCTCTTTTCTGTAACATCCCTTCTTGGGATTGGGCACAGAGGTTATTCTGGCTCCTCAAGAAGGATGACAAAGAAGAAATCTGGCTCCCTTATGGAGATTGTGCCTAGAACACACTTTATACCCATTTTGCAATCATCTTGAATAAAGTCTGCACTGCCTGTCCAACCTATCTAGTACTATTTTTCGACATATCCAAATTCCATCATATTGCCTTGTGTTGGTTTTGGAGCTCATAGAATGGTTTGTAAAAAATGCTTTATTCTGATTCTTGATAGTTCTGTGAGTAATTAAGTGTCCCCTGTCTTTTCAGGGAGTCTCATGTGTTCTACAAGCATCCATAAAACTGTACCAAAACTAAGTCGTTAGCTTACAAGTAAGACAAAATTATTACACTCTTCACAGTTCTTGAAACTAGAAATCCTATTTCAGCATTTCTCTCCACACTGACTATGCAAGTCTGAATTTCTTATATTCAATTTTAATGAGCTCTGCCATTCTGCTAGTTCCCTCATTAATGAGTTAAATGTGACATTGACACATGCTTATTATCTATTTGCATGACAGTGAGAATTTTAACAATTTGAGAACTGTGCTCTTCTTATAGTGTTAATATGCCAATGTACACCTATCATTTTCAATGACCTGGTTCACATAAGGAGATATCTTAAAAAGGTATAGTTTAGACGCCATAGGATAAGATTTGGGAAAAACTCAGTTTCATAATTTCCTCGGTCTCTTCACTTGCAGGAGGCAAATTCACATAAGATATTTCACCATGCCTCATCTGTCTGAAAGTAGTAATCTCCTACTGCTTTTAATAAAGATTAAAAAGTCATAAAATTATTTCTTTTATCCTAAGTGATGTACTTGATTTTTAGTTCTTAAAACATTTTACTAAATGCCTTTGTGTGTGTGTGTTCCAATATTAGGCAACAACTAGTTTCTGAGCACCTACTATGCAATGAGCTCTTCATTGAGATATAGTAATAGATAAGAAAAGTGTATGTTAATGGATTTTTAAAATATATAGATGTTTCCATTTGGTAAGGAGTCCAGAGATGTGTTTTAAAATGTAAATAATAAAGGACAAAAAGAAATTTTATTTAATATAGTCTAGCATATTTGGCAGGGATTCCAGGTGGTAGACATTGGTATAAAAAAGAGCATAGTCAGGATGCAAACTTTGTTTTGTTAAGAAAAAAAAAAAGCATAGAAAAAAAGATAATACCAATCCTGCACAATCTCTTCCAAAAAATAGAAATAGAAGAAACAATTCCTAAATCATTCTAAGAGACCAGTATTACCTTAATATTAAAATCAGATAGAGATACTACAGGAAAGAAAAACTACAAACCAATACCTCTCATGACCATAGACAAGAAATAAACAAAATACAAATAACAGAAAAATAAATGCAAGATAAAATAAACAAAAACTCAAAAACAAACAACAGCAAAGAAACCTACCTCAACAATATATTAGGAAAATTGATTTAACACTTGATAAATTGATATTTATACCATGATAACTTGGGATTTATTCTAGGTGATCAAGTCTGACCACACTGAAAAGCTATCACTGTAATCAACCTTATCAATGGGATAAAGAAGAGAAATCATATGAACACATTGATTCAGAAGAATCATTGGATAAAATGCATCATCTAGTTATAATAAAAAGCTCAGCAAAGGATAAATATGGAAAAACATAACAACTTGGTAAAGAACATTAGAGAAATCCAAGAACTAATAGAATTAATGGTGAGAAACTGAGAGAAGTGTTCCCATAAGATTCCAATGTGTAGATAAAAAACAAGCATATGACATGTTGCTTAAACTTACCATTGAGAAATGCAAACTAAAACAGCAATAAAAGACCACTACACACACATAACAATGGCTACATTTTTTAAAAAAACGACAATACTAATTGTTTGTGAGAGTTTGGATTGATAAGAACTCACATTCAATATTGGTGGAAATATAAAATAATTGCAATTTGGAAGGAAGTTTGGAAAATTTTTGCAAAGTTGAACTTGTCTTACCATACAATAGAGCTTTCATACTCCTAAGTATTTATACATCTGACTTGAAAACCTATACAGGAATATTTATAGAAACTTTATTCATAATTTTCAAAGCTGAAATTAAATAAGATATCCATAATAGCTAGATAAATGAACTGGTACATACAAATTATATAATGTTCAATGATAAAATGAGTGAACTATCAATTCACAAAAAATATGGAGGAATCTTAGAAGTATATTGCTAACCAAAAGAAGCTTTTAGTACTATGAAAAGTCTGCATATTGTATGATTCTAATTATATAGTATTTTGAAACAGCAAATCTATAAAAACAATAAAAGACTGGAAGCTTCAAGGGGAATGAAGGGAATAGGAATGCATAAGTGAAGCTCAGGAGATTTAGGTTAGTAGAAATAGTCTTTATCATAGTGTGATGGTGGATACATGATATTACATATTTTTCAAAATTTATATATATATATATATATGTAATTGATGAGTGAGGGAATCTCAGGAAGGCATGCAAGCTATGTTGAGGGAATTTAGCTCAATTCAGTTCAGTTCAGTTGCTCAGTCGTATCCGATTCTTTGTGACCCCATGAATTGTAGCACGCCAGGCCTCCCTGTCCATCACCAAATCCCAGAGTTCAATCAAACTCATGTCCATCGAGTCAGTGATGCCATCCAGCCATCTCATCCTCTGTCGTCCCCTTCTCCTCCTGCCCCCAATCCCTCCCAGCATCAGAGTCTTTTCCAATGAGTCAACTCCTCGCATGAGGTGGCCAAAGTACTGGAGTTACAGCTTTAGCATCATTCCTTCCAAAGAAGAGCCAGGGCTGATCTCCTTTAGAATGGACTGGCTGGGTCTCCTTGCAGTCCAAGGGACTCTCAAGAGTCTTCTCCAGCACTACAGTTCAAAAGCATCAACTCTTCGGCACTCAGCCTTCTTCACAGTCCAACTCTCACATCCATACATGACTACTGGAAAAACCATAGCCTTGACTAGATAGGCCTTTGTGGGCAAAGTAATGTCTCTGCTTTCGAATATGCTCTCTAGGTTGGTCATAACTTTCCTTCCAAGGAGTAAGCATCTTTTAATTTCATGGCTGCAATTACCATCCGCAGTGATTTTGAAGCCCAAAAAATAAAGTCTGACCCTGTTTCCACTGTTTCCCCATCTATTTCCCATGAAGTGATGGGACCAGATGCCATGATCTTCATAAAATCAACACACAGAAATCCCTTGCATTCCTATACACATTTCTGAATGTTGAGTTTTAAGCCAACTTTTTCACTCTCCTCTTTCACTTTCATCAAGAGGCTTTTTAGTTCTTTTTCACTTTCTGCCATAAGGGTGGTGTCAATCTGCATATCTGAGGTTATTGCTATTTTTCCCGGAAATCTTGATTCCAGCTTGTGCTTCTTCCAGTCCAGCATTTCTCATGATGTACTCTGCATAGAAGTTAAACAAGCAGGGTTACAATATACAGCCTTGATGTACTCCTTTGCCTCTTTGGAACCAGTCTGTTGTTCCATGTCCAGTTTTAACTGTTGCTTCCTGACCTGCATATAGGTTTCTCAAGAGGCCAGTCAGGTGGTTTGGTATTCCCATCTCTTTCAGCATTTTCCCACAGTTTATTGTGATACACACAGTCAAAGGCTTTGGCATAGTCAATAAAGCAGAAGTAGATGTTTTTCTGGAACTTCCTTGCTTTTTCAATGATCCAGTGGATGTTGGCAATTTGATCTCTGGTTCCTCTGCCTTTTCTAAAACCAGCTCTAATATCTAGAAGATCACAGTTCAGGTGTTGCTGAAGCCTGGCTTGGAGAATTTTGAGCATTACTTTACTAGCGTGTGAGATGAGTGTAATTGTGCAGTAATTTGAGCGTTCTTTGGCATTGCCTTTCTTTGGGATTGGAATCAAAACTGACCTTTTCCAGTCCTGTGGCCACTGCTGAGTTTTCCAAATTTCCTAGCATATTGAGTGCAGCACTTTCACAGCATCATCTTTCAGGATTTGAAATAGCTCCACTGGAATTCCATCACCTCCACTAGCTTTGTTCTTTGTGATGCTTTCTAAGGCCCACTTGACTTCACATTCCAGGATGTCTGGCTCTAGGTGAGTGATCACACCATCGTGATTATCTTGGTCATGAAGATCTTTTTTTGTACAGTTCTTCTGTGTATTCTTGCCACCTCTTAATATCTTCTGCTTCTGTTAGGTCCATACCATTTCTGGCCTTTATCAAGCCCATGTTTGCATGAAATGTTCCCATGATATCTTTAATTTTCTTGAAGAGATCTCTAATCTTTCTCATTCTGTTGTTTTCCTCTATTTCTTTGCATTGATTTCTGAGGAAGGCTTTCTTATCTCTCCTTGCTATTCTTTGGAACTCTGCGTTCAGATGCTTATCTTTTTCCTTTTCTCCTTTGCTTGTTGCTTCTTTTCTTTTCACAGATATTTGTAAGGCCTCCCCAGACAGCCATTTTGCTTTTTTGCATTTCTTTTCCATGGGGATGGTCTTGATCCCTGTCTCCTGTACAATGTCATAAACCTCCATCCACAGTTCATCAGGCACTCTATCTATCAGACCTAGTCCCTTAAATGTACTTCCACTGTATAATCATAAGGGATTTGATTTATGTCATACCTAAATGGTCAAGTGGTTGCTGTATTGCACATGCATGAAACAAAATAATAAGGGCAGTGTGGGGGAAATGGTGGTCATCTAAGCAATTCTAATAATGAGTGGATCCTATAAACTGAAAGTAAAAGGAAACACACATATGCATTGTAAAATTTTCTTCCTTAAGGAATGTGGGTTAAGAGTTCTGATAGTGCTATACATGTGTTAACCTTAGTAACATAATACCAGCTATTTTATCAGCAAGAGGATTTATCCCAACATTTCAGAAAAATTGCAATTCAGGAAGTGCAAGATAAGATAGACCACAGGCAGATAGTGAAAGCAAAGAAGAGGGACTTATTTTCATAGGAAAATGGGTGGGAGTTGGGCAGAGCTGGGACAACCAAAGAGTCTATTGGAAGGACTGGGAGTCCATGGTATGGAGGCCTCTGGTCAGTTGGGGTGTTACAGAACCAGGTAGGTTCTCCTGCCACTGAGAGGAGTATTTTCCTTCTGGCTGGATAGTAAAGTAGAAGCATCCTCCTGTTGGAGATATAGATGTGCATCCCTTCATATTCAAATAGGAATTAATGATGCATGGCAGTGTACGACAACTTCCCTTAACAGGATGTACTGACTCGAATTTTAGCTTTGTTTTGTTGTGTGTTAGTTGCTCACTTGTGTCCAACTCTTTGAGAACCCATGGACTCTAGCCCTCCAGGTTCCTCTGTTCATGGGATTCTCCAGGCAAGAATGCTAAAGTGGATAGCCATTCGCTTCTTCAGGGGATCTTCCCAACACAGGGATCAAACTCAGGTCTCCTTCATTGCAGATGGATTCTTTACTGTCTGACCACCATGTAAGCAGCTTTCTTTAAATAATCCCACACATGTATACTAGAAATAAACAATTAAATGGATACCAGATAATGGGAGTAACCTTTCTTACTTTTGTGGTGGGAACTTACAGATCCTTAAGGGAAGGGATAAAATGATCCACTTTTAAGTAGATTAGCAGTGAAAACACCATTGAAATAAAGTTTATCCTTAATTTAGTTACAGATGTTTATACACAGAAAGGTTATACATATTTGTTTATATATAGTTTAGAATATATACATCAGATCATACATATGTGTTTCTATTTTAGATGAGATAACCTAAAATGAGCCATCAGTAGTAATGAACACATCTAGAATCCAGATGTTGGTTTCTAACACTATTCTCCAATAAAAGAGACTGACGTTCCTAAAAGAAAGCATTTATCTAAGACTGAGGCATGAAATATACAGTATGAGTCTGGAGCATCTTGCAGTGCTAGGAAGTTTGTTAATTTTTTAGCCACAAAAAGGTAAAACAAACCAACAAACAAAAACTATATTGATGGGGGAACGTAAAAAATATACATCAGCCAAATGAAAGATTTTCAGTAACCATATAAAGAACCATTTGAGAAATAAAATAAAGAGCATTGCATTATATTCCGAAGTATAATTAAATATGGCTCCCCTGGTGGCTTAGTGGTAAAGAATTAGCCTGCAATGCAGGACACCACCTGCAATACCGGAGACACAGCTTTGATCCTTGAGTCAGGAAGATCGCCTGGAGAAGGAAATAGCAATTCATTCCAGTATTCTTGCCTAGAAAATACTATGGACAGAGGAGCCTGGTGGGCTACATTCCATGGGATTGTAGAGTCAGACATGACTTAGTGACTAAACCTCTAGCACCAACTAGGTGATTGATAAATGTGGAAAAGAAAAATCTCACACAAAATTATTTCAAAAACTTTGCATAGTCTGCCCTTAATAGGAAGTAGCAAACACCCTATTCCTTAAAAGTAGGCTGTATTCAGGGACTTTTGAAATGTTACAGTATGAAAAGAGGAAATATAAGGTAAAATTCCACTGAAAATATTACCTCAACCAAATAATCGAGGTTTATATCAATAGTAATAAGTCATATAGATAGTGTGCAGCCTATGCATGTCATGATAAAAATATCTATTCCACTGGGGTGTTCCTCCCAAAAATATACTGATCCAGACCAATAACAAGAAAGATACCAGAGAAATATTAATGGAGGGAGTTTCTACAAAATATCTGAAAAACACTCATCAGAAGTGTCAAAGTCATCAAAAACATGGGAAGTCTGAAAAACTTTCATATCCATGAGGAGCCTAAGGATATGAAAACTAAATGGAATTTGGTATCCTATTTGGAACTTTTAAGAAAAATAGCATAAAAAATAAAAGCCAAAAAAAGAAAAATAGCATGGAAAAAGAGGATGTATGAATAGAGCAGATATGGACTTTAATTAATACAATGTATAAATATCAGTTTATTAATAATAAAACTGTACTATACTAATATAAGGTGTTAATAATTTGGAAAATAATTCATGATAGGGTATATGAAAATTTTCTTACTGTTTTTAAATTTTTTCTCCTGTAAATCTAAAACTTTTATAAAAAATAAAGTTTATCAATTTTTAAGACACATGCATCAGAAAGTAGCCTGGTTCAAAGCTGGATAGGAAAAAGTTAATGAATAAATATGGATATGAAAATTTTCTTTTAAGACTAGAAAATGTTCCTTCCTTGCCTAGTGGGGGCTAGAGGATTAGAAATGTACACATGATCTTTACTGGTGTGGGTGAGTGTGTGTGCGCCTGTGAAAAAGAGAGTTAGAAACAGAGAGAGAAAGAGAAAATACCTAAAGGAAAAGTGGACTATAGATCACTCTTCCAAGCAAGACTTGCAGTACAAATGAATATTTTTTTCTGAAAACATATTACTTTTTATTAGTATAATTCCAGTTAACATAATAGTTCACAAATCAAGGGAGGGAGTTATAAGTGACAAGTAAGTTATTTAACCAGGTAATTATCTTCAATGTAAACAATCTAAGTTGAAAATAGAATTGCATTTCTGAAACCTCTGAGTTTTGTAACTGAAATTATGAATTATGACAAAAGGGGCTAGCTATATCTGATTATAATAGAGCATTTGACTTTTTCCTTTAAATTACCTTCATGTTTATGAATAAAACATTAATATTTTGTTGAATTTCCAAGTTTCTCCAGACATTTTTTCTAGCAGTATTAAAGTTAGACATTCCACACTTTGCATCTACTCAGTTTAGATTTTTAAATCTCAGTTGCTTTTCTGTATTACATGTCCACATATTTTATTCCAAATCTCATTATATTTTAAAGTTACAATTCTTTTACATTTTAATTTTTTTCAATTTCAAATGTTCAAAAGTATTTGATACATGCCAATTTAAATTATAAGCATTCTATTCTTTAATTGCAACTACCATAAAAAACAGTAGAAAGGGATTACCATAGGTCAAAAATGAATAAATAATGTGTTAGGAAGTGAACTCAGCATTGCGCTTTCCAGGTGACCACTAGTGGTACCCGCCTGCCAATGCAGAAGAAATAAGAGGCGTGGATTCAATCCTTGGATTGGGAACATTCCCTGGAGAAGGGAATGGCAACCCACTCCAGTATTCTTGCCTAGAGAATTGCATGGGCAAAGGAGCAAGGTGGGCTACAGTTGAAAGGTTTACAAAGAATCAGACACGACTAAAGTGACTTAGCACGCAAGATGGTAAAACAGGACCAACTTAGAACTTATGCAGAGGAAACTTGGAAGCAATAGCGATGTAAAGGAAAAGAGAAATTCTGATAGCCTTAAGCATTCTGAAATACAAATTGCCAAAAAATACTCTCAAAATTAGAGAGAACCATTCTAAATGGAATCCTCTAAAGAAAGATCTTTGATAAATAGTGGGATCTGGTTTTTCACAGAGTGTAGAACATACACTCAGGGGCTCATGAAAACAACGTTGGAAGTTCAAAATACACTATGATGACAGACTTCACGGCTACAGATAGCTCACAAACGTTCCTTCTAGAAGACAGAAGCAAATCCAGAAGAAAAAAAAAAGGGTGCATCATAATCTTTGTTTGCTTATCAGATTACAAAAATAAAATAATGAAATAAAAAACAAAAAAGAAACAAAATTTATTATCAGCTTCACTGAGGAAATCTAAATGTCGATCGTATAGTAGATTACAATATTATGTAAATGTTAAATTATCTGATGATATAATTATGCAATAGCTGTCATTATGTAATAGAATGCCATTCTCCATAGGGTGTAAGCATCAGATAACAAGTACTGTATCTCTGAACTATGAACTCTAAAAATGATGTGGGTGCAGAGGAATTGAGCCACAATTCTAACTATTGTTAAATCTACAAAATGTATTTATTATTATTTATAATGCTTGTAACACTTTTAAAGGCTTAAAATTAAAAAATAAATATATTGGGAAAAATAAAAATCAAAACTACTATATAAATAGACTTTAATATCATTCCAAACTTGTTTTTATTAATTTGAGAGGACTTTTTTTATTTAAAGAAAAAATGTTAGAAATCTTTTTTTTTTTTTTTTTTCTGGTAAGAAAATTCTTAGATGATTCATTTTTAGTGCAGTAAAATTACATTATATATTTAATTAAACAGAGCATAGATATATATTCACATTCATGAAAAACTTTCTGACAGTTAAATTCTTTATGTTTGTAGAAGAGTATTAATGGATAATGTTGAAGGACTATTCTGAAATAAATTGTTCAATATTTTAAAATTATCTTTTACACAGGAATAAAGATACAATATGTTATTACAAATATTTATAAACAAAAAATGTAAAGGTTACAGTTCAAAATCATCATACAATACAAGAAAGCTGACTTATTATGAAAATTACATTTTTTTAATTTAAATTTATTTATTTTAATTGGAGGCTAATTACTTTACAATATTGTATTGGTTTTGCCATACATCAACAAAATCCGCTGTGGGTGTACACGTGTTCCCAAT
This sequence comes from Bubalus bubalis, assembly GCF_019923935.1. Taxonomy (NCBI): domain Eukaryota; kingdom Metazoa; phylum Chordata; class Mammalia; order Artiodactyla; family Bovidae; genus Bubalus; species Bubalus bubalis. The sequence continues at coordinate 82,565,667 of NC_059169.1, read as the reverse complement.
CCTGAACCCCCCTCCCACATCCCTCCCCATACCATCCCTCTGGCTTATCCCAGTGCACCAGCCCCAAGCATCCTGTATCCTGCATTGAACAATGAATTTTAACTATAAAAACATGAAAGCAAATCTTCCCTTTTTCAGATTAGTATGACAATGAAAGACTATGCCCTATTTTATGGTTTATATAACTTATTCACACATATGATCTGAATGGATTTCATAACATTTTTTTTAAGATTTGTAAAGCATATACACTTTTCTTTACTTTAAATGTGAAGAAAATAGGGTTCAAAAGGTCAGGTCAAATGCCATAGAACTAACACAACACAGGATTGTAGGCACATCTTTCCAAACCCTATGTTACAAACACAAATTTAATGGCTCATATTTTCCACTTCATGGGGTTCTCAAGGCAAGAATACTGAAGTGCTTTGCCATTCCATTCTCCAGTGGACCACATTCTGTCAGACCTCTCCACCATGACTCGCCAGTCTTGGGTGCCCCACAGGGCATGGCTTAGTTTCATTGAGTTAGACCAGGCTGTGTGATTAGATTGACTAGTTTTCTGTGATTATGGTTTCAGTGTGTCTTCCCTCTGATGCCCTCTTGCAACACTTACCGTCTTACTTGGCTATCTCTTCACGGCCGCTCCAGCAAACTGCAGCCACTGCTACTTACCTTGGACGAGGGGTAACTCCTCACTGCCACATCATGAGAAATGTTGGGCTGAAAGAAGCACAAGCTGGAATCAAGATTGCTGGGAGAAATATCAATAACCTCAGATATGCAGATGACACCACCCTTATGGCAGAAAGTGAAGAGGAACTAAAAAGCCTCTTGATGAAAGTGAAAGAGCAGAGTGAAACAGTTGGCTTAAAGCTCAACATTCAGAAAACGAAGATCATGGCATCTGGTCCCATCACTTCATAGGAAATAGATGGGGAAACAGTGGAAACAGGGTCAGACTTTATTTTGGGGGGCTCCAAAATCACTGCGGATGGTGATTGCAGCCATGAAATTAAAAGACACTTCCTCCTTGGAAGGAAAGTTATGACCAACTTAGATAGCATATTCAAAAGCAGAGACATTACTTGGCCAACAAAGATCCATCTAGTCAAGGCTATGGTTTTTCCAGTAGTCATGTATGGATGTGAGAGTTGGACTGTGAAGAAAGCTGAGTGCCAAAGAATTGATGCTTTTGAACTGTGGTGTTGGAAAAGACTCTTGAGAGTCCCTTGCACTACAAGGAGGTCCAACCAGTTCATCCTAAAGGAGGTCAGTCCTGGGCATTCTTTGGAAGGAATGATACTAAAGCTGAAACGCCAGTACTTTGGCCACCTCATGCAAACAGTTGGAAAAGACTCTGATGCTGGGAGGGATTCGGGGCAGGAAGAGAAGGGGACAACAGAGGATGAGATGGCTTGATGGCATCACCAACTCTATGGATGTGAGTTTGAGTAAACTCCGGGAGTTGGTGATGGGCAGGGAGGCCTGGCGTGCTGCAATTCATGGGGTCGCAAAGAGTCAGACACGACTGAACGACTGAACGGATTTTCCAGTTAGCAGGTAGTCCAACTGGATAAATTTCTCCATGGAGCTCACATTTCTGTGAGACAGATACATTGATAGGTTTTGTTCTAGACCATCTTTTTTAAATACTTGTATAGCAAATAGCTGTGAAAGAGAAAGATAATCTCTTCATCTAAAGCAGGGTACAGATTTCTTTGATGCAAAGTATAAAAAAGATAATGTATTCCTATGGGGCAAAGGTTAAGAATGTTTTTTGTTTGTTTGCTTGTTTTGTTTTGTGGTTTCTCTTTTTGACTGCACTGGGTCTTCATTGAGATATGAGGTTTTCTCTAAATATAACGCTGGGGGCTTCTCTAGTTACTGTATGCAGACTCTCTAGTTGCCCTACAGCATGTGATATCCTAGTTCTTTTGATCAGGGATGAAACCTACGTCTCTTGCATTGGAAGACACATTCTTAACCACTGGATCGCTAGGGAAATCTCAGGCATTTTTTAAAGTACTTTATGATAGGGGTCTATGAAGCACAGGTTTTTATGCTGTGAAGCCAAAGTACTACGTGCATAGCATCCACCTTGGCCTACATCTCCCTGAGTCCCATAGGACTTCAAAAACACAAGTAACTGTTGGGAATAGAAAGTGGCTGCCAGCTATGCAGTGGGTAAAAGTTTTTGTCTCTGATCCAGGAGTTCTGTGTCTCCTGTATGAAACTATGGCAGGTAGACTCTTTCTGTGCTTCAGACATAACATGGTCATCATGACATTGTGTTTATTCACTGCCTTATAAATCTAATGCAAAGAATCGGTAATATTGATAATTTTACTGATTTTTAACCTAGCTTTCCTTCTTTCCTTCCTTTCTCTCCTTTCTTGTTTCTCCTTTCCTTCATTCCTTTATTGTTTCCTATTTGCAGAAGGAAATCTAAGTATTATGAGTAGTAGTTTACCATCTTAGCTCCTAAAACAAAAGGAAAACAAGGCTTTTTATCAAATAACAGTGTTAACACAGAAGAATAAAATTCAATTCTGAGGGCTTGTGTGGGAGAGACTAGCATGTGCAGCTTTGATATATCTTTATTTGTAATTTCTCATTGGCAGAATCACCAGTAGTAAAGTAGGGAAAATTATCTTTAGCATTTCAACATTATTTCTCAATCTGGAATTATCAAACATAGTTACTGAAAAACTTTTCCATCAAACTTTTTGAAATTTTGCTTGTCAAGTTTGTGTTCAACTTACTGACACTGTGATGATTTCAATGGACTCATTAGTCTGTAGTCATTTAAAATTATTTTACATAATTGGGGTATCATTCTAACTACACTTTTACATTTAGTTTCACTTTTTCCCACATAAAATGGGCCAGGGCACTAATGTGAGTTAGAAGCTTACATGCATAGCCTATATTAATATATTTCAATTCATAAATTGTTGCTTCTTTTAATGTTATGGGCACTTATGGTGATAGAAAGAATATTCTTTCTTTAAAAATATGAAAAACTGACAAAAATCTACCATCATAGTGATGAAAAAACTATATACATTTTAATAATTTGGTGACAAAGTTTTTGTGATATAAAAGTCATAAAGACAAAAGTCATAAATATGACATATATGCTATATCTAAAACTTTTTGATAATATATCAGAACAATTTCATATGTACTATTTAAATTTTATAAAAAATTTGTTTATATGGAACTTTTTTTAATTTTATTTTATTTTTAAACTTTACATAATTGTATTAGTTTTGCCAAATATCAAAATGAATCCGCCACAGGTATACATGTGTTCCCCATCCTGAACCCTCCTCCCTCCTCCCTCCCCGTTCCATCCCTCTGGGTCATCACAGTGCACCAGCATTTTTTAATTTTTAGCTTTCACCTTTTTAAATACTCCATTGATTAGTTTTAATTCTTACAGGAAAGCTTAGGACTCCTAGAAAATAATGAGAGAGAAGCAATTTTGTTATTCTAGTTATAAAGCTTTCATATATATTATGTATTACATACCTCTCATATGTTAAATGATTTGACTTTGCAATCAAAGTAAGCCTTCAAATGATCCATAAAATCGTTAAGCAAAGATGAACGGTTCAACAAGACAGGGACCAAGTCTTATATTTATCTTTATGTCTTCTGGAGAGTTGTAGTCATTCAATATTTGTTTATTAAAAACTTTTTAGAAATGAACCAATGGAAAGAGCAAAATACATGAAAAAGTTCTGGTTAAAGTACTTAGCAAATGCAAACAAGTTAAATTAAAATATTAAAAAACAAATACAAAAATAAAAGTCTTCTTTTTAATTTAAGGTGAAAAACATAACAATAAACCAAAATGCTTGACTTCTATTTTTATTAAAGAAGGAAGAGCACAGGATAGTCAGCAAAGACAGATTATTTCTGGTCCATTCCCTAAGTCCCACATCTAATCCATCAGCAAAGCTTGTCAAATTTTTCACATGTGCACAGATTTCATTTTCATCATTGCCATAGTCCTAAATCAACCACCATCTTCTTTTAATTAGAGTGCTGAAAGAGACTCCTAAATTCCATCCATGCTTCACCTCACTTCATACACAGCAGGGCACATATCAGGTACGATGATTTATAGAACATAAATCAAACTATCTCTCTTCTTACTGTTTAAAACTCTCCAGTGACTTCACAACAGATTTCAAATACACTCAAATACCTTACTATGGAGAAGGAAATGGCAACCCACTCTAGTATTCTTTCCTGGAGAATCCTGTGGACAGAGGAGCCTGGTGGGCTGTTGTCCATGGGGTCACACAGAGTCGGACATGACTAAATCGACTTAACAGCAGCAGCAGCAGCAAATACCTTACTATAATCTTCAAGGACCAATGTTATCTAGCCCTTGCTAATGTGTCCATGTTTATATTGGTCACGCTTTGCTTTTTGCTTTACTCCCTATGAATACTGAATTTCCTTCATTCTTTTTAGCTTAAGAAAAATTTTCCCACTTTCTTCCACTTAACTGTCATTCTTCAGAGAGGTATTTTTGACACTGACAACCATACTTAAATTCTTTCCTCTATTCTCTATAAGAAGTCTTCCATTTTCCTCATAATAGAAATCATTTGATACATAATTCCACACTTTACTGTAAAATATTCCATGGAAATAATAAAGAACCATGTAGATGGTTCTTTAATAAATAATAAATAATAATAATAAATAATAAATAAATAATATATAAAATATAATATATATTTATATTTATATATATTATATATATATAAATATATAATATATAATATAAATAATATAAATAAATAAATAAATAATAAAGAACTATACTTGCTACAACAAAGCTTTGGCAACATTGCAAATTTTGCCATAATTGCTTTAGCTATTTTCCTTTTTAAATGTTTAATTGTACTGTACTATACACAGAAAAGAAATTTTAACAAGATGATATCATTATTACTATCACTGTTATTGTTAGAATACGGAAATATTAAAACTTGTGAACTTTCTCTATCAGTTTCTGGCTCCTGCTCTGTGCAATACCACACAACAACAAAGAATTATTCTCTTACAGTTCTGGAGGTCAGACATCTAAATCAAGACACTATCAAAACTGTATCTTTTCTTTTTAAGTTAATATCATTTTATTTGATAAAATTAAATATTTAAATTTAATATAAATAATAAAATACCATCATAACCAGACTTTTTAAAATGTAAAAAATGGATATAAGTTTAATATTTTACTTTATATATTTTAAAAAATAAGTCCTTATTGGGAATCTATTTTAAATATAGCAGTATGCACATGTCCCAAACTCCCAACCTAACCCTCATTCCCACACTTTCCCCTGGGTAACCATAAATTCATACTCTAATTCTGTGAGTCTGTTCCTGTTTTGTAAATAAGTTAATTTGCATAATTGTTTGAGTACAAATATAATTGATATATGATATTTGTCTTTCTGTGTCTGACTAAGATGATAATCATCCTAAATCATTTAGGATGATAATCTCTAGGTCCATTCATGTTGTTTCAAATGGCATTATTTTATTCTTTAAAATGGCTGCATAATATTTCATTGTATATGTTTACCACGTCTTCTTTATTCAGTCATATGTGGATATACAATTAGTTCACTTTCATATCTTGACTATGTAAACAAAGATTGCAATGAACCCTGAGGTATATATTAACCTTTTGAAATATTTTTGCTCTGAATATATGCTGGATCATATAGAAGCTCTAGTTTTAGGTTTTTAAGGACTCTCCACACCATTCTCTGTAGTAGCTATGCCAATTTGTATTTCCATCAGTGTATAGGAAAGTTTTGTTTTCTCCATACCCTCTCCAGCATTTATTGTTTCTAGATGATGGCCATTCTGACTGGTGTGAAGTGATTGTAGTTTTGATTTGCATTTCTCTAAAATTAGAGATATTGACCATATTTTCATGTCCTTTTAAACCATATGTATGTCTTCTTATAATGCATCTGTATGAAATGCAGAGTACATCATGTGAAATACTGAGCTGGATGAAGCACAAGCTGGAATCAAGATTGCTGGGATAAATCCCAATAACCTGAGATATGCAAGTGACACCACCCTAATGGCAGAACGCAAAGAGGAAATAAAGAGCCATTTGATGAAAGTGAAAAAGCTGGCTTAAAATTAAAATTCAGAAAAGTAGGATTGTGGTTTCTATTTCCATCACTTCATGGCAAATCGATGGGGAAAATGGAAACGGTGACAGATTTTCTTTTCTTGGGCTCCAAAATCACTACAAATGATGACTACAACCATGAAATTGAAAGATGCTTGCTTCTTGGAAGAAAAGCTATGACAAGCATAGACAGCATGTTAAAAAGAAGAGGCATCATTTTGCCAACAAAGGTCTGTACAGTCAAGGCTATGGTTTTTCCAGTAGTCATGAATGGATGTGAGAGTTGGACCATAAAGAAGGCTGAGCACTGAAGAATTGATGCTTTCAAACTGTGGTGTTGGAGAAGACTCTTGAGAGTCCCTTGGACTTCAAGGAGATTAAACCAGTCAATTAAAGGAAATCAAACTTGAATATTCATTGGAAAGAGTGGAGCTGAGGCTGAGGTCCAATACTTTGGCCACTTTACGCAAAGAGCTGACTCATTGGAAAAGACTGATGTCAGGAAAGATTGAAAACAGGAGGAGAAGGGGACAACAGAGGATGAGATGATTGGATGGCATCACTGATTCAATGGACACGAGTTTGTTCAGACTCCGGGAGATAGTGAAGGACAGGAAAGCTGGCATGTTGCACTCCATGGGGTTTCAAAAATTTGGACATGACTGAGAGACTGAACAGCAGCAACGATGATGTCCTTATCATAAGATTTCTTTGTGATGCTCATGATTTCCCTCTCCCAAATTACATGATCTTCTCTGGGTATAAAAATTTTCCCTTTTCCATTAATTTCCTTCCATTATTCAGACCTAGTCACCTCCTGAAACCTGGATTACTCCACTGCTTCAGTGTCATTCTGAATACAGTTTCTTAGTACTGAAGAATGCTGTCTCTAATTATCTCCTATTGAGAAATCGGTATAAATCTTCTCATTCTATAATTTATCAATACCAGCTAGAAGCTAGGGATAATGCACTATGACTGAAAAATGCAAATGCTCAGGATGTAATTTCATGTATGATCACAGTTTGTTTAAATTGTTAATTTTATCAAAGTTATTTTCTCCTATTGTATTCTTGCCACTTGAAAACTTAACTCTGCAACAATGAATACTGAGATAAATCAAGGAAAGGAACAGTTAGAAAAATGGTAGCAATAGTTTGATTATTATCACAACTATTCATTATATGTTTATAATTCCTTCTTAGTACTCTCAGAAATGGGTAAAATTATAATTACTTTACACTTTGAAAGTTAGAAAATTGATAATCTGGTAACTTGCTCCCTAGAAGTTAGTAAATTGCAGATTAGTGTGTGTAAATCTTAAATTTCTCTCTTAGAATTCTGTTTAGAATATCTTTTCTTTTTTTCTGGACAATGATATTCTTCTGGTAAGAAACCAGAGGGAAAATGGTATTGATTTCAGCATCAGTTGATTGAAATTGATATTATCACCTAAATATTTTTTTAAAAGTATTATTAATTTATGTTGCATAGAAAAAAAATAATAATCTACAAATCTGTATTTATGATATTGCAGATACTTCGTGAATATGGTAAGGAAAGAGCAATCCCTTTTTAATTTCTTACAAGGGCACTGATTCAATTACGAGGGCCCCACTCTCATGACCTAATCTAACTCTGATTATTTCCCCATCTAAAAATTCTATCATGTTAGGGGTTAAGGTTTCAACATATGAATTTGAAACAATGTGGAAATACAAACATTCAGTCCATAACAGGAAATCTTTTTTTTTTTTTTTTGACTTGGCATTTATAGAACATTACAAGAAACAAGAATAGAATATATACATTCTTTTCAAATTCACATGGTTAATTCACCATGTAGACCAACTGTTGGGCAATTTTAAGAAGTCTCCATAAATTTAAGAAGATTTAAATAATTCAAATTTTCTTATATGAGCAAAACAGAGATACATGAGTTAGAACACATGGCAATTATTTTCAGAATTTAGATGTTTTAATTTTTTTCAAAGCAAGTCACAGAAAAATTTAACGTTCCTAGATTTTCAAGATTCTAACTTATGATTTTAAAATATCAGTTAACATTAGAATGCCCTTAATTTCTCTACCTTTATGTAATTTATATTTTAGCAGCATGCTTCAAATATGTATGTTATTAGCTCAGAAGTAAGGTACAAAATTTATATGTCATACTTTCAAATGATCAGAACCAATCTCAGAGGATAAATTTGTTTTGGCACATATGTTCCATTTCATTGATTTTCAAATATCTTTGAGTGTATTTCCTGACATTTTTATATAAGCCACTTCCATTTCATACATTTAAGTCTGTTGGATCACAGAAAAAGCAAGAGAATTTCAGAAAGAAACATCTACTTCTTCATTAACTATGCTAAAGCCTTTGACTGTGTGGATCACAACAAAATGTAGAAAATTCTTAGAGATAGGAATACCAGACTTAAAGTGATGGGAATACCAGACCACCTTACTTGCCTCCTGAGAAATCTGTTTGCAGGTCAAGAAGCACAGTTAGAGCCAGTTAGAAGAACAGTTAGAGCCAGACATGAAACAATGGACTGGTTCAAAACTGGGAAAGGAGCATGTCAAGGCTGTATATTTTCACTCCACTTATTTAACTTATATACAGAGTACATCACATGAAATGCTTGGCTGGATGAAGCACAAGCTGGAATCATGTTTGCTGGGAGAAATACGAGTAACCTCAGATATGCAGATGACACCACCCTTATGGCAGAAAGAAAAGAGGAACTAAAGAGTATCTTGATGAAAGTAAAAGAGGAACATTAAAAAGCTGGCTTAAAATTAAACATTTAAAATGCTAAGATCATGGCCTCTGCTCCCATCACTTCATGGCAGATAGATGGGAAAAAAGTGGAAGCAGTGACAGACTATTTTCCTGGGCTCCAGAATCACTGTGGATGGTGACAGCAGCCATGAAATTAAAAGACGCTTGCTTCTTGGAATAAAAGCTAGGACAACTCTGAACAACACATTAAAAAGCAGAGACACAACTTTGCCTACAAAAGTTCATCTAGTCAAAGCTATGTTTTTTCCAGTAGTCACATATGGATGTGAGAGTTGGACTATAAAGAAAGCTAAGCACCAGAGAATGGATGCTTTTGAACTGTGGTGTTGGGGAAGTCTCTTGAGAGTCCCTTGGACTGCCCGGAGATCCAGCCAGTCAACACTAAATGAAATCAGTCCTGAATATTCATTGGAAGGACTGATGCTGAAGCTGAAAGTCCAATGTTTTGGCCACTTGATGTGAAGAGCTGACTCATTGGGAAGGACCCTAATGCTGGGAAAGATTGAAAATAAGAGGACAAATGGAGAACAGAGAATGAGATGGTTGGATGGCCTCACCGACTGTATGGGCATGAGTCTGATTAAGCTCTGGGAGTTGGTGATGGACAGGGAACTGAATTGTAGTTTGTACTGCTAGACTGTTGTTTGTCTATTTCTGTAGGAAGGAGTCTGCACATTAACAGATCACAGGTCCTAAATTCTTCACTATCTAGCATGCTGCTCTAGACATAAATAATTTTCTAGAATAGAACGTGCCCAAGGGATTGATTCAGAGATACTTAATAAAAGATCTCCTCGAGTTTAAACAAACTTGAAGGGAAATAATCACAGAGTTGATAAATTAGTGGCATAAGGAATATTACCTAGATCTATGTCATTCTATCTACACATTAGTGAGAAAATAATTAATTACCTTTATATGGAATGTTTGATACATTCCATATAGCTTAGAAATGAAGGCAGACAGAAACAGAGGGCATGGATAAATAAGGTGTATTTAAAGAATATTTGTTTTCCTGAGGTTTTTAAATAAGAAAACTGTCACAGGTTGAGTCAGCAGCTGCTTTAATTGATAAAATTTATCAATTGTGCTCTGTAGTGTAGCAGTTATAGGTAAAAATTCTCTGGTGCAATCTACATATTTTAAAATTTGAGTTTTACCAATTACTATCTGAGGGACCCTCCACGAATTATGCACTTCAGCTTCATCTGTAAAATGTAGATGAGAGTAACTGCTTCACAGAGTTCTTGTGAAGATTTAATGAGTTAATATATATAAATAGCTTAGAATAGCATTCAGAACATATAGTAAATATTATATACATGTTGTATTTATTGCTGAAACATAACTGATCAAGCAGAAGTGAGGAAATGAATAGTTTATCATGGTTGGTTAAGAACAAAGCAGTTTACATTAATAAAAACACAAATAAGAACCATGAGCAGCTGGTTAAATCAGTGTAGATAAGATTTAGTTATAAAGTAGGGCATTTTTGTCTATTAGAGAAATGGGTTGTGCTAGTTGAGAGGAAGAGAGAGAAACATAGGGGAAAAGAGAGAGAAAGAGGGGAAGAAAAAAATAAAAAACTTGATTTTTCATCTGTCTGAAGAAGTTGACTCATGGGATTACATGGATGATGATGACATCATTGACATTAACCTATGTGACATTTTTATTAAAATAAATAATTATATATGTGGATAAATTTGTACCTTGAAAACTAGATTAAGATGTCATCTATATGTGAATAGACACACACCTGTTCTCAGCATTTTCTAATCCACAAATGTTTTAGATCATTTTCTACAAGAGGTCAACACAGAATTTAGTGCAAAACCTGTGGAGACTGAATGGCTGAAGGATTTTTTAACAAGTCACCCAGTATCTAAGGCAATAGCTTTTCATTAACTGATGAATTAAATATATGACACTACAGTGCAGTATCTTCCCAGGTAGCTCAGATGGTAAAGAATCTGTCTCCAAGTCCAGGGTTTGATGCCTGGACCAGGGAAATCCCCTGGAGAAGGGAATAGCAACCCGCTCCAGTATTCTTGCCTGGAGAATTCCATGGACAAAGGAGCCTGGCAGGCTATAGTCCATGGGGTTGCAAAAAGTCAGACACAAATGAGTGACTACCACGTTCACTTTTCATAGTATATTAAGTAGAGTTCCTTGTTCTACACCATATATTCTCATTGGTTATCTATTTTATGCATGGTGTCAATAGTGTTTATATGTCAATCTCAATCTTCCAATTCCATGGCTGATTCATTTTTCTCTAGAAACCAACACAACATTGTAAAGCAACTGTACTCTATAAAAAGTTAATTAAAAAGTAAAATAAAAAGCGCAGTAACTCAAAAAATGAATGTATGACAAAGACCACTAGTCTTACATTCTTCAAATATGCAAGGATGATCCTCGCCCCTATCTCAAGGAAGAGATAATGTTCTTGCTTTACCACCTTGGCTTTCATGACAGTGATGGTTTCAGAGGCTTTTACTTGGCTTTCTTTGGTATGGAAGCCCTTACCAGACAGACCAAAGAGGTAGTGGAAATGTGACATAAACCACCAGTACTGCTATCCTAATTATGCATTCAGGGATCAAAAAGTAACCACTGGTCAAGCACCCTCAGTCTAGTCTTACATGAATAGCTAACTCATTAGATCTGAGTCACCCCTTGAAGGGTGTACCTTGGGTCAGATAACACTTTTCAGTCAAGACAAACTCTTAAAGGGTGGCTAGCTGCTGACGTTTGTCTGCTGAGAGCACCCCCCAGAAGTTGGGGGCAATACATCTGCATCAAAGCTTTCAGCCCATAAGAAAATGTGCGCTAGTTACTTTATCAAGCTAAAATGACATTTTAGAAACTTTACTTCATTCTCAATATACTAAGATATTAAAAATATTTGTACAGCAAATGTTATCTTTTGCTCTTGATCCTATTTATTATTTACATAGTATCTGAATTCTTAGTGCCTGACGTTCTAATTTATTTTTACTTTAAATTATTTGGAGTTTCAGTTCAGTTCAGTCTCTCAGTCGTGTCTGACTATTTATGACCCCATGGATTGCAGCATGGATATGACCCTAAGTTTAAATATACAGAAAAACTCATAAGCCAAAACCCCAAAACTGTTACCATTTTTTTAAAGATTTTCAATCCAGGTCTTTAAAACAGTTTTACTTTTACTAGTACATTTAAGAACATCACTGAGGATTTGTTTGTTTTACATCAGTTGATTAAAGGAATTTACTTTCCATTGTTTGTTTAAGTTAAATTAAAAGAATGAACCAGAGTAGTTTAAAAGACCCTCACCAAAGAAGATGCACAGTTGGCAAATAAGCATATGAAAAAGTGTTCCACATCATATGTCATCAGGGAAATGACAATTAAAACAATAAAATACCACTACACAAATTAAATTCTGGAACACTGACATTATCAAATTCTGACAAGGGTGTAGAGCAACAGAAACCCTCATTCACTGTTTGTGGAAATACAAAATGGCACAGGCACTTTGGAAAATAGTTGGCAATTTCTTACAAAACAAAACATATTCCTACCATATGATCCAGGCATTGGAGTTCTTGGCATTTACCCAAAGGAACTGAAAACTTATGTTCACACAAAAACTTACATGTAGATATCCATAGAATCTTTATTCATATTTACCAAAATTTGGAAGCAACCAAGATGGACTTCAGTAGGTGGATGGATAAATAAACTCTGATACATCTAGACATTGGAATATTATTCAGTGCTAAAAAGAAATAAGCTCTTAAGCCTTGAAAAACACATGAGAAAACTTCAATGCATTCTACTAAGGGAAAGTAGCTAATCTGAAAATGCTACATACTGTGTGCTTCCAACTATATAACATTCTAGAAAAGGCAAAACTATGATCAGTGATTGCCAAGGGTTGGGGGGAAGAGAGGAATAAATAGGCAGAGCACAGAGAATTCTTGGGACAGAAAAACACTCTATGGGATACTGAAATGTTGGATACATGTCCTTATACATTTGTCCAAACCCAGAGTGTACAGCACCAAGAGGGATCCCTGGTGTAAGCTATGGATTGCAGGTGATTATAATGTGCCAATGTAGGCTCATCAATTTTAACAAATGTACCAGTCTAGTGAGGGATGTTAATAGTGATGGAAGTTATGCATATGTGGTAAATATCTGTACTTTTTTTTCTCAGTTTTGCTGTGAACCTAAAACTGCTATAAACAGTTATTCTTTTTAAAGAAAAAATATTACTCTACAAAATATATAATAAATTATGATTTTAGTTCATTTCTTGTGAAAGTGACTGTTATTCAGAATCATTTTACAAATATACACAGTGAGATATCTCACCTCTATTCTTTATTATAGATCTATTAGAAATGTTTCATTATTTTTTTATTTAGTACTATCCAAAATTGTTTAGAATATAACTATCATAAGTTATGTCTAGACCATCACTAACATAATTAAGGGATTATAAAATAATATGCTGCTTTTAATTTTTAAATGTGATTGATCTAATACAAAATCAAGGCTCTAGTGAATCAAATATTCACAAATGCACATACACTATTTATCTTTAATTTTCTATTATTTAGGTTTGATGTGAGCATTTGAAATGAAAAGTATTGCACACATGAAGTTTAGGAAAATTAAATTACAAGTTCTGTTTGGGGGATATATAATGTTATATTTTTATTGTAATGTGTCTGACATAAATTCATGTTATCTATTTTATAGTTCTTTATTCTGAATTTGAAAAACTTTTACTTATCCAGTATTCCTCTCGTATTATATTCAATAATGAGAAGAAAGCAATGATTCACTATTATTAAAACAATTACTTTTCTAATAATTCAATCCTCTGAAGTTCACCAAGTTGAGAATTCTTTTGACCCATCTTTTATAATCAGTGACATATAGATATTTGTATATTCTTCCCCCTTAAAAAGCAAGTTTTCTCTGTGTAAACCTTCATTATCTACATAAGGAATTAAATTTAAAACATAATCTCAATACTATTTAATTTTATAAAGGAACACACTTTCAGGATGCTTGTAATACATGCTGCTGCTGCTGCTGCTGAGTTGCTTCAGTCGTGTCCGACTCTGTGCGACCCCATAGACGGCAGCCCACCAGGCTCCCCCGTCCCTGGGATTCTCCAGGTAAGAACACTGGAGTGGGTTGCCATTTCCTTCTCCAATGCATGAAAGTGAAAAGTGAAAGTGAAGTCACTCAGTCATGTCCGCCTCTTCGTGACCCCACGGACTGCAGCCTACCAGGCTCCTCTGTCTATGGGATTTTCCAGGCAAGACTACTGGAGTGGGGTGCCACTACATTCCCTGGCTTGTAATATATAAATGTGTGTAATTTAGGAAACAATTTTATAGCCACAGAAATTCATTCAAATCACAATACAAAATTGTAAAGTTAAAATACAATAAACTTAAATGCTATAAAAATTTAACCATACAAAGAAGTAAATACACATAAAAGTAAATACATGTACACACATATGTATGTGGTTGTTATTTTATGGAGGTTTGTTACTGGTCCTTATTTCTCGTTAAAAAATGAACTAGACCTTAAAAATATCCTCATATTATAGAAACTTGAGAATGAATTTTATATGTATATTTATAAGTTTTTAAAACATGCTTGATTTTTAGAAATTTGAAATACGTATCTGTACAAGGCAATGCCAAAGAATGCTCAAACTACCGCACAATTGCACTCATCTCACATGCTAATAAAGTAATGCTCAAAATTCTCCAAGCCAGGCTTCAGAAATATGTGAACCGTGAACTTCCAGATGTTCAAGCTGGTTTTAGAAAAGGCAGAGGAACCAGAGATCAAATTGCCAACATCCGCTGGATCATGGAAAAAGCAAGAGAGTTCCAGAAAAGCATCTACTTCTGCTTTATTGACTATGTCAAAGCCTTTGACTGTGTGGATCACAATAAACTATGGAAAATTCTGAAAGAGATGGGAATACCAGACCGCCTGATGTGCTTCTTGAGAAATTTGTATGCAGGTCAGGAAGCAACAGTTAGAACTGGACATGGAACAACAGATTGGTTCCAAATAGGAAAAGGAGTTCGTCAAGGCTGTATATTGTCACCCTGTTTATTTAACTTATATGCAGAGTACATCATGAGAAATGCTGGACTGGAAGAAACACAAGCTGGAATCAAGATTTCTGGGAGAAATATCAATAACCTCAGATATGCAGATGACACCACCCTTATGGCAGAAAGTGAAGAGGAACTCAAAAGCCTCTTGATCAAAGTGAAAGTGGAGAGTGAAAAAGTTGGCTTAAAGCTCAACATTCAGAAAATGAAGATCATGGCACCCGGTCCCATCATTTCATGGGAAATAGATGGGGAAACAGTGGAAACAGTGTCAGACTTTATTTTTCTGGGCTCCAAAATCACTACAAATGGTGACTGCAGCCATGAAATTAAAAGACGCTTACTCCTTGGAAGGAAAGTTATGACCAACTTAGATAGCATATTCAAAAGCAGAGACATTACTTTGCCAACAAAGGTCCGTCTAGTCAAGGCTATGGTTTTTCCTGTGGTCACGTATGGATGTGAGAGTTGGACTGTGAAGAAGGCTGAGTGCCAAAGAATTGATGCTTTTGAACTGTGGTGTTGGAGAAGACTCTTAAGAGTCCCTCGGACTGCAAGGAGATCCAACCAGTCCATTCCGAAGGAGATCAGCCCTGGGATTTCTTTGGACAGAATGATGCTAAAGCTGAAACGCCAGTACTTTGGCCACCCCATGCAAAGAGTTGACTCATTGGAAAAGACTCTGATGCTGGGAGGGATTGGGGGCAAGAGGAGAAGGGGACGCCAGAGGATGAGATGGCTGGATGGCATCACTGACTCAATGGACATGAGTCTGAGTGAACTCCGGGAGTTGGTGCTGGACAGGGAGGCCTGGCGTGCTGCAATTCATGGGGTCGCAATGAGTTGGGCACGACTGAGTGACTGATCTGATCTGATCTGATCTGTACAAAGGCAAAGATATTATGCTTTCATGGTTTAGATAACACCACCAGTACTTAGGAAAGGGTTTGGCATATAATTCACTGTAAAATTATATTTGGAATAAACTCCAGTATTCTGGCCTGGAGAATTCCATGGACTGTATAGTCCGTGGGGTGGCAAAGAGTTGGACATGACTGAGCAACTTTCACTTTCAACTTTCGTCTTAATAATAAATAAATAAAGTATGCTTCATACACATAATATCTAAAATGAATGTATTAATGCAAATTAAACTGCCAATTCTCAATATTTACCTCTAATAACTGAATGTTGTCCAAAACAATGATTTATATTTTGGACTATGCTGAACTGTCACTTCCGTAAACATTTTTTACCACAGTTTTGGGGTTCTCACCTACTCTCTGAGGGAGAAAATTAATTATCATTATCCTACCAGGTGCAAATTAATGCTTTATAATTTGAGCTTTATTGTACGTGCACTAGCTTCCCTGGTGGCTCAGTTGGTAAAGTGTCTGCCTGCAATGCTGGAGACCCAGGTTTGATTCCTGGGTCAGTAAGATCCCCTGGAGAAGGAAATGGCAATCCACTCCAGCACTCTTGCCTGGAAAATCCCATGGATGGAGGAGCCTGATAGGCTACAGTCCATGGGGTTGCAAAGAGTGAGACACGACTGAGCAACTTCACTTTCATACATGCATTAGATTGTTATTAATGGCTTTCTTTCAAAGTAAAATAGCATGTTAAAATTGCTACATTCTTTAGCGGCATGAGAATAGTTCAAGAAGCATTAAAAAGAAAAAAAAAATCAATGAAATAATGTGTTGACTGCTTAAAGGAGAAATTAAAAGCAGTGGAGGATTTACCTCTATGAGGCTTCAAGATCCAACAATACTCTTATGGAGATTTTGCCCTACATTAAGATTTTATTTAAAAAAGAAGAAATATGGTTTTAGGATGAAAATTGTAAGTTAGATTTCAGATGATTTGACTTGAGAACACAATATCCAAACAGAAGTGTCCTGCAAGAGATAGGAAGCTTCAGCTCATGGTAATAGCCATGTGGAAGGTATAAGTGAGGGTTTCAGTTTTATAGATATAGTAATTAAAACTCTAGAAATGTGTGACATCTTCCAGAAGGATTATATAGAAAATGGAACAACTCTTCATGAGAAATGGAAAATGTTTTGAAGTGTTTAGAACTCCTAGCATCAGTAACAAATGAACAAGAGAAGTCTGATAAAGTAACAAAAGCCAAAGAAAAACACTTTCAAATATGATATAATTAATTTATGGAAACAATGGCATCCTTACCAGCCCCTTCTTAATGTTCCTTTGGGACATATAAAAACATTATAGGACTTAAAGTTTTCTGTTCAGAGAAGGCAATGACAACCCACTCCAGTACTCTTGCCTGGAAAATCCCATGGACGGCGTAGCCTGGTACGTTGCCATCTATGGGGTCACACAGAGTTGGACACGACTGATGAGACTTAGCAGCACCAGCGGCAGTTTTCTGTTAGGTCAATTGAATATGTTTTGTCAATATTTCAAAGTTTTATATTTATGTAAATATAAATATAAACAGTGGCTTAAAGACTGTCAAACTGACATATCTTAATAGTGCCAATTAAAAATGTATGATTATAAATATGCAACATAATTCAAAAGATTTTCCAAGTTTCAAAATTTCATAGGAACATTAAAATATGAAATATTAAAATATTTCTATTCTAATACACTAGTTAAAAAATTCAATTTCAAATATTATCTCCTATATCTCCATTAGGATGTTTGCTTTGTGTTACTGATTGAGCTTCCTTCCTGGCTCTGCAATAAAGAATCCACTTGCAATGCAGAAGACCATCTGAAATGCAGAGACAGGGTTTCAGTTCCTTGGTCATGAAAATCCCCTGGAGAAGAAAATGGCAACCCACTCCAGTCTTCCTGCCTGAAAAATTCCATGGACAGAGGAGCTTGGTTGGGTACAGTCCGTGGAGTCACAAAGAGTTGGATACAACTGAGCACACACATACCATAATGAGAATTAAAAGTTCATGATTTCCCTCAAGTCTTCACCTATGCTTTTTAGTTCATATTCATACTCAAAATAATATAAATTTTGTAACAAAAGCTTTAAAAATTCTAGAATAAAGAATTCCTGTGATCAGATATAAGCCAATCTTTCTTAATTAATCACCTTAGGCTCACTGTTAGTATTTATTCCTGGTAACTGTTCTGAAGTTGATCAACATTTTATTTCTTTTTGTTGTGAACATAAATAACCTTAAGTCATTGTTTAGAGACTTCCATAATTAACCACACAACACTTAATGGAATGTTTTAGAGAACATAAAGAATCTGTCATATTTTCCAAAACTGGTGTATTGTGAGAAAGAGTTGAACAAATGTTTTGAAATTTCAGTAGTTTTCTGGTACTTAAAACAAAATATATTGCTCTACATTTGCATTTGGTGATAAGCAGGAGTTAAATAAAAATGAAAAAGCCCTATTTAGCATTCTTCTAGAGTTCAACAAGAATCATCTTGTTATTTTCTTTTAAGGACAATGGTGAAAGTAAAATGAGTGTCTTTAGAAATCTGGGAGAAAATGCATCTTTTTTTTTTTAATTTTATTTTATTTTTAAACTTTACATAACTGTATTAGTTTTGCCAAATATCAAAATGAATCCGCCACAGGTATACATGTGTTCCCCATCCTGAACCCTCCTCCCTCCTCCCTCCCCATTCCATCCCTCTGGGTCGTCCCAGTGCACCAGCCCCAAGCATCCAGTATCGTGCATCGAACCTGGACTGGCAACTCATTTCATACATGATATTTTACATGTTTCAATGCCATTCTCCCAAATCTTCCTGCCCTCTCCCTCTCCAACAGAGTCCATAAGACTGTTCTATACATCAGTGTCTCTTTTGCTGTCTCGTACACAGGGTTATTGTTACCATCTTTCTAAATTCCATATATATGCGTTAGTATACTGTATTGGTGTTTTTCTTTCTGGCTTACTTCACTCTGTATAATAGGCTCTTAAAATGAAGCGTTCATTTAAGAAAAGGCAGCAGCATAAATCCTCAAGGCTAATTGTCCTGAGTAGCACTTGAGTCACTTAAGCCACCTGGAAATTCAATGGCTGAACGCTTCACTGCTTCTGCCACCCAGTGGGCAGGGCTGAGCCCGTAACGGAGACTATCACCTAAGGACTGAGAGTGCTACACCTCTGCTCATATCTTATCTTTTCCCACTGATAAGTGACTAACCCCATGTACTAGGTTTATATAGCAGGACTCAAGTGGTTAAACAAATTAAATTGGTGGTGGCCAACATTAACTGTTATTAATACATGAATTCCAGATGCATTTCTCCTTAACAGGGAAGAGACTTCAGAGCCAAAAAGATGCCTGCTGAACTTCAAAAGGAAAGAATAAATGCTGCCTCTAGTTCAAAGCTCCCCCTAAAGTAACTTAGAGCAGTCATTTCAGAATATTATTTATTAAAACGATGGCAAACAGGTAGAATTAAGTCATCTTGGTTCAAATTCTTATAAAAAACACATATAGAGCTTATCTACTCAAGGTATTAACTAAATTCATTAAATCACTAATTCATATTCCATTTCTTCATCAATTTACCTCATTACATTACCTACAGGTATCATTCATGTTTAAATAACAGGTAAGTGGAATATAAACAATTGGACCAAATGGAAAAATACCACATTAAAGAAAATTCAGTGTACAGCAATAAAGTTTTAAAAGAAGAAAACATGCTAGAAAAAAAATGAATAAAAAACATGATACATTATAAAATATTAATAAGTAAATATTTTTAAAAATGAAAGAAAATTCCAACAATTACTAAGTGATTTGGTGCATCACACATCAATGGGATAACCAAATATCATATATCAAAATATCTTACAGATATAGGTACTTTCCCCCCAGTAACATATTTTTTTCTACATTTGAGGAAGCAATTTTTTCTAGGGCAGCAATGTGTCCAGTTAAAGTAAAAACAAGAACAAAAAAGGAGCGATTTGACCAATTCAAATAAACATACACATTTAAATACACAGCCTTTGCTCTCATGACTGTATATCAGTGAGCTTAGTCGCTGACTGTGGAGAGGACTGGACTGTATTTCAAAATGAACATTCAAATTCATAGCACCTATCAAAAGATTCAGCAACCTATCAACAAGAATAATGCACCTACCATCCCAACACTGTATGAAGCGAGAGGACAGGAAACAAGGGCATTCTTAAGCAACAAATTCTGAAGACAGACCAAAGCATTATGCATATCAAGCAGGTTGTGAGGTCAATGTGCAGAAAATATCACAACATAAGTTAATGCCAGCAAATGACACCCTGAAAACACCTTTTGAAAGTAGTCCTGACAACTAGAGCATCTGCAGACATTACTCCTCGTGGAAAGTCACTTGGTGCCGCAGAAGGGCCTTATGGTTAAAAGAAAACATTTGACAGGTATGCAAAATAAATGTGAATTATAAATACATATTTATTTATAACATATATACATAACATATATGTTATGTCTGTCTGTGTTAAGAGATGACTAGATTTCTAGATATTTTTTTAATTTTTAGATAATATGGCAATGGTTTTTAAACTTCTGCACTTTTCCATTAATTATAAAAATATTTTGTTGAGAAACTTAAAGGCCTGTTCAGTTCAGTTCAGTTCACTCAGTCATGTCTGACTCTTTGCAACCCCATGGACTGCAGCACACCAAGCTTCCCTGTCCATCACCAAATCCTGGAATTTATTCAAACTCATGTCCATAGAGTCAGTGATGTCATCCAACCATCTCATCCTCTGTAGTCCCCTTCTCCTTCCACCCTCAATCTTTCCCAGCATCAGGGTTTTTTCCAAGCAGTCAGTTTTTCGCATCAGGTGGCCAAAGTACTGTAGCTTCAGCTTCAGCATCAGTCCTTCCAACGAATATTCAGGACTGATTTCCTTTAGGATGGATTGGTTGGATCTCCTTGCTGTCCAAGGGACTCTCAAGAGTCTTCAGCACCACAGTTCAAAAGAGACCTGAATCCTAAGAATAAACCATGGCTTAATTTATTTAGAATTTTAGTAAGTGTTGAATGTTTAAAAGTTGTGTTCTTCCTTCCATTTTCTTTGACTTTCCCCCAGTTTTATACTACCCTCCCCTTTTCTAACGATTACATGAACATCATGTATTTCCTCATTTTCTAACACATTTTTACTTAGTCATTTAATTAGATCTGTCCTCAATTCTCAGTGCCTTTCTTTATATTCTGAATGTTTTTACCTCTCTAACTTTCAACATTTTGGCATTTTATAACTTATTCATTGGGGTTACTCAGCTATCATTACACAAAAGGAATAAACAACTAAAATATATCCCACCCCCTTTGTGAATAGAGTAGCAAGTGTATTATCTACTATATCATATATTTTATAGCCACATTTTATAATAACCTAGTTGTTAGTGTTCTCATTTACACATGAGTTAACCTAAGACCAGAAAGATAGCTCACTTTTTAAAATGTCAGTAACGTTACAACTGGGATTCCCCTGTGGTTCAGCTGATAAAGAATCCACCTGCAATGCAGGAGACCTGGGTTCGATCCCTGGGTAGGGAAGATCCCCTGGAGAAGGGAAAGGCTAACCGCTCCAGAATTCTGGACTGGAGAATTCAATGGGCTGTATAGTCCATGGGGTCACAAAGAGTCAGACATGACTGAGCAACTTTCACTTTAACACTATAACTTGGGAGTTTTAGCTGATAAAAGGGGGAATCTGGGTTTATTCTATGAGGTCTTTGTCCAGATCTGTGAGTGGAACTGGTATTTTCCCCAAAGCACTTCCCAGTTTAGACTAGTTACTTTTTTTAGCCTCAGGAATGTCTTCTCTAGCATTTCTGAGTATCACGGCACTATTTCCACATGCAGAAAATTTAGAGATGTAAAGGCAACCTTCGATCATGATTTTGAGCTATTAAATAAGTCCTAATTCTTATTAATAAAAATGTATCCCAAACAAAAGCAATGGTAATACTTTGACAATACTCGAAGTATTACCTATATTGGCATTTTCAATTATAGATCATCTCAGAAATGTGAGTAGGTAAGAATTTTTTTTTGAAAAATGGAAAAGCCTTTCTGCTTGCAATTTTGTGATAAAGTCAGGACCCACGGACTTAAAACTTACCTGGAAAGGAATTCCCATCAGAAGGTTTATTGTCATAACACCATTTCCATAACCCAAGGGGAGCGATATTGTCTCTGTCACTGCTAGTAATAAGTATCTAAGTAACAAATGACTAATTGCTGTCCAAAAAGACAGGGCAAACTCTGGGCACAGAGCAGGGATCTGCATCTGGAGTAAACAAAGAGAAGGCAAAACTTTAGCAATTATGTTGATCCAAAGGGCTTGAGACAAACAGGAAATCCACTTTGTGTATATCAGCTAGGGGACAGAGAACAACCTCGAGTAAGGTGAATTAAAGCAAAGGGAGCATGGGAGGCTGAGGCCAGAAAAAAGTGTGACTGGAACGTAGCACAGGATCCCTTTTTTATGAGCTTGCAACCTCAGCTGTAAGCCGGGATAAAACTCTTATGTACAACAAGCCAACATGGACAGATGTTCAAAAACATCACTGATTAAAGGGTATTTGTTTAGCTGAAAAGTTAATTTACTGTGATAGATGAGTATTTCACTGCAAATGAAAATTTCATTTTGCTTTATATTAACACCTTCCATAGATAATTTGAAACTAATTTTGATGTTATTTTTCTGGAATATTTTCATCATTTCAGAAAGAAATTTTAATTTAAAATGCTATTTGCCTTGAAAAGAAAAAAGAAAATTAATTTGCATATTTTCTGTGTTTTAGAAGAATTAAACAGTTGTGATTCATCTCTCTGAAATTTATGCTCCAGTTCTTCAGGAAACATATGATACAAACTCAATTCTATGCAAACACATAGCAATCTAATGTCTCTTGCTATCTGTGAATGATCCAATGCTCACAGTATCCAGCATTTTCTCTTCCTTTCATTAAATATGTGAATTCTCATGCACAGATATAAAGTAGAAATCAGACCATAAATTCACCATAAATTAGTAACTGGAAGTCATTAGCATAGTTATCAACCTTAAAGATATTTTAAATTGCATTTTTAGCATTAAAAAAAATAGTTATTGGTACCAACAATTAAATGAACAGTTTTCTATGAGTCAGAAAAATGTGAAAAAAGTAATAACGAAAAACCTTATAAAGGTATAATTGGGGACGGAGTTCTGTTAATGCTAAAATACAAGTCTATATATAATCATTTTCTAATTTTGGTGAAAACATAAATATACAGCTGTAGTTTTAGATGAACTATTCTTTTTACTTGCTATCTAATATTTTCCACAATAATGTGATAACAGGTAGCTCAACAGCACACTTATCAGTGAAGATACGTTTTTCTCATGCAAACCTTAAAATCAGCAAGGATTGAAGCTGAAGCTACTTTTGCCATTTACTTACCTGGTATCACAGATTGCAAGTATTTGGTTTCCCATTTTCCTTTCTTTTTTTCTAAGTACACCCAGAAAAACTGGTGGGGAATTACCCAGTGAAATCAATTTAGCCATACCCCATGCAGCTCCAACCAACTATCCCTTCTGGAGAAAGAATTGATTCCCTCAACTGCTGCACATTCTGCCAGCCCATGGACCTCAGCTGTCAGCCTTCTCCACTGACCGCTTACCCTTGTTAAATTCACACCCTACAGCAGCCTCACACCTGAAGACTGACCAAGAGGGGGCAGATATCAAAGCCTGACACTCTCTTCCAACTTCAGATAATATTGAGGTCCATAGAGCTATTCAATTGTACAAGGGCTTCCCT
Source organism: Bubalus bubalis (assembly GCF_019923935.1). Taxonomy (NCBI): domain Eukaryota; kingdom Metazoa; phylum Chordata; class Mammalia; order Artiodactyla; family Bovidae; genus Bubalus; species Bubalus bubalis. The sequence goes on along the minus strand of NC_059169.1, from coordinate 82,541,742 downwards.
GGTGCCTGAGCAGTAATGAATCCACTTGCACTGCAGGAGACGTGGGTTTGATCCTTGGGTCAGGAAGATGGCATCCCACTCCAACATTTGTGGATAGGAAATCCCATGAAATGAAGAGCCTGGTTGGCTGCAGTCCATGGGGTCGCAAAAGAGTTGGACACAACTTAACTAACTAATGACAACAGCTGTAAAATATTTGGTAGACCATGCTGAAGTCATACTTCTCTTTTTGCCCAATCCTGTTTCCTTCCCCTCACTTCCACAGGTTTTGACATCTAGAGATGAAATGTCGTGTACTCTGTTCTCTTTCTCAGAGTTGGCGTCTCAAATAATCTAACCTGTGATATCAGAAAGTCCTTATAAATACAATATACTTTATCATGTAACTGAATATCAGTACAGAAGAGACCAGCGGTCTAATTCCTTCATACCATTAAGCATTAATTGCTCAGTTGTGTCTGACTATTTGTGACCCCATGGACTGTAGCCCACCAGGGTCCCCTGTCCATGGGATTCTCCAGGCAAGAATACTGGAGTGGGTTGCATGCCCTCCTCCAGGGTATCTTCCCTACCCAAAGATCAAACCTGGGTCTCCTGCACTGCAGGCAGATTCTTTACCATCTGAACTACCAGGGAAACCCCATTATTACTTTTAAGCCCTTTTGTAAATTCAAGTCATCATAAGAAGCTGAAGAAATTTCACTTCATCATAAGGTTTGTGCATTCCCTACAACTTTCATATCACCATATTCAACTCCTCACCCCTGAATTGTTTGTAATTCATGAACTATCAGCAGCAAAAATCTCTATATTCTCAAGTTCCTTTCTAAACAGTTCCTTAAATTTCCTTTTCTAACTAAAAAAAATTAGAGTGTTCTTTTCTCTAGAGTTCTGTCTAATGGTAGCTGTTTACTCTGAAGCCTTCCTTATACCACAGACGATCTCTCTTCTAGTCTTTGCCATTTCTAAATTATTTTATATATTCAACCTTCACCCCTAGAAATTAAATTTAATGTTATTAGATTTTATCTCTTATTCTTCTTTGCTGTAGTCATAAAAATAAATAGTATAACATTTCTTCTAATTATTCTAAAATATGGTTTATTATTACTCTCAAAAGTGCTGCTCTCAAAATGTCAGTGACTTCAATATCCTTATAATTGATATTTACTATGATCACCTAAGCTCTGTCAAAAATCCAGAAATAGCAACATTAAAAGCACCAAATTAATAAATAATATTTCATAAAAACTTCTTTTGCATAAAACAAATTCACAAACTGGGAGCTTTCACATTCAAAACTGATATGAGACTCAGGGACCTGACATTAGAGGATGGCTTATAAGTTGAAAATGAGGAAGTTGTTTAACCTTTACAGGGATTGGTTATTACAATGGGGTTTTGTAGACATCAGGGGATTGTTTAAAAGTGTGCTACACCATTGTAGGAAGATGACAGATTTACTTTATGGTTATTGTAAGTATTTATGAGAAATAATCGAAGTTAAGTTTCATTTACATCCATGAAATAAGCTAAATTTTGTTTTGTTTACATGGCTTAAATTATCTTATCTGCTCAGGTAATTTTCATATCTGGTTTTCATTTTATACTAAACACTTCTCCATTCTTGAATTTTTCACATCCAACAGTCTTGCACACTTCTTTGCCACCTGATCCTATGTTATATTGCAGAATTGTCATTATCAATGATGGTGTTCCTTCAGTTTCAAACCTACTTTTCCTTTCTTCCTATAAAGCCACTTGTCTAGCTGTTCCTTCTCATTACTTAATTCTGATAATCATTTGACCACAAAGGAAATTCCAATCCATGGAAGCAGCCAAATTATATTGTTTCTATGTCACTCCAGCTCATCCCCTAGGTTCAGTTCAGTTCAGTCACTCAGTCGTGTCCGACTCTTTGTGACCCCATGAATCGCAGCACGCCAGGCCTCCCTGTCCAGCACCAACTCCCGGAGTTCACTCAGACTCACGTCCATCGAGTCAGTGATGCCATCCAGCCATCTCATCCTCTGTCGTCCCCTTCTCCTCCTGCCCCCAATGCCTCCCAGCATCAGAGTCTTTTCCAGTGAGTCAACTCTTCGCATGAGGTGGCCAAAGTACTGGAGTTTCAGCTTTAGCATCATTCCTTCCAAAGAAATCCCAGGGCTGATCTCCTTCAGAATGGACTGGTTGGATCTCCTTGCAGTCCAAGGGACTCTCAAGAGTCTTCTCCAACACCACAGTTCAAAAGCATCAATTCTTCAGCACTCAGCTTTCTTCACAGTCCAACTCTCACATACATACAAAACCACTGGAAAAACCATAGCCTTGATTAGACAGACCTTTGTTGGCAAAATAATGTCTCTGCTTTTCAATATGCTATCTAGTTAGGTCATCACTTTCTTTCCAAGGAGTAAGCGTCTTTTAATTTCATGGCTGCAGTCACCATCTATAGTGATATTGGAGCCCCAAAAAATAAAGTCTGACCCTGTTTCCACTGTTTCCCCATCTATTTCCCATGAAGTGATGTGACCAGATGCCATGATCTTCATTTTCTGAATGGTGAGCTTCAAGTCAACTTTTTCACTCTCCTCTTTCACCTTCATCAAGAGGCTTTTTAGTTCCTCTTCACTTTCTGCCATAAGGGTGGTGTCATTTGCATATCTGAGGTTATTGATATTTCTCCTGGCAATCTTGATTTCAGCTTTTGCTTCTTCGAGCCCAGCGTTTCTCATGATGTACTCTGCATATACGTTAAATAAGCAGGGTGACAGTATACAGCCTTGACGTACTCCTTTTCCTGTTTGGAACCAGTCTGTTGTTCCATGTCCAGTTCTAACTGTTGCTTCCTGGCCTGCATACAAATTCCTCAAGAGGCAGGTCAGGTCGTCTGGTATTCCCATCTCTATCAGAATTTTCCACAGTTTATTGTGATCCACACAGTCAAAAGCTTTGGCATAGTCAATAAAGCAGAAATAGATGCTTTTCTGGAACTCTCTTGTTTTTTCGATGATCCAGTGGATGTTGGCGATTTGGTCTCTGGTTCCTCTGCCTTTTCTAAAACCAGCTTGAACAACTGGAAGTTCACCGTTCACATATTGCTGAAGCCTGGCTTGGAGAATTTTGAGCATTACTTTACTAGCGTGTGAGATAAGTGCAATTGTGTGGTAGTTTGAGCATTCTTTGGTATTGCCTTTCTTTGGGATCGGAATCAACACTGACCTCTTCCAGTCCTGTGGCCACTGCTGAGTTTTCCAAATTTTCTGGCATATTGAGCACAACACTTTCACAGCATCATCTTTCAGGATTTGAAATAGCTCAACTGGAATTCCCCTGTGTTATATAATCCCCTAGGTTACAAAGGATTAAAACAATCTCAAAAAGTTTCTGAAATGTGGTTTATTTGATAACAAGGGATTGACTGTGTGGATCACAACAAACTGTGAAAAATTCTTTAAGAGATGGGAATATCAAACCACCTTATCTGTCTCCTGGGAAACCTGTATGCAGGTCAAGAAACAACAGTTAGAACCTTAAATAGACCAATATACTGGTTCAAAATTGGGAAAGGAGTACCACAAGGCTATATATTGTCACCCTGTTTATTTAACTTATATGCAGAATATATCATGCGGAATGCCAGGCTGGATGAGTTATGAGCTGGAATCAAGATTGCCCTGAGAAATACCAATAACCTTAGATATGCAGATGATACCACTCTAATAGTGAAGAGGAACTAAGAGCCTCTTACTGAGGGTAAAAGGGGAAAGGTTAAAAAAAAAAAAAAAACTGGCTTAAAACTCAACATTCGAAAAATGAAGATCATGGCATCTGGTCTCATCACTTCATGACAAATAGAAGGGGAAAAAATGGAAGCAGTGACAGATTGTCTCTTTGGGCTCCAAAATCACTGCAGATGGTGACTGCAGCCACAAAGTTAGAAGACTCTTGCCTCTTGGAAGGAAAGCTATGACAAATCTAGACAGCATATTAAAAACAAAGATATCACTTTGCTGACAAAGGTCCATCCAGTCAAAGCTATGGTCTTTCCAGTCATCATGTATAGATATGAGACTTGGACGATATAGAAGGTTGAACACTGAAGAATTGATGTTTTTGAACTGTGGTGTTGGAGAAGACTCTTGAGAGTCTCTTGGGCAGCAAGGAGATCAAACCAACCAATTTTAAAGGAAATCAATTCTGAATACTCATTGGAAGGACTGATGCAGTAGTCGAAGCTCCAATCTGAAATTTTGGCAACCTAATGTGAAGAGATGGAGAAGGAAATGGCAACCCACTCCAGTGTTCTTGCCTGGAGAATCCCAGGGATGGGGGAGCCTGGTGGGCTGCTGTCTATGGGGAAGCACAGAGTCAAACACGACTGAAACGACTTAGCAGCAGCAGCAGCAATGTGAAGAGACAACTCACTGGAGGAGAAGAGGGTGGCAGAGGTTGAGGTGGTTGGACAACATCACCAACTTAATGGACATGAACTTAGGCAAACTCCGGGAGATAGAGAGGGACCAGAGGCCTGATGTGCTGCAGTCCATGGGGTAGCAAAAGAGTTGGACAGGAGTTAGTGATTGAACAGCAACAAGGGAAGTAAGAGTAAAGAAATTCAGGGTAGCAGTGAAGCTGGACATCTGCATTGTAAAGCGGCTCCATTTATTTTCTCAGCACTACATTAACGCCTACATGTCTGGAGCAGATCAGGTTGGGAGGTTGTGTAGTGGTAGTAAAAATAGTATACCTGTGGGATCTCTGGCTGTTTTTCTCAATAATATACACATATACAGTATTATACATTATGGGATATTGTTATAAAGCCCTACCAAAAATGGTTCCACCCCAAATACCACTGAAAATATTTATTATACATTTGTTATTGCACAGCTATGTGCATGTACAGTAACAAAAATATGATTTACTAAGAGTACAAAGGCCTCACTATATCTTGTCTTCATGCCTCTATTTTTAGTTGCTTAGAATTCCTGGCACAGCAATACAAAAACTGCTCTTAATATGTATTTAATTTCAGACTCCTCTATCACCCTCCATACGTTCCTGGTTAAATCTCACTCTTTGAATCTGCACTCAGACAGCTAAACAAGAGTGTAGAAAAATGACAAAGCCATGTTGATTGGAACTTAAATTTGTATCACTAAGTAAAGTGTTATATGGTAGACAATTGCATCTCATTTCCTTAGATTATTCTTATTCTAGATGAGATTTTACACCTCCTCCTTCTTCAAACCTCCAACGCTCTGCCACATTTTCTGATAATAATATCTACATGTTCTTATCTCCATATCTGCACACAAATTTGAATTTTTTAGCCAATATGCCACTTCCTACATCCCCTTCCTACTCTACATCCTCCTGAATTTTCTCTCCCACATCTATAAAACATCCGCTCCCCAAATTATAGCTTCTCTCACCTAAATTATCAAATATGCCCTCCCTGAGAAATGATTCCATTTATCATACAACACTCGGCAATGTCACTACATATTGCTAAGTTCTCTTGACTCCATACACCTTCTAGCTACTCCTCCACCTCCCTTTCCCCTTTTAGCACAAAATCATCTAAAAGTATATTATTAATGCATTTAAAATGTTAATTCAAAATGATATATGTACCCCGATGTTCATAGCAGTGTTATTTATAATAGCCAAGATATGTGCCCATCTACAGATGAATGGTTAAGGAAGATGTGGTATATATACACAATGAGAAAGCACTCAGCCACAAAAAGAATGAGACAATGTAATTTGCATCAACATGGATGGACTTGGAGGGCATTATGCCAAATGAAATAAGTCAGAGAAAGATATAAACTGTATGATATCACATTTTTGTGGAATCTAAAAAATACGACAAGCTACAGCACATAAGAAAAAAAAAAAAAAAGCAGACTCACAGATATAGAGAACAAACCAGTGGTTACCAGTGGAGAGAGGGAAAGAAGGCGGGGCTGTATTGGTGTAGGGAACTAAGAGATTCCAGCTATTACATATAAAATAAACTGCAAGAATATATTGTACAACACAGGAATATAGCCAATATTTTATAGCAACTGTAAAAGGAGTATAAGCTTGAAAATTGTGAATCATTATGTTATACATCTATAATATATAGTATTTATAGCAATTATATTTCAGTAAGTAAATAGATAAATAAATAAATTGAATAGGTAAATAGGTTATCAGCCTTTAAAAAATTGTAGTGTAATTGCTTTCTATACCTTCATTCCTCAAATTCTATCATAAGTCCACAAATTGGACTATTTCTTTCTCCATGTTTTACCAGGCACCACAAATTCTAACGATAATTTATAATGAAAATATATTTTCAGAAAGTCAAACTTTCTCACTGCTATGATTCCCTCTCCCGGGCCTCCTCACCTCCTCACAGGCATACCCTGAGTATTCCCGGGCCTGACTTCTCTCACCGCTTCAGGCCCAGTCAGTCTGGAGGACTCGGATGGTCTTATGTGCTAATGACTTCCAAATCTACCTAGAAGCCCTGTTCTTTCCTGGACTCCAGAGTTGCATATCTTATTCCTTATCCTATTTATCCAGTTGGGTAACTTAAAAATCAATGTATCCAAAACCAAAGAGATCCAAAACTTGGATTTCTAATCTTCTCTCAGTAACAGAGCTGCTCCTTTTGCTTCCTAATTCAATTCTTAAATAAGAAAAAATTTCCCTTATTTGTTGAGGCTAAATTTAAACAGATAAATTACTTGAGTTTTGTTTCCAAAGATGTTTACAAGGTTTCACCATTCTTCCCTACCTCTGTCATTGTCTGACATCTCCATTACTGGGGTTGACTCATAATTGCTTCCTGTGCTAGAACTTTCACTTCTGCAATTATTCACCACAGGGCAGCTGAGGCCCTCCATTAAAGAAAATCAAGTAAACAATTTCAGTCTTTCATTTATTATCTTCCAATGGCTTTCCATGTTTTTTTTTTTTTTTTTTCAAAATGATACCTAATCATCAACACTAAGAAAAACTATCATTAATAGCCAATTGTCATCAGTTTTAGCAAAGGCTTTCCAACCTCACATCTCATTACTCTCCTCCTATTTCTATGAGCTCCAGGACACTGGCCTTCTTACCAGTTATAGACAATGCCACATGTCCATCTCTAGGTCATGGTCCTGCCTCTCTTCCCTGCCTGGGGTAGCACTCTCAAATGCTTGCAGAGTCACTTATTTACTCCAAGCCTCTGTCAAATATCTTCCTGAACATCCTCCACACATCGCACTTTCCTGGTTTTATCATCCCCCTTCTTTGTAGCACATACAGCCTGAAATATTAAACCTGTTTACTTAAATATCTGCTTTCTTCCTCCAAAATATAAGTTATGGAAAGACAAGAGTTTTTTTTAGTCTGAGTTTTCATTCCCTTTCAGTTTCCAGTGCCTGAAACAATGTCTGAATATCGAGTATCCACTCAATGATTATTTGTTGAATAAACAGATACGCATCTATTCTTGAGAAGTATGATTTAGTTGATGAAGTTGTAGAATTGCTTCCACTGCCTCTCTAAAAGGAGAACTATTCTTTGTTTTGTCATATGCCTTATACCACTATATTCTGTCTCCACAAGTAGCAAATATGTATTTATTAATGAATGGAAACAGTTAATTTTGGCCACGGAGTTTAAAGCTCCTTTGGATCATATGGATCAGTAATATCTAAAGACCTTTTTAAGTTTTAGCTAATTCACTCCATGCTTACACAAGTAATTTTCTCAGTTTCCAAAGCATACGGTTCATTGACAACACTGCAAGAGACAATTCTGAAATTTGATAAATCAGATTTATTGAGCAGCTACAATATGACAGTCATGATGCTAGGTACTTTAAAACTGTGTTTCCCCGTTCCTGCAACAATTCTGCAAAGTTGGGTATTTATCCGACTCACAGAGGAAGATAATGCTTTGTAAAGGTAAGCAAGCTTCCATATTGAAACACAGTTCTCTTAAATTGAAGTCTTTAACCTTTTTATAAGATCTTATTGAATTATGCAACCCACTCCAGTATTCTTGCCTGGGAAATCCCATGGACAGAGGAGCCTGGCAGGCTACAGTCCATGGGGTCACAGGAGTCAGACACAACTCAGTGACCACAGTGAGAAAAGCCATCAGCTTAGTGACGGCCCCGCAACAGATGCACCACATCATGCATTACTTGCTTGTAGTCTCTTCCCAATAATACTTCGTCCTCTCCATGGAGCAGAGGCAATAATCACCAAATGTTTCACTTCTTCCCTACATATTTTTAGGCCTTTGAATGAAATCCTACACAATGTGAATTAAAGTGATGTGTATTAATTCTGGACTGAACAAAAGCATGTGTGGGATTCTCCACTCTCTTCTTCCTCCACAGGGAAAGTGGAGGACCAGTGCTTTACAGAGTGTGGCTCCAGGGTGATGCGGCCTCAGCCACATTGGATTCCTGAGTGAGTACTGAAGCAGAAACCATCCGCAACCCCTCAGCTCATCTTTTACTCATGCACCATAAGCAAGAAATAAACTTTTGTTTTAAGCCAGTGGTTGGGGGAGAGAGTCCATTCTGGCAACTATAGTCATTAAGATATTTATGAATTCAACTTACTGATATGGCTACCAAATCACTCACTTAGGAAATATAGTTATTTAAAAACTTCAGATCACAGTGTATTGACTATATTAAACTGAACCGTCAATCTGTTTTTCCCCAATTCATAGTTTTTACTCATGCAGACATAAATCCCATCAAGCTTCATCACTTCATCATCATTTCTACTATTAATTTTAGTAATATTGTTTTCTGTAATTTAATATCAAAAATTTCAGGCCAATCTTGCATTAAAAAATTACATTTTTAGAGTATTTGCACTATTTAAAAAAGTCCAAATCCTATTAACTATGTAGGATAGTTTGTTTGTAAACTTCTATCATATTTACATTTGTTCCTCACATTTAATTTATTTTTTCTGAAGAAACAGAAATTTTTTGATTTATTGAAGCCATTTAAGCAAAACAAGCAACTAAAGCATAATTACTTTGAACATTTGCAAGCAGAAATATAAAAATGCCAGGGATCTTATTCTCAGACCTAAGTCCATGTTAACTGTTTAAATTATATAAAAAAATGGAGAAAAAAATTCAGGTTGAAAAAATGCCATCCTGAAAAAGAATCAGTTTAGTATATACATTAATGTTCTCCTAAAGACCTAGTGAGTGAAACACAACATTTATGATCAACAGAAATGGCCTTCTGACAGAAAACAATTATGCCCCTCAGAGTCTGTCACTGTGCTGTTTCTCGTCAAGGCCAGTTTGTTGTAGTGTTTTGGTAGGATTCTCATAAATGGTGATCTATAAAATATGGCGTTTTTTCTAATAAAAAATTCAATTCAAAAAAAAAAAAGAAAACAATTATGAGTTGCATAAAAGTATATGTTTTAACTCTTTTACAAGTGGTTGACCAGTTTTCCCAGCACCACTTGTTAAAGGGATTGTCTTTTCTCCATTGTATAGTCTTGCGTCCTTTGTCAAAGATAAGGTGTCCATAGGTGCATGAATTTATCTCTGGGCTTTCTATTTTGTTCCATTAACTCAACTTCTCTCCCCCTTCCAACTTTTAAAATATATTCTAATAGTTTTAACTGATTTTAAACAACTTTTTGACACAAAGATATCCTTTAATAATAATGTTATTTCAGTGTCATAAAATAGACATGGGATCATAACTCCTCCTAAAGGAGGTCAGTCCTGGGTGTTCATTGGAAGAACTGATGTTGAGGCTGAAACTCCAATATTTGGCCACCTGATGCGAAGAGCTGACACATAGCAAAAGACCCTGATGCTGGCAAAGATTGAGGGCAGGAGGAGAAGGGGACAACAGAGGATGAGATGTTTGGATGGCATCACTGACTCTATGGACATAGGTTTGGGTAGACTCTGGGAGTTGGTGATTGACAGGGAGGCCTGGTGTACTATGGTTCATAGGATAGAAAAGAGTCAGATACAACTGAGCGACTGAACTGAACTGAACACAACTCCTCCTACCAATATGAGTACTTTCAGAAAGAATAACCTTATTTCAGGCATAAATTTTTCAAAAATTATTTTGGCACATGCTCACAATTTGTACTATAAACTGCATACTGGTTTATAGCCAGTATGTAGATATACTTTTTCCAATTAGTATATATCGGTTGTGTCCTTGGGAAGTGGCACTGCTCAAAAATAGGATTTAGGTAGTAGGAGACAAGTAATACCTACTTTGAAACGTTTTCCTTCTGAAATTAGTGTGGAACTTTGGGGTAATTCATTTGTGTATCAGGGTATCAGAAACAAACATAGATTTTTGGAGAAAAATCCCAGACTTGCTTTTCTGTATCTGAGGGCCCATCTCTAGGGAGATGATCTTTCAAACACATGGCAGTCTTGGTCTGGGTCCTAAAAACCAATACAATGTTGTAAAGTAATTAGCCTCTAATTAAAATAAATATATTAAAAAAAAAAAATACAGTAGGAGAGTGCAACAGCTGGCATACTGGGCCTGGCCTCCAGTGAACAGGCAAGAAGAATTACCAGCTGGAGGAGGAAGAGGCAGTGGAAGATGGTAGAGTTGAAGGATCAGCAGCAGTAGAAGATGAGACAAATGGCATGAATTTCATGCTTGAAATTCAAGTCTGAGAGTTCACACGTAAAGGTCTATATGCATGGAACTTACTGAATACTAGTATATTAGTTTGCTCTTGAAGTGAAGACTCTTTGTGACCCCATGGACTGTAGCCCACCAGGCTCCTTGGTCCATGGAATTTTCCAGGCATGAATACTGGAGTGGGTTGCCATTTCCTTCTCCAGGGGACCTTCCCGACCCAGGGATCGAACCCAGGTCTCCCACATTGTAGGCAAATGCTTTACTATCTGAGCTACCAGGTAAGCCCATAATCCACCAGAAAAAATGCCAGTGATTTAATAAAGAGTAATATTTCTGTTCCGACCATTTCAGATGCAACCATTATTCTGTTTTTTCCCCCCTCAAAGTATATTTGATAATTCTATTTCTCACAAATTAAACTTATGGTTTATTTCTTCTTCTTGATAAATCTAACCTTCTCCAACTTTCTTTTAAAAATAATTTTGCTATGTTAATTGATGTTGGCAATGCCTCCAATTTCATATCTGCTACAAATTTCATTAACACACTGTTTTCTCCATCTTCCAAATCATTAATTAAGTTGTTAAACAAGATCAACCCTCACACTGATCCCTGTGACACTCCATTAAATACACTGACATTTTGTTTGGTATACTTCAGCTAGTTTCATATTCACAAGGCTCTGTTTTTATCCAAGCCAATTTGAATTTTTATCACTATTCCTTGACACTTCATGAAATATTTTATTTGCTATTCTCAAGTAGATATATTGCATGTCATTGGGTACTTTGTGGTTGAAGTAGCCTGGAATTATTTAAAAATTATGAATTTTGAGGTATAATTACTTTAATAGAAAAGTTCCCAGTTATTTTTTTCTTATAATATTTTTCTTTAATTATGTGCATTATTAGTATTTTATTCAACTCTTTTTGAGACATCCCCAATTTCTTTTTTACAATGCAAGTTTCTCTCTAATTCTATATCCTTTTCAAAAAATTGCACTATTTTATTGACAATTATCTTCATACTGAAATATACATATCTAGATTCACTAAAATACATTTCATCATATAATTTTGTGTTTATTATTTGTTTTCCATAATTCCTTTAGTATTGATTTTTCAAGTCTGATACTTGTTAATTTGCCAGCACACATGGCTTTCATTATTGATCCTAATTAATTCACATTCATTTTAAATACTTCTGTTTATGTAGATTTAACCATTTCTTTCAGATTCTAACCTATTCACAAAGGCTGTTTATTTGGAAATTGAACTCATAATTGTGCAATAATAGAGACTCCAATCATTTTGCAAGTTTTAAATCTATTTATTCATCTTGAACCTAAATAATACACAGTGTTTCTTACTTATTAAAAAGTTTAGATAATTTATTTCTTCAAAATTAGTACTAAAATGCATTTTCTTTCATTTGATACCATATTACTCATAGAACAATATATTATTTAATTAAAAATAAAGATTAATTAATAGTAAACAAATCATGATTGGACTTTTTTCTAGTTTAAAGACTTATGAACTACAAACTTTTATATTTTAACAGTTCATTTTGCATTTATACATAATCTGCTATGTTTCAAAAAGTGTAATGGGCACTGAGGATTTCACAAGTTGAATGAGACCCAAGTTGACTTAGGACAGGACACAAGAATGCTGATTAATTATCAGAGAAGACTATGAACCAGAAAAGAATATAAATTGAACCTTGGTTTTCATAGAGAAGATCTCATAGGAAAATCAAGTGGATCTGACCAGAAGACACTTGAAAAGGCTCAGAAGTTCAAGATGTAAGAGATCAGGTAGGTCAGGAAAGCAGAAAAATCCGCTTTTATATTGGTTAGGCATATAAGTTTGTCCTCTCCAACTTTAAGCTTGGAGTTTACCCAACTGCATTTCAAGAATAAGCATATTTTGTGGAACATTTTTCAGTTTCATTTATCTTGGAGAAGCAAAAGTGGGGGTGACACATAGAATTGAAAAAGTGGGGAAAAAATCACACAGAGAAATGCAGAACCACACTTCATCTTTTTTACTTGTCTTTTACTCAGACCAAAAAATTGTAAGACTTGGAAGGTTTATTCTTGGGGAAAACTGAGCTGCCTTAAGGGACAGGACTTCTAGATATGGATGTATATGGACTGCACTTACTCACTAACTGATCTTCATTTATACATTAGTAGAATACTCTAGCTGTTGACAAAGCATACAATTTCTAAGTAAATTTTATTGAAAAAGCCAACAGAGGACTTGTGAAACAACATTGCAATAGTAAAGAGAGATAAAAATAAATAACTAAAAAATGGAATTCTGATGAAACAGAAGTAGAAGGAAATAAAAGAAAGGATTTTAGATATTATGTTTCATATTTCAGAAAAATTATAAAAAGTGATCATTTAGCATTGGTGCTATTAAAATGTAGAAAAAAGAAAATATAAAAGTAAAATGACATGCATTTTAAAACATCAAATTTGATGGATAAAACTCAGAACTTCCTAAGATAAAAAACGAGAACAATGAGACAATTAGGAATCCATTAATTAAAATGTTGGGCTTCCCTGGTGGCTCAGTTGGTAAATAATTTGCCTGCAGTGTAAGAGACTCAGGTTTGATCCCTGGGTTTCGAAAATCTGCTGGAGAAGGAAATGGCAAACTACTCTAGTATTCTTGCCTGGGAAATCCCATGGACAAAGGACCCTAGTGGGTTTCAGCAGGATTGCAAAGAATTGGCTAAGACTTAGCAACTGAACCACCAGTTATAATGCTAGGGGGAAAAAAAAAGGCAGGGGGGGGAAAAAAAAAAGCTAGGGAAAGTATTGCATTAAAACAAACAAAATTTCTCCAAAACTGAAGAACATGAGTCTATTATTTAAAGGATCCAGTGAGTGTCAATCCCATAAAATGTTGAAGAAGAAGATGATACCAAGGTATCAGTATAAAATCTCTAAACATATCTTAAGCTTTCAGGAAGGCATAAATCAGACTTTGTTATGTGAAAGTTGTCAAAAATTAGACTTGAGAAATAATTTAAAATACAACACTGGGTGAAATGGTTTCTGCATAAAATTCTTTATCCACCTTTATTAGTTTCCTAGGATTGTACAATTTTGGTTTTTTAAAACAACGGAAATGTAGTCTCTCACATCTGTGGAGACCAAGAAGTACAAAATCAAGTTGTTGTGAACACAGTCCTTCCTGTGACTCTAGGGTAGAATATTTCCCTGACTTTTCTATTTTATAGTGGCTCCAGGCATACCTGGTTTGGCATTGCATGGCTCCAATCTCTGCTTCAATCTTGACATGGTTTTCTCTCCCCCGGGACTTAATCTCAAATCTCCCTATTTCTTTCTTTTATAAGAACACTTTCTCATTGAAATTAGAGAGCATATTAAATCCAAAATAATTTCATCTCAAGATCCTTCACTAAATTGAATCTGTTAAGACCCTTCTACTAAAAATGGTCACGTTCACGGGTTATGAGAGTTAGGACACAGACATGTCTTTTTTTATGGGGGCCATTATTTAGTCCACCATGCCTATCAAATTATATATCAATGCATATATACTATGTATATATATAGAGACTGGGCTGCAGTAAACAATAAATTAACCAAGAAAATGTACTACTAATTGCAGAGTGAATAAGAGCTCCGGCAGAGGAGAGCATGGGCAGAAATTCCAAAAGGAAAAGACAATTTCATGGCACTAGCAGTGTATCAAGTCACAGAGTCCAAGTTGAAGCAGAATATGGTAAGTTTCCAAGAGAGAGGCAATCAGGAGAAGAAAAATGGAGTTTGCACATTTGAAAAATATTGGTAGGTATTTAAAAGATCTGGTGAAATAGATAAAACAACAATGTAAATTTTATGAATAAAACTGTTATGTAAGGAGAACACTGTCTCAAGAAAAAACTAACACGTAATGAAGAAAATCATACATGACATTTTTTAGTACAGAAGAAACTATAATCATATGAAAAAGATACAGATTGACCACTGATTTAACCAAAAATTGTGATAAAACTACATTGAAAGAATAAAAAGAGGGGATGTGTTTTCAGAGAAGAAAGCCTGTAAGATGTCAATCTTATTCTGTGATGTAGGATGTAAGTAGATAATGTTGAGCTTAATAAAGGGCAGAACAGCATATCTTATGCTACTCGGAAGTATGAAGATAAGGGAAGGAGAGTGGGAAGGAAAGTACCAGATTAGAGTTCTGCCCTTTTTCAGCATCAGTCTTTTTGTTCAGTATGGTCTTTAAATGATATACATGTAACATTTTAATTGTAACTTAAAAAATTGAATGCTACTGTACTGAATGATCTTACCTGACATATGAGTTAACCCTGTCACTTAAAATTTAGAGTATTTTGTATTTTATAAATTATGTAATTTGATCCTTTAAACAAACTTGAGCAAGAACAGATATTGTTAACTTCATTTTAATGCTGAAGATAATTTGGAAAGTAGGTGGCATTTCAAAGACATATTTAATGAATTGCAATGCCTGATATGGTTTATTTCCAGTTTAATATTGTTTATGTTCCAGTGTAACTCACTCTGTTAAACATAGAGCAATTTATTTTCTCTTGCTTTAGCTTTTACTTTCTATTAAAATATTACTGCATTGTGTGTGTGTGTTGCTAAAATTCTTAAAAATTACTTGGAACTTATCTCTGAATGTTTCTAAATGACTTCTTGTCATTAGATTCCCCTAAACCCATTAAATTTGGCTGAGCATGAATGTTTCCCTCCCTAAAAATCCTCAGAGGCACATAGCTACCATATGTAATTGGGCATCCTGACTCAAATTACACTCATAAAATAGGGCTTACGTTTTCAGATCTTAAATGTATCATCTGAAAAAGATTTCCTGTGGATGTTTATACCAAGTATTGTCTCATCGGCAGTCAGCAACACTGACAAGGCATAAAAGAGGGGAGAAAGCACAGACACACAGAACGGATGGAAAAAGAAAGGTTCCTGAACAGAAAATCAACACAATGCTTCAAGGACTCTGGCTACAAAACCTTCTCTGTTTTAACGATGCTCTCCATTCATAAATCCTTCTTGAGACCAGCAAATTGTATGCTTGTTTAGTCTGCTCTGCTTAATAAGCATTTCTGCACACAACCCTACACATAGAGTTTAAGGATGGGATTTCTTTGGATATTTATTTAGTTTTATGAAATACAAGTTAAAGAGGTATTTGCATTTTTATCTTGAATAATCCTTCTATCTCAAATTTTAATTAACACTCAGGACCCCATATCACTAATTTTATTGCATTATCATTTTTATTTTTCATTAATCTCCTCAAAGAATCTAACTAGTCCTTTCACTATAATGAAATAAACTATGATTTATTATCAATCAGTATTCTACTTGAGAACCAGTTTCACTTAGTCTAAAGATAGAAACGAAGAAAGAGTAGATATTTAAGTGTTTTGCATAGTTCTTTTATTTATTTATTTATTTGCATCATTCTTTTAAAGGAATTGAATATGAAGGAAAATTTGATATTGGAATAAAGATGTACAATATACAGGGAATAATGTTTATAATAAGATAAAATCATAATTTTATGTTGTGATCATAGGACCAGAAAAATGCAAATGAATTCCTTACATTTAATAAATTAAACTTTAACTATATATACATGTGTGTATTTATAAATAATATTCTGTACATTGTCAAAGCATATTTCTTTCACATAAGTACTAAATCAGACAAAGTATTGAATATAAGTCACATATATAAAGATCAATAAGTAAAAGCAGCTTTTTAGTTATATCTCCAGATTCTGTAATGAGAGATCCAGGATGAGCTCAGCTGGGTTGTTCTAGAACTGGGTTTCTTGTAAGTTTATAATGAAGTTGTTGGTCACTGTTGCAGTTATCTCAAGGACACTTTTCCAAGTTCATTCACATTTTTGATGGTAGGCAAAAAGGCAGCTACATGTAAACTCACTCACACACCTGTGGTTCCTTCTCAGGTGGACTTTGTGTTGGCTGTCTGAGTGTCCTTGCAATATAGCTGCTGGCTACCCTGAGAATGGGTTATGAGGAAAATGAGAAAGAGAGAGGAAGGGAGAGAAAGGCAGGCGGGAATGGGGGAGGGAGAGAAACTCAAGAGGGAAGCTAAAATCTTTGATAATCTAATGTTGGATGTATCATTTCTACTATATTCTATTCACTAGAAGCAAGTCATGTAACCTAGACAACAAACAAGAGGAAGGAAATTAAGCACCCCACCTCTTTGGAGGAGAGAGATAAAAGAACTTGTCAACCTGTCTTTAAAACCACCTCAAGAGCCATGTTATCAGTATTTGAATTGAAGTTGCAAACACTCCTTAGATAATCTAAGCTGTCTGTGTTGTGATCATCAGCTACTGACATTTTTCAGTCCCTGCCTTTTTGGGAATGCCAGTAATGACTGCCTCTCCTTGTCCACTCAGAGGTTCAGTTCAGTTCAGTCGCTCAGTCGTGTCCGACTCTTTGTGACCCCATGGACTGCAGCACGCCAGGCTTTCCTGTCCATCACCAACTCCCGGAGTTTGCTCAAACTCATCTCCATTGAGTCGGTGATACCATCCAACCATCTCATCTTCTGTTGTCCCCTTCTCCTCCTGCCCTCAATCTTTCCCAGCATCAGGGTCTTTTCCAATGAGTCAGTTCTTCTTATCAGGTGGCCAAAGTATTGGAGCTTCAGCATCAGTCCTTCCAATGAATATTCAGGACTGATCTCCTTTAGGATGGGCTGGTTGGATCTCTTTGCAGTCCAAGGGACTCTCAAGAGTCTTTTCCAACACCACAGTTCAAAAGCATCAACTCTTTGGTATTCAGCTTTCTTTATAGTCCAACTCTCACATCTATACATGACCACTGGAAAAACCATAACTTTGAAAAGATGGATCTTTGTTGGCAAAGTAATGTGTCTGTTTTTTAATATGGTGTCTTAGGTTGGTCATAACTTTTCTTCCAACGAGCAAGGGTCTTTTAATTTCATGGTTGCAGTCACCATCTTCAGTGATTTTGGAGCCCCCAAAAATAAAGTCTGACACTGTTTTTACTGCTTCCCCATCTATTTGCCATGAAGTGATGGGACCAGATGCAATGATCTTAGTTTTCTGAATATTGAGGTTTTTTTTTTCCTCTTTATTTTCATATTTTTTAAAAAAATTTATTTTATTTTTAAACTTTACAATATTGTATTAGTTTTGCCAAACATTGAAATGAATCCGCCACAGGTATACCTGTGCTCCCCATCCTGAACCCTCCTCCCTCCTCCCTCCCCATACCCTCCCTCTGGGTCGTCCCAGTGCACCAGCCCCAAGCATCCAGTATCGTGCATCGAACCTGGACTGGCAACTCGTTTCATATATGATATTATATATGTTTCAATATTGAGTTTTAAGCCAGCTTTTTCATTCTCTTCTTTCACTTTCATCAAGAGACTCTTTAGTTCTTCAATTTCTGCCATAAGGATGGGGTCATATGTATATCTGAGGTTATTGATATTTCTCCTGGCAATCTTGATTCCAGCTTGTGCTTCCTCCAGCCCAGCATTTCTCATGATGTACCCTGCATATAAGTTAAATAAGCCGGGTGACAATATACAGCCTTGACGTACTCCTTTTCCAATTTGGAACCAGTCTGTTGTTCCATGTCCAGTTCTAACTGTTGCTTTCTGACCTGCATGCAGAGTTCTCAGGAGGCAGGTCAGGTGGTCTGGTATTCCCATCTCTTTAAGAATTTTCCAGTTTGTTGTGATCCACACTGTCAAAAGCTTTGGCATAGTCAATGAAGCAGAAGTAGATGTTTTTTTGAAACTCTCCACTCACAAGTAAATAAAGCCAGGTTAGAAACCAGAAAATCTTTGCTTTATTATCTCTAATAATATGCTGTGCTGTCAGTGCTAATTTGTCCTCATAAAATGACAAGAGATTTTTCTCAGTCTGGAGAGCTCATGTTTAGGACCTATTGGGACACAATGGGAAATCTTCCTTGATTACTATTCCTCCTTCTGCTTCCCATGTGTGAGCTCCTCTAGAGCATTTTCTTATGTTATAGGCATTCTATGTTCATGTGCTGAAGATCTGCTTTTCCTACCTCTTCCACAGAGAGTGAATTTCTTAAAAAGCAAGCAACCATAGTTGTGACAACATGTTGTCTGGATTGTCATGGACAGGCTGTTACTCTCCTGGAATAGAATTAGAGAGATTCTGTTTCTGTTTTCCCTGTTTCACCAAATTTGCTGATTTATTTATGGTAATTCTAACATTCTCTTCTATTAGGAGGTTATTAGTAACAAGGAGTTATCCTGAGACTAAATGGGATATTGACTGAACAGTGAAAGAAATAGAAGGATTTTTACAGAGCTAAGTAGAAGATAAAATACAGTCAACTTGTTGCCTTGTTTGGGTAATGAAAACTTCTCATTATTTTTCTAATTACTTGGTCACTTTATGATCCTCACATCTAAAAGTTGTTAAAAATGTGAAGAATAAAATCAAGTGAAGTGAACTAAAAACAAGTAAGCACCAAAGGAAATAGATAAAAACAAATAACTTATCTTTTAATTACAAAAAATCAATTTAGCAACCACTGGGAAGGGGAAAAAAAAGGGATACATGTCTTATTGGTAGATTTTAGACTACTTAGCAAGGTTATTTATCATCAGTGTTAGCAGAATTAGTGCCCTTTGGTAGATATCTTGAAAGGTGACCCTCACTTCAGATCATTACTGCCAGTGAGGCTACAGGTAGAAAAGATACAGACAAACATATATTCCTAAGATTCTTTTTACCTTCCTACAACTCTAAAAATAAATAATAATGCAATCATATATCATCCTTTTATTTGCTTTTAATTATTGTATTTTTCATGGGGCTTCCTTGGTGGCTAGATGGTAAGGAATCTGCCTGAAGATCCCTGGAGAAGGGCATGGAAACCCACTCCAGTATTCTTGCTTAGAGAATTCCATGAACAGAGGAGCCTGGTAGGCGACACTCCATGGGGTTGCAAAGAGTTGGACATGAAAATCAGTGCTTTGGAATTTAAATCTTCCTAATTAGATAATCTTCTAACTTTATTTTAAAACTTTACATTTTAATATCTTTATCTTTCCAATAAATATATTTTATGTAATTTCTTGAAGATCATTGTTTATATCCACAAATATCTGATTCAATTGATTTGAAATTAATATACAATGTGAAAATTTGCAACCATGTGTTGTGACCACACTGGAGTATATGCAAATATAAAATCACTATGCTGTACATCTGAAATTAGTACAATGTTATAAAATATGCAACATGATATGAGAAATAGAGAAACCAAATCTATTTAAAAATTTAATTTGAAATGTATTATAAAGAATGTCTTTTCTTCTGCTTCATCTTTTTTTTTTCAGTTTTATTCTGATATTTATTCTGATGACTTTTGCTCAATTTCTTTTTTAAAATTGAGCAAAAAGTTTATTTATTTACAGTAAGCTCTTGCTGGTGATCTGTTTTAATATAGCATTGTGTACAAGTCAATCTCAATCTTTACTGTGACCTACAGCTTCATCTAAGACCACTTCTTTGAAATGCAAACCTTACTGAGTTTTCTAATAGCTAGTAATTTTTCAAAAAAACTATTGTATTGATTAGTTCTCTTGTGCATAACATTGAGGCATTCACATTAGTTGTGGGTGGTAGCAGGTACATATCTGTGGTGTGACTTAGAAGAAATCTGTTAGTAGGAATTTTGTAGTGATTGCTACCTTGACAACCACAGGTAATACCTGGCTACTCAGCATGTTTCCACTGGATACCAGATAATTTGCCAGATATTAAAGATAGTTTACTTGTTGAATTTGTATCTTGTCAAGACAGGCTCGACAAGCAGAGTTTCGGAAAGAGTGATGCGGCTGGAGAATGCAAAACAAGACACAGGATTTCAGTGAAAGGCGAGGATCAGGGGACCAAAACGGCTCCAAAGTGAAGGTCCCAAATCTGAATCCAGGCCAGCTTTATTACACTCTTAGCTCTGAAGGAAAGAAAATGCATGGAGTTAAGCTATAACTCATGTGGGCATCAGGGCCAAAGAACAAAATGATCATTAACCATTGAGTAACTAAGAAACAGTAATCAATAACAAATCGGTAATGAAGACTAATATTCTTATCTATAGATTTTCCTCCAGATACATAAAACATGTGACTGAGAGGCCAGTTGGGAAACAGTCTGGGGTCAGTTTTCAGACCCCAGGATCATATCTTGTTTTCAAGACTATGATCTGTTCCCTCTGGACTTGTTCCAAGAGTCTCATGCTTTATAACATCCAGTTTATCAATAATTATAAATTCATTTTGTGGCCCTTGATGGGACCTGCTTTTCTTTTACACTTCCTGTCCCCTACATATCTCTAAGATATTAGTCTTTACCTGACATTGTATATACTTGCCGTGTACTCCAATGTAGTCTGTGTTGTAAGTGGAAGTCTTTTTACAAGCCTATCACCTTGATTTCTCTCATATTTTAACAAACTGCTCTGAGTAAAGACAACATGATTTTTAAGAAGACATCTGAAATACCTGCTGGCTAGTCAATTTTCATGAGTACCTTTATGTACATATATGGGAGGGGCAAATGTATCCATACATGTTTGTTGCATGGCTTTGTAATTCAGCATCTAATAAAACAGACATTTATATATGATTAATTAATACAATTTTATTAAGTAAACATAATGACAACAAAGCAAAACCTGTTTATAAACTTAATTGAGGATTTTATTATTACAGCTTGACAGCTGTTAATTCTCTGTACATCTTTAGTAGCTAAAGCAAGAATCTGAAAAAGAACTGAAGTTTCTAGATAGTCAAGATTCTAAATTTTTATCTAAGCTAGAATGAATAACATTAAAAAGAAGTGTACTGAAGACTAAATATCAGATATGTGAGAAAACTTGACTCTCTAAAATGTACAATTTTACTATCAATTACAGCACAGAATTTTCTCCTTACTTTGTAGAATATATTTCTGAAAATTCCTGCTATAGGATAATCATCATTGAATAAATTAAACAATGATTTAAAAAATAGATTTAGGTGGACACATAAATTAGTATATTTAATATATTATATTTCTATTTTATTTGATATAAGAAACACATTAATATTTTAAGCATTTAATTAATAGAAATGAGTACTATCCATACATTTTCAATAACTATAACCTTTCATCAGAGTTTCACTGGGCACTTATTTGTTTTCTGTCATGTTTCTGTCATGAAACAGCCCCACATATAACTGGGTGACATAACCAAGACAGTTTTTCCTTCATGCTACATGGTCAAGGGGGCCTCTGCTCATCTTTGCCTCTCAGTGACCCAGGCTGATGATGATTCCATCTACACATGTGTTTCCATGATCACAGCAGCAAGAAACAATACTACAACAAAGCACGCTCTGGCTCTGGAAGCTTCTTCCTGGAGCATAGAGATGAGACCACATATTTTCCAGGCAGAGCAAGACACATAACTAAGAGAAAGTTTAAAGGACCATGTTGTGTAATCCTCCCACAAATGGGAAACTGAATATTTGTGAACAAGGCTTTAGTCTACTACATCTAGAAAACACATTCCCATGGCTCTTTTCTCTGACTTTTGTCCTTCCTCAGTTTAAATGTTCATTCAATGAATATTTGATAACCCTCTCTATGTACTAGGGATTGTAATTAGGCATGATAATATAGAAGTAAAAACATTCAAATTATGTTAGCTGTGAAGAAAAACAAACAAGCTGCAAAAATAAATTGTCTTTCTATGATCAAGATAATTTTTAATATTTTAGAAAAACTCTTGACTACATAAAAATACCATATAGCAGGATGTATTATTACTGTCTTCACCTTTTAAGAAAATTTGTGTCAGCCAAAATATAATATATTGTGATTTACAATGACAAGAAAAACAATAAAAGACACACAGCATCTGCTGTAAAAGGAATGGTCCAGGTAGGAGAAGACTAAAGTGTTGCGTGTATGATTCAGAAGCTGAATGAAATCTCTAAAAATCCATTTATTTCTCTCCTTTACTCTGTCACCTGGGGTATATGCTTCATCCTAAAATTATGATCTATGACAGTGAGCAAAATTATGATCTATGATAGTGACCAAATATACAAGAAAAAGTTCTTGTATATATATACATCCTGAAAGTGAAGTCATTCATTCATGTTCAACTCTTTGCAACCCCATGGACTATACAGTCCATGGAATTCTCCAGACCAGAATACTGAAGTGGGTAGCATTTCCCTTCTCCAGGGGATTTTCCCAACCCAGTGATTGAACCCAGGTCTCCTGCATTGCAGGTGGATTCTTGACCAACTGAGCTATCAGGGAAGCCCAAATATGTACATCCTAGGCTAGTGGAAATGTAAAATTGATATGTGAATTTTCAATGAATTTTACTTTCACTATGCCTGAGTCATCTACTAACAGGCTAAACTCCCCACTGATGACAAAGATCATACATGGGGATGGGAGAGCTACTTGAAGGGTATGAAAGATTATAAAGTAGATATTTTCTTTGTCAGAGTGAGAAAAACTCTAAGAAGAGAGTTTCCCTGTGAGTTTCCTGTATTTATGGTTTTAGAATGAGATCATAACATGTCACATGGTGGCAAAATTTGTAATAGAAAATTACAGTATTTCTGACTGACCTGAAGAACTAGAGGACAGAGACTGGAAAAGTATAACTACTGAAAAGTGAAGGAGATACTGGAAAAGAGGACAAACATAAGAAGAACCCCAAATTCTTTTCATATACTGCCAAAGTCTCCAGATGATCCTTGAACTGCCTATGAGTAGTGTTAGTCACTCAGCCATGCCTGATTCTTTTCAACCCCATGGACTGTAACCTCTGTCCATGGAATTCTCCAGGCAAGGATACTGGAGTGGGTTGCCATTTCCTTCCCACCCCAGGGATAAAACCCAGGTATCCTGCATTGCAGGCAGATTCTTTATTATCTGAGCCACCAGAGAAGCCTGTGAGTAGGTACAACTCAAAATAGCTCATGACTAAGGAAAACAAAACAATAAGAAAAAAATAAAAATCAGAACTGACTTGTGACTTGCCAACCACCATAAAGAGAATGCCATTTGATTCCAACCAGGTTAATTGCTTTGTAAGACATAATTTTTTTTTTTTTTGCTTTGCTGTTTACATTGTTGGCATTTTTTACTTTAACCAAGATAAGGAAAAGGCTCAACTTTCCAATAATATTCATATATATATATACATATATAATATTATTATGGATGGGGTCACAAAAAGGAGTGGACTCTTATCATTTTCAAAAATACAGATGGGCTTGAGAAGATTATTTAAGATAAATAAGTCATACAGAGAAAGACACATACTACATGATTTCACTTATATGTGGAATAAAACACACACACAAATTGCTCATACATACAGAAAAGAGATTGGTAGTTGCCAGATACAGTATGTGAGGTATAGGTAAAATGGGAGAAGGGGGTAAAATATAAAAACTTCCAGCTATAAAATAAGTAATAGAGATATAATGTACAACTAAGTTCTCATCACAAGAAAAATATTACATAACTGTACAGGAACAGGTGTTAACTAGGCTTTTGTAGTGATTATTTGCCAATATATATGGATACTGAATCATTATATTGTACACTTGAAACTACTATAATATTACACACCAATTATACCTCAATAATTTAAAAAGAGAAGTGAAATTTGAAGATAATAAAAATATTTCTTCAGAGGACTGTAACAGAATCTAGGGTCTAGTAAGTAACAATAATATTTAGTTGCAATCTGAAATTGCATAACACATACACAAATACACACAAAGCAAAATGATATGTGCTTGAGGTTAATGGCAAAAGCCATTCCTAAGATGATACAGATATTTAAATTATCAGAAAAGAAATATAAATCAGCTATCATAACTATGTGCCAGAAAGTATGAAGGTAAATGAAAACATGCATATAATGAATGAAAAGATAAGATATTCCAACAGAGAAAAAGATTGCATGTAACAGAATCAAATAGGAAACATACATTTCTAGCTATCTGTTCTTTGTCTACATGGCTATGAATTTATTTAGTTAAGAATAAATGTAGTAGATTTAAGTGATCTTTAAAGATATTAATGTTATGAAAATATATTGTACATGTTTATCATGTTTTGAGTCAATGTATGCTAAATATTTTATTTAAAAGCTTTCACTTGAGATCTGGATATTTACTCAGTTCATCATTAATTGTATTTAGAATGCATTTGGTAGTTAATCATTTTGCATGAATAGTTGGAAAACTTTTGTACAAAAAATATATGTTTTATTTAATATTGCTTTCTATCATCTTGATTTCAATATGTTTCTTAAGGAATTTTCTTTCAAAAAGAGCAGCTCTCAGTTACATTTTAAATAAAATTAAAATTATGTATATTTCCAAAATAGTTTTAAAATTGAGTATTATTCTTTTATCATTTATTATTATTGAATTCATACAGTTATTTACAACCATACCAAAGTTTTTGGAAATAGAAACATATTTTATAATCTAACCTTATCATTAAGTTGCTCAGATATGCTCAGAATACTTTTTATTGCTTTCTGACTTGATTTCCTTGTCTTTAGAACATAGATAATATAATTTCTAACCCTAACTATTTAACATGGTTTTCACAATGAGGAAATAGATAAGGCCTGTAAAGCTTGTTTGGGAATAGAAGCACTATTTAAATATCTGTGAGTACCCATTGGCTTCTAACAGGTGATTTTAGGCAACATAATGCTAAAACAAAGACATTTTGTTACATTTCATAACATTTGTCATCTTAAATGTTGTAGAAAGAATAAAAAAGGAATGCTTTATTTGTTCTTCTCAGCAAGTACTGAACTGCTAATTCCTTCCTAGACACACAAATACATAGGATTGGTCTAGAAGTTTGTTCAGGTTTTTCTGTATATATGTATGCCTCAGGGCACATAAGCCTAGGTAAGTCTTCGCAGAGAATTCACTGTTATAGGAGGTTTGGTAAAACCAAAAGCAGGAAGAGCGAGTACATAGGAACTCTCAAGAAGTTGTAAAAAACAAACTAGCAGAAAACTCAGCAGGTAAATACAAAAGGCAGCTGTTAAAACCAGGGATTCAAAGGAAAAGTAAAGAAAAAGTTGGAACAAATCAACTGGAAATAAACTCCAGATGAAATAGTAATCAATAAACACACAAGATATGCTGGACAAGCCTTTATTTCTACAAGTGTACTGGAGAAAGCTGCCTTGAAGCTTCCATTTTTAATCTTCTACTCACCCTGACTCCAAACATTTTTTTCTTTTGACTGAATAAAGTCTTACTTCAACAGAAGATCACAGCAAGCATTTATTTAAGAAAACAGAGCAACAATAACCAACAAAAATTTTGAATCTCTCTTCTCCAGGAGGTTTCTCTACAAGTATTGGAGAATATATCATCTGAACTTAACCAGGAGAGGAAAATGGGAATGAGTCAATACATCTTTTTTAACTTTTCAAAATATTATCAGCCAGTTATACATTGCTCTGTGCAGATAATCCAATATTAGGACAAAAGATTCATATGACAATATTATTTTATGTTTTCTTCACAACTACTAAAAATACAATGTTATAAACAGAGTTGTGTTGTCAATTAAATTTTGAATAAAATACTAACACAGTAATGTTTTAAATCTTTCTCATTAATTTCATTAAAATTTATCCTGAACAAATTTGAATGTGCATTTAGATATTTTATATTTTGGATATACTCAAACTGGAATGAGGTTTGTTTGACAGATAAAAATATTGATGAAAATCTTCATCATTTTTCTTTTGTCTTGTTTCAATGTATAGGTAAATATTACACATCATATAATTGGTTTTTTAGGTAGCATGAGATACTTTTTAATACAGATTAACTGGAGCATTATTCAAGCTATTTTATGATCAGATAGATTATGTAATTCAGCATTAAATTCTGAGTTTTTAAAATTAATATCATCAAACACCTATAAATTCAAGCATTTTGTAATGTATAACATTTATTGTAATATATTACTGTTTGATTAGGATGAATTTTACAGGCATAAATACAAAGACAAATATATACATTTAAAGTTAAAAGTGGCAACTGAGTTGAATTAAATAGGTGGCTACATTGGTAAAGAGACTAAAAATGAGGAAAAAATTTTTATCATTTTTTTAAATTAATTTTTATTGAAGTGAGGATGATTTAAAAATTAGTATTAGTTTCTGCTGTAGAGCAAAGTGATTAGTTATACATATGAATATATCTATCTTTTCAAGTTTCTTTTTTCATAGAGATTATTATTGAGTAGAGCATCCTGTGCTATATGGTAGGTTGTGAATACTTATCTATTTTATATATAGTAGAACTACCACCCAGAAAATACGTCTTTTTCATTATAGGGGACTGGAATGCAAAAGTAGGAAGTCAAGAAACACCTGGAGTAACAGGCAAACTTGGCCTTGGAGTACAGAATCAAGCAGGGCAAAGGCTAACAGACTTTTGCCAAGAGAAATCACTGATCATGGCAAACACCCTCTTCCAACAAAACAAGAGAAGACTCTACACATGGACATCACCAGATGGTCAACACCAAAATCAGATTGATTATATTCTTTGCAGCCAAAGGTAGAGAAGCCCCAT
Organism: Bubalus bubalis; assembly: GCF_019923935.1. Classification (NCBI taxonomy): domain Eukaryota; kingdom Metazoa; phylum Chordata; class Mammalia; order Artiodactyla; family Bovidae; genus Bubalus; species Bubalus bubalis. The sequence continues at coordinate 82,514,335 of NC_059169.1, read as the reverse complement.
ACAGTCAGCAAAAACAAGACTGGGAGTTGACCATGGCTCAGATCAATAACTCCTTATTGCCAAATTCAGACTGAAATTGAAGAAAGTGGAGAAAACCTCTAGATCATTCAGGTATGACCTAAATCAAATCCCTTATGACTATACAGTTGAAATGAGAAATTGATTTAAGGGACTAGATCTGATATGCAGTGCCTGAAGAACTATGGACGGAGGGTTTGACATTGTACAGGAGACAGGAATCAAGACCATCCCTAAGAAAAAGAAATGGAAAAAGGAAAATGGCTGTCTGAGGAGGCCTTACAAATACCTGTGAAAAGAAGAGAAGCAAAAAGCAAAGGAGAAAAGGAAAGATATAAGCATCTGAATGCAGAGTTCCAAAGGATAGCAAGGAAAGATAAGAAAGCCTTCCTCAGTGATCAATGCAAAGAAGAGGAAAACAATAGAATGGAAAAGACTAGAGATCTCCTCAAGAAAATAAGAGTTACCAAGGGAACAGTTCATGCAAAGATGGGCTCAATAAAGGACAGAAATGGTAGGAACCTAACAGAAGCAGAATATATTAAGAAGAGGTGGCAAGAATACACAGAAGAACTGTACAAAAAAGATCTTCACGACCGAGATAATAACAATGGTGTGATCACTCACACTCACCTAGAACCAGACGCCCTGGAATGTGAAGTCAAGTGGGCCTTAGCAAGCATCACTATAAACAAAGCTAGTGGAGGTGATGGAATTCCAGTTGAGCTATTTCAAATCCTGGAAGATCATGCTGTGAAAATGCTGAACTCAATATGCCAGCAAATTTGGAAAACTCAGCAGTGGCCACAGGACTGGAAAAGGTCAGTTTTCATTCCAATCCCAAACAAAGGCAATGCCAAAGAATGCTCAAACTACCACACAATTGCACTCATCTCACACACTAGTAAAATAATGCTCAAATTCTCCAAGCCAGTCTTCAGCAATACATGAACCGTGAACTTCCAGATGTTCAAGCTGGTTTTAGAAAAGGCAGAGGAACCAGAGACCAAATTGCTAACATCCGCTGGATCATCAAAAAAGCAAGAGAGTTCCAGAAAAATATCTATTTCTACTTTATTGACTATGCCAAAGCCTTTGACTGTGTGGATCACAATAAACTGTGGAAAATTCTTAAGGAGGTGGGAATACCAGACCACCTGACCTGCCTCTTGAGAAACCTGTATGCAGGTCAGGAAGCAATAGTTAGAAGTGGATATGGAAAAACAGACTGGTTGAAATAGGAAAAGGAGTAAGTCAAGGCTGTATATTGTCACCCTGCTTATTTAACTTATATGCATAGTACATCATGTGAAATGCTGGGCTGGAGGAAGCACAAGCTGGAATCAAGATTGCCAGGAGAAATATCAATGGCTTCAGATATGCAGATGACACCACCCTTATTGCAGAAAGTGAAGAAGAACTAAAGAGCCTCTTGCCAAAAGTGAAAGAGGAGAGTAAAAAATTTGGCTTAAAGCTCAACATTCAGAAAACTAAGATCATGGCATCCGGTCCCATCACTTCATGGCAAATAGGTGGGAAACAGTGGAAACAGTGTCAGACTTTATTTTTGGAGGCTTCAAAATCACTGAAGATGGTGATTGCAGCCATGAAATTATAGATGGTTACTCCTTGGAAGGAAAGTTATGACCCAACCTAGACAGTATATTAAAAAGCAGAGACATTACTTTGTCAACAAATGTCTGTCTAGTTAAGGCTATGGTTTTTCCAGTGGTCATGTATGGATGTGACAGTTGGACTATAAAGAAAGCTGAGCACTGACGAATTGATGCTTTTGGGCGGTGGTGTTGCTGGAGACTCTTGAAAATCTCTTGGACTGCAAGGCGATCCAACCAGTCCATCCTAAAGGAGATCAGTAGTGGGTCTTCCTTGGAAGGACTGATGTTGAAGCTGAAACTCCAATACTTTGGCCAACTGAGGTGAAGCGCTGACTCATTTGAAAAGACCCTGATCTGGGAAAGATTGAGGGTAGGAAGAGAAGGGGATAACAGAGGATGAGATGGTTGGATGGCATCACTGACTCAATGGACATGGATTTGGGTAGACTCAGGGAGTTGGTGATCGACAGGGAAGCCTGGGGTGCTGCTGTTTATGAGGTTGCAAAGAGTAGGACACGACTGAGTGACTGAACTGAATTGATCTAAACTGAGTGTGTATATATCAATCCCATCCTCCCAATTAAAGATAAATATTTGGCTGTTTATTATATTAAAGTTAGTGGGCTGATTCTAAAGAGTGTAAGGTTTACTTTACATGGAACCACTGACCAGTTCAAATTTAGGAAAGGAGTAGAAGTATGACAAGGCTGTATATGGTCATGCTGTTTATTTAACTTATATGCAGAGTACATCATGTGAAATATTAGGCTAGATGAATCACAAACTGGAATCAAGATTTCTTGGAGAAGTATCAACAATCTCAGGTATACAGATAATACCAACTAATGGCAGAAAGTGAAGTGGAACTAAAGAGCCTTTTGATGAGAGTGAAAGAGGTGAGTGAAAAAGCCTGCTTGAAATTCAACATTTAAAAGCAAAGATCTTGGCATTTTGCCCTATCACTTCGTGACAAATAGAAGGGAAAAAGTGGAAGCAGTGATAGATTTTATTTGCTTGGCCTCCAAAATCTCTGAAGACAGTGACTGCAGACATGAAATTAAAAAAAAATGCATATTCCTTGGAAGGAAAGATATGACAAACCTAGACAGCATATTAAAAAGCAGAGACATCACTTTGCCGACAAAGGTCTATCTAGTTAAAGATATACTTTTTCCAGTAGTCATGTATGGATATGAGAGTTGGATCACTAAGAAGGCTGAGCATCAAAGAATTGATGCTTTCAAGCTATGGTGCTGGAGAAGACTCTTTAGAGTCCCTTAGAATGCAAGGAGGAGATCACACCAGTTAGTCCTAAGGGAAATGATCCCTTTGTTCATTGAAAGGACTGATGATGAAGTTGAAGCTGCAATATTTTGGCCACCTGATGTGAAGGGCCCTCTCATTGGAAAAGACACTGACACTGGCAAAGATTGAAGGCAAAAAGGGAAGGGGATGACAGAGTATGATATTATTACATATTATCACTGACTCAATGTACATAAATTTGAGCAAACTCTGGGAGATAGTGGAGGACAGAGGATCTGGCTTGCTGCAGTCCATGCACAGAGTTGCATGCTATATAACAAGTCAAGAAAAACAACAATATTAATATTTCTGAAGTTTTATTCATTATACACACAGGATCATCAGTTTAACAAGGAAAGCATGATTAATTATTGCCTACTTTGGTGTTTGAAAATTTCCTCTTATACTCTCTCTCAGCCATCCTCCTAGTTAACAATTTAGAAACATTATCTCCATAATCTCACACATCTCTCATCCTACATTCTTGCAAAGCAATTAGCAAAGCATAAAATCACATGTCTGTATTGTATATATGTGATGAGGAACTGGAATACACTTTCTTTAACCTAGAAATTGTGGCTCCAAACAATATTCTGAGAAGAAAACAAAAAATGGATATTCTGTAAGGAATACATTCTTGGGGTTACAGTTTTATCAATAGCCCATTATTCACAATGGCAGATATATACTTTAGGGTAGAAAAAAGGTCTACAATTCATTACACCAGTATCAGATGTATGTTACTAAACACTTAAAGGGGAACTCTGAGCTAGCTATTTGAATTTGACTTTGAGAAGTATATCAGAAAATGAAATTCTAGAGAGTTAGCACAATAAAGGATAGTTGGACATTTTCTCTTTTAAGAACCCTTGACAGGAGATCCCCCTTTCTTTGAAATTAAAAAAAATAATAATATTAATAAAGTATAAAAGAAAAAACCTTCAATAAGCTTAATGTGCTATGCTGTGCTTAGTGACTCAGTCGTGTCCCCCTCTCTGTGACCCCATGCACTGTGGCCCAGCAGGTTCCTTGGTCCATGGGGATTCTCAAGGTAAGAATACAGAGAGGGTTGCCAGGCCCTCCTCCAGGGGATCTTCCCAACCCAGGGATCAAACCCAGGTATCCTGCATTGCAGGCAGATTCTTTACCATCTGAGCCACTAGAGAAGCCCAAGAATCCTAGGGTGAGTAGCTTATCCCTTCTCCTGGGGAACTTCCTAATCCAGGAATCAAACCAGATTCTCTTGCATTGCAAGTGGATTTTTTACCCACTTAGCTACCCAGAAAACCCATATAAGCACAATAGTAGGCTTATGAAAAAGTAAGCCTGGGGGGTAGATAAAAAGAAGAAATGGAATATAATATTAAACAATAACAAGTCAGAAAGCATATAATGGAGACAACTATTTTAAAAATGTCTCATTTTATCAGGATGTAACTGATCACTCTGGCACCTCAGAAGTGTCATATTTCAAAAGTACTGCCTTCTACTAAATCATCACTATTTGCTAATGGCCCTATCCTAAATGTTTCACCTATTTTCTCTTTTCTTAACACACGATTTACTTTTTTTCTCTTTATAGATTTTCCAAAACTAAAAGAGTAAAACTGCCAGCCACCTGTCACTTTTAAAAGTTGAGATTTATTTTACTTAATACAAAGGGTAGGAAGCTATAGTAAGAATTCAATATCGGTAAGCAAATCATAGAGGTCAGGGAGAAGCTAATGAATCACCTATTCTCATATGTCAGGCAACCATCTTTCACAATACAGGGAAAAAAATAGAGTTATCATAAAATGAGGATAACTGTCATATAGTTTTTATGCTCTTGCAATGCATTTTTCCCATTTTAAAATTTTCACAGAAATATAAAGCTGCCACTCACTTTTGTTCAACAATAATTACTTATCTTTCAGAATAGATGATAAAATGATGATTCACTGAGACAAAGATACTTGAAAGAAATGTGTCTAGTACTGGCTGTGAAATCTGGATTGCTTCATAAGAGAAGATGGATGTGACTGGGAATTAAGGTTTTATTATTAATAAGCCAAAGAATTGATAGTTTTGAACTGTGTGTTGGAGAAGACTCTCGAGAGTCCCTTGGACTTCAAGGAGATCAAACTAAGCAGTCCTAAAGGGAACCAGTCCTGAATATTCATTGGAAGGACTGATGCTGAAACTGAATCTCCAACACTTTGACCACATGATGTGAAGACCTGACTCATTGGAAAGGACCCTGATGCTGGGAAAGATTGAAAGCAGGAGGAGAAAGGGACGACGGAGGATGAGATGGGTGGATGGCATCACCTACTCAATGGACATGAGTTTGAGCATGCTCCAGGAAATGGTGAAAGACCAGGAAGACTGGCATGCTGCAGTCCATAGGGTTGCAAAGAGTTGGACACGAATGAGTGACTTAACAAGAACAACAAGCAAAAGATGAGACATATCCCTCTTTAGTTTGTGTAAACTAGTGAGAATCCACTGCATTAAATTTTATGATGAAAATGTGCTTCCAATTATTTCATTAAATGTAATTATTAGATTATTTCCTTGGCTTACCAAATAGAATAAGTTCATATAAAAGCTATTTTTTAGTATACATCAGTGAGATATACATTTGGAAAAATATCTCTGTGCTTCCTATAGCAAAAGATATTTAAAAATTAAAAAGGTATAAGAAAATAAAAATCTGAATTGAGGAAAATTTCATAATATAAAGAATTATGCATCTTTATAATAGTAACATTATCAATATTAGTATTTTAAATCTCCATTGAAGAACAAATTTGTTTCAGTGTAAGCTCAAATCAACAAGATATAATAACTAGGACATGGAAGCAACCAGATGTCCACTGGCAGATGAATGAATAAGGAAGTTGTGGTCCATATACAATGGAATATTAATCAGCTATAAAAAAAATGCATTCGAGTCAGTTCTAGTGAGGTGGATGAAACTGGAACATATTATATGGAGTGAAGTAAATCAGAAAGTGAAAACACCAATATAATATATTAACGTATATATGGAATTTAGGAAGACAGTAATGACAACCATATAAGCAAGACCGCAAAAGAGAAACAGATGTAAAGAACAGACTTTTGGACTCTGTGGGAGAAGGTGAGGGTGGGGTGATTTCAGAGAATAGCACTGAAATATAAAATCACTGCAGATGGTGATTGCAGCCATGAAATTAAAAGATGCTTACTCCTTGGAAGGAAAGTTATGACCAACCTAGATAGCGTATTAAAAAGCAGAGACATTACTTTGCCAACAAAGGTCCGTCTAGTCAAGGCTATGGTTTTTCCTGTGGTCATGTATGGATGTGAGAGTTGGACTGTGAAGATAGCTGAGCGCCAAAGAATTGATGCTTTTGAGCTGTGGTGTTGGAGAAGACTCTTGAAAGTCCCTTGGACTGCAAGGAGATCCAACCAGTCCATTCTGAAGGAGATCAGTCCTGGGTGTTCTTTGGAAGAAATGATGCGAAAGCTGAAACTCCAGTACTTTGGCCGCCTCATGTGAAGAGTTGACTCATTGGAAAAGACTCTGATGCTAGGAGGGATTGGGGGCAGGACAAGAAGGGGACGACAGACAATGAGATGGCTGGGTGGCATCACTGACTCGATGGATATGAGTTTGAGTGAACTCCAGGAGTTGGTGATTCACAGGGTCACAAAGAGTCAGACACAACTGAGCGACTGAACTGACTGACTGAACTGATGTATATTACCCTCTGTAAAATAGATGAACATTGCAAGTTTGATGCATGGAGCAGGGCACTCAACGCCAGTACTCTGGGACTGCCCAGAGGAATGGGATGGGGAAGAAAGTTGGGGGGTGGGGAGTTGAGGATTGGGGATACACCTGTGGCTGATTCATGTGGATGTATGGCAAAAACCACCTCAATACTGTAAAGTCATTATCCTCCAATTAAAATAAATAAATTAATTTAAAAGTATAAAGGAGAAATAAAGAACAATATATAGAAAAACAAAAGCTCTCCTGATGTCTTGGGAACAGTAGAAACAAAACTAATGATGAATAAAATAATAGATATGAATTTCAGAGAACACATTCCAAAGTATAGATAATTACCATTTTTGGTAAAATCAACTGAAACAAAAAGATGTATATAAGGTAGTTACTGTCTTCATTACCATCGTTATATCACCATCCTGTACCTTAATATACAAAAAGGTATAATCTAAACATAAAATTGCCTATATAAAAGCAAAGTTATTAAGATTAGGTTAATGTTGAAATACACCCTAAATTATTTTGAATAAAAAAATGTATTTAAAAATCTTAAGAACAAGTAGACATAAAAACCTAATTACTTACAAAGAGCAAGGCCTGAATGGCTCGCTAACATTGTGACATTATGTGTGTATGTGTATATTTACATATATAGGTATGTCTCTGTGTATGTGTGTGTGTGTGTGTGTGTATTCATATAATTATAATACCTACAGAATTGCCATAGCAAATATTTGATACAAATTAGTTCCCATTTTATTAAATTTTGATTTAATTCATGAAGGAAAAACACAGTTACAAGAAGATTTAGGATACATTATAGATGATACAGAAGATCATCTAATCAGCTTTCTGTGCTGTGCTTAGTTGTTCAGCAGCTCAGTCATGTACAACTCTGTGACCCTGTGGACTCAGCCCTGCCACCCACAAGCTCTTGTCCATGGGATTCTCCAGGCAAGAATACTGGAATCTGGAGTGGGTAGCCATTCCCTCCTCCAGAGTAGCTAACAGACTCAGGAATAAAACTAGGGTTTCCTGCATTGCAGGAATATTGGCACCCCACTCCAATAGTCTTGCCTGGAAAATCCCATGGACGGAGGAGCCTGGTGGGTTGCAGTCCATGGGTCACTAAGAGTCGGACACAACTGAGTGACTTCCCTTTCACTTTTCACTTTCATGCATTGGAGGAGGAAATGGCAACCCAGTTCAGTGTTCTTGCCTGGAGAATCCCAGGGACGGTGGAGCCTGGTGGGCTGCCGTCTATGGGGTCTCACAGAGTTGGACACACCTGAAGTGACTTAGCAGCAGCAGCAGCAGCAGCAGCAGGAAGATTCTTTACCAATGAGCCACCAGGGAAACCCCTTAATAAGCATTGCAAGAGACTAAATATATCATGTGTACATAAATGCTATTTTAATTAAAATTATAATAGCAAATATGTATTGAAATCTTAAAATATCCAAGACATTCTTATCACCACTGTGCGGATTTTCTTACTTAATTTTGTCCTGAAAATAACTGAATGTCAAATAAGACATACAGATGGCTAACAAAGACATGAAAAGATGCTCAACATCACTCATTATCAGAGAAATGCAAATCAAAACCACTATGAGGTACCATTTCACGCCAGTCAGAATGCCTGGGATCCAAAAGTCTACAAGCAATAAATGCTGGAGAGGGTGTGGAGAAAAGGGAACCCTCTTACACTGTTGGTGGGAATGCAAACTAGTACAGCCACTATGGAGAACAGTGTGGAGATTCCTTAAAAAACTGGAAATAGAACTGCCTTATGATCCAGTAATCCCACTGCTGGGCATACACCCTGAGGAAACCAGAATTTAAAGAGACACGTGTACCCCAATGTTCATCGCAGCACTGTTTATAATAGCCAGGACATGGAAGCAACCTAGATGTCCATCAGCAGATGAATGGATAAGAAAGCAGTGGTACATATACACAATTGAGTATTACTCAGCCATTAAAAAGAATACATTTGAATCAGTTCTAATGAGGTGGATGAAACTGGAGCCTATTATACAGAGTGAAGTAAGCCAGAAAGAAAAACACCAATACAGTATACTAACGCATATATATGGAATTTAGAAAGATGGTAACAATAACCCTGTATACGAGACAGTAAAAGAAACACAGATGTATAGAACAGTCTTTTGGACTCTGTGGGAGAGGGAGAGGGTGGGATGATTTGGGAGAATGGCATTGAAATATGTATAATATCATATATGAAACGAGTCGCCAGTCCAGGTTCGATGCATGATACTGGATGCTTGGGGCTGGTACACTGGGAAGACCCAGAGGGAAGGTATGGGGAGGGAGGAGGGAGGAGGGCTCAGGATGGGGAACACATGTATACCTGTGGCAGATTCATTTTGATATATGGCAAAATCAATACAATATTGTAAAGTTAAATGAAATAAAATTAAGAGAAAAAAAATAACTGAATGAATTAGGTACTATGTCTTATATTTACAGACTTTGAAAATCTAAATAGAGGAGCATAAAAGAGAAGAAATAAAATTAATTAAAACAATAGTAGAAGTATAACATTTCTATTTTCTAGATATGATGAGGGCTGCAAGAAAATAAAGAAATGAAAATACTGTTTTATTGAGACAGAGAAAGAGTGACTTTACCTTAGAGCACAAGTTTGTCTGTACCCAATAGTGTTTTATACTCTGCATTATTATCACTTTCATACCATAAGCATTTGTTATAATTTTTAACCCAAAATTATTAACTGAAGGCTACAAATATTTTTCTAAAGTGGTTATTCATATATTCATTAATGAAATGATCCAGAAACAGTTTTTGCCCTATGAAAAGCTTTATTTTTAAAATTATGCTATGGTTATTTAAAATACATTATGTATACTTAAAAGAAGAGATTTTCTTCTTTAGTGTAATATACACACTCGAGTGTATAGCTAGATAGCACATACATGTATGACATATATGTAATATGTAAGATATTCACACAACTTTTCATTTGCATGTATCAAGGAGGTACTTATAACTTTTATTATATACACTCATACAGCATACACAAACTACTCATTTTTATTCCAAAGGTAGTACCTTAATAGTAAAAATAAAATAAATTATGTTTGCTTGCATTTTTTATGTGACTTAACTTTATACTAACAGAGGCAAGAAAAAATAATTTTTCATTCATTAAGTATGGATATTAAGAGCCCACACAACACCTTTGGAAACAAAGAGTATCAAGATGTAAACAAACACATGTTCTTTCTCCAGTAAAGACATCTGTAAAACTAAGAAATGATTAAAAAAGCAACTGTTTCCTTTATATGTTTCAACAGGGCAGTAAAGCATTGAAATTATATTTCCCAATGGAAAATTATTTGAAAGTTCAACCTTTTTCAAACAAGGGCTAATGGCAATATAAATTTCAAGTTAGCTTAATAAAGAATACATAAATCATTAGAAAAGTCAAATATATACATATATACTTTAATATTTTTGCAGTTCATATAACTAAATTTTTTATACTTAGTTTTATTGAGAGAGAATTATGCAAATGTTTCTCAATGCTCTAAATCATTCCATGGAAAGTAGGTAATTTTTCTGATCATTTTTCTTGGAGGTACATGTTTAGATTTCTCAGAACTGATTTTATGTACTTCATAATATAATCCAAGATGATTTTAAATGTTTTAATTCCTAAATTTTCAGCTACTACATGATACTGAGAAATTGTTACTTCCAGTATAATCAGTTATATTATCACAATGAAAAATTCTGTGTATCTAAATAACAGTTTCATATAATAAAAATATATTACAACTGATATGAATACAGTGCTGAACTAGATACATTAAAATGTTTTATCCTTTTCATCAAATTACTTTCAAAAGAAAGAAACTTAGAGGCTTCCCTCATAACTCAGTAGGTAGAGTCTGCCTACAATGCAGGAGATCTGGGTGTGATTCCTGGGTGGGGAAGATCCCCTGGAGAAGGAAATGGCAGCCCACTCCAGTATTCTTGCCAGGAGAATCCCATTGACAGAGGAACCCAGGCTAAGGTCTTTGGGTTGCAAGAGTCGGACACGACTTAGCGACTAAGCACACACATAGACAAGATTCAACGTATCAATTAAGCTTTGTTCTCTAAACTTTCATAGTCTTCTATAATTCAACAACGATGACATCCCTTGCACGTTTCCATCTCTTGTATTTTTTCCTTCTTCACATTTATTTTCTCACAAAACATTTAAGTTGAACATTACATGTACTTTTTTTTAATTTTACTTGATCTTCTCTGATAGAAAAGGCATTAAATATTAATAACACTAAGGAAACAAAACACATATTTAGATTCTGATATTCAATTGAAAGCTCTATATTGATATTGAGTCTCATAAAAATCTAATAAAATGACAAATTTTCTTGATGCCTAAAAGGAAAATAAAAGTCTTCTTCAATCAATGTTGAACATTTTATTAGCTGATATAAATTAATTTTACATTTGTTTTTTGTTGTTCAGTTGTTCATTTTCTAATTAATTCATCCAATTTAGAGTTTATTTTTCTAAAAATCTATGCTTTTCTAGACATAGTTTAAGTACCAGGCATAACAAGTGTGAACAAATAACAAGAAAAATAAACTCACCAATAAAAAGAACCAGAATCACTGTCTTTATGAAGATTATGATTGTTGCTGCTGTTCAGTCATGTCCAACTCTTTACAACCCCATGGATTGAAGCACACCAGGCTTCCCTGTCCTTTACCATCTCCTGGAGTTTGCTCAAACTCATGTCCATTGAGTTGGTGATACTATCCAACCATCTCATCCTCTGTTGTCCCCTTCTCCTCCTGCCTTCAATCTTTCCCAGCATCAGGGTCTTTTCCAGTGAGTTGGCTTTTCACACCAGATGGCCAAAGTATTGAAGCTTCATCCTCAGCATCAGTCCTTCCAATGAATATTCAGGGTTCATTTCCTTTGGATTGACTGGTTTGATCCCCTTGCTGCCCAAAAGACTTTCAAGAGTCTTCTCAAGCACTATAGTTTGAAAGCATCAATTCTTTGGCACTCAGGCTACTTTATGATCTAATTCTCATATCAATACTTGACTATTGGAAAAACCAGTATCTAGACGGACCTTTGTCAGGAAAGTGATGTTTCTGATTTTTAATATGTTGTATAGGTTTGTCATACCTTTTCTTCCAAGAAGCAAGTGTCTTTTAATTTCATGGTTGCAGTCACTATCCACAGTGATTTTGGAGCCCAAGAAAATAAAATATGTCACTGTTTTCATTGTTTTCCCATCTGTTTGCCATGAAGTGACAAATATACTAAAAGACTTATTGTAGAAAGCATCTAACTTACATATATCTTAAATTTATAGATACACAATGCTCAATATGTTATTGTCTAAATTTGTATAATTTAAATACTAATGCATTTCAATAATGGCATTTCTATTATATTGTCATCAGAGTTTTAAGTATTAAGTCGTCAGAGTTGACTAGCATCTGAAAATCAAGGAAAAGAGATTACATTTTCATAGATAAAAGGAGGAGAATTCTATGTACTCATTTATGGAATCTGCTCCATCTCTTAGTCACTTTTTTGGTAAAATAAAAGTTTTAATAATTCATTTATTCCCTGAAACCAATGGAAGTTCTGTGTACTTAATATAAAAATTGAGCAGAAGGTTTTTAGTCATTTTATCCACCACTCAGTTAAAGGCTACTTCTTTTTTTTTTTTTAATTTTATTTTATTTTTAAACTTTACATAATTGTATTAGTTTTGCCAAATACCAAAATGAATCCGCCACAGGTATACATGTGTTCCCCATCCCGAACCCTCCTCCCTCCTCCCTCCCCATTCCATCCCTCTGGGTCGTCCCAGTGCACCAGCCCCAAGCATCCAGCATCGTGCATCGAACCTGGACTGGCGACTCGTTTCATACATGATATTTTACATGTTTCACTGCCATTCTCCCAAATCTTCCCACCCTCTCCCTCTCTCACAGAGTCCATAAGACTGTTCTATACATCAGTGTCTCTTTTGCTATCTTGTACACAGGGTTATTGTTACCATCTTTCTAAATTCCATATATATGCATTAGTGTACTGTATTGGTGTTTTTCTTTCTGGCTTACTTCACTCTGTATAATAGGCTCCAGTTTCATCCACCTCATTAGAACTGATTCAAATGTATTCTTTTTAATGGCTGAGTAATACTCCATTGTGTATTTGTACCACAGCTTTCTTATCCAATCAAAAAATGGGCCAAAGAACTAAATAGACATTTCTCCAAAGAAGACATACAGATGGCTAACAAACACATGAAAAGATGCTCAACATCACTCATTATCAGAGAAATGCAAATCAAAACCACTATAAGGTACTATTTCACACCAGTCAGAATGGCTAAGATCCAAAAGTCTACAAGTAATAAATGCTGGAGAGGGTGTGGAGAAAAGGGAACCCTCTTACACTGTTGGTGGGAATGCAAACTAGTACAGCCACTATGGAGAACAGTGTGGAGATTCCTTAAAAAACTGGAAATAGAACTGCCTTATGATCCAGCAATCCCACTGCTGGGCATACACACTGAGGAAACCAGAAGGGAAAGAGACACGTGTACCCCAATGTTCATCGCAGCACTGTTTATAATAGCCAGGACATGGAAGCAACCTAGATGTCCATCAGCAGATGAATGGATAAAGGCTACTTCTGAGGCTTGTGATGATAGGATCTTTAAGTCATTCATTTTGTGACAAAGAAAGGGAGATTGGGAGCATTTTTGTATTCATTCTGCAAAGGTTTTGGTCAAAGACAAATTGAAATTATTCAGTCTTTATATGAATGCTTTAAGCTTCAGTAAAAAGGTTATTCTACGGACTTCCCTGATTGTCCAGTGGGTTCGATCCCTGGTTGGGGAATTAGATCTCATCTGCCACAACTAAAAAAGGAATCTTCATGCTGCAACTAAAAACCAGCCCAGTTGAATAAATAAATATATAAAAAAGGGGTTATTCTAGTTCTTAATTAAAAACTGAGGTGAACTAATGTCTTCAGATCTCCAAATATAACATTAATTTGAAGAGTGTAAGTGAAGGAAATCAATGTCAGAGGCACAGCTTCCAACCAGCAGGTTTGGTGTAAGGAGAAGGCTGGGAAGAATGACCTTGATATTCTTAATATGACAATAATATGTTTTTAAAATAAAGTGTTGCCCAGAACACACAGTATAGCCAAAGTTATCCTCCATAGATATCAACCATTGAAATCATTCTTCTTGTTTAATATATATATCTTTATTTTTAATTTTGTTTTGGTTCAGATAACTCCCATTCAAATATTACATCTGAATATATAGCTTAACAGTTCTACCTATCCAAAGGTCATTAAAAAAAATCTATATTATAAAGCTAAAATGTGTTAACTCTCAGAAATGTAAAAAAATTCTATCTTAGAAAAATGATGGAACTTGTACCAGGAAAATGCTGAAGTGTTTCTGTACAAAGCCAATTTCAAGTTAGGCAAAAGCATGGCCACTGGAAAATGAAATACCATAGTTTCAATGCAGACTTTTCAACTCATTGTAGGCTTGACCCTGAGCAAGTACATTAAAAGTTTTTTGAACCCTCAGTTCCCAAATTAAAATAAATTAAACCATATCATAATTGTACTACTTGACTTCCCAAATACCATCATTAAAATACACTGATCAGGGAAAACTAAATTTTTATGAGCATCATTTTGACTGAAATTTAGTAGGGCCTCAATTTGGGAAATTAGATGATAATCTTTTCAGAGTTTGGGGGCCTGGACTTGTTACTTTTAAGGATTTAATGAGAGGAGGTAGTAGATGTTGGTCAGAATTCATGACATAATAATTTTAGATCAGTGGCCATAGTATGACAAGCATTTTGAAGTATGTTTTGATGAGAAAGAGATTAGTATTCAGAATATTCATTTTCATTGACTTGCTGTTTCATTTGCCACAAGTATTTGCTAAAGCAAGTAGCTAAGTGAATTTTTCTTTGTCCCAGTATTTTGTAACACATGGACAGAGAGAATACCTGGTCTTAAATTTAGTAAGTAACAAGTTTAAGGAGTAATATTGGTTTCAGATCTTACTGTTTTGTTTTGTTTTTTTTGGAGGGGGGGTGCAGAATTAAACAAGGACACACACACTAAACAACTTATATAATGGCTAGTTCATAACATACGTTTAATAAATGTTACTATCCTTATTAAAATATGGAACTAAATGTATAGAATCTTGGATTTAAAGTGTGATATTACTATCAACAGGGTTTTCCCTTTGGCTTAGATGGTAAAGAATCTGCCTGCAATGTGGGAGACCCATGTTCAATCCCTGGATCAGGAAGAACCCCTGGAGAAGGGAATGGCAACACATTCTAGTATTCTTACCTGGAGAACTCCATGAACAGAGGAGCCTGGTGGGCTACAGTCCACAGAGTCGCAAAGAGTCAGACAGGACTGTGTGACTAAAACACAATATTACTATAAATGATCAAGGTAAAATAAGAAAAATACATTTATGCTTCTATGTGTGTGTGAATATATACACCTACATTTTTTGTCTGATTTGATTTCCTTACCTAGGAAATGCATATTATAATTCTCTAAATATCTTAAAGCAATAAAATCTAGTTAACATATAAATAAATTTTTACATTGATAAAGAAAACCAAATATGATATTTGTGAGAAAGAGAAAGTCACCTTATATAATGCTACATATAATTTCACTTTGTTATGAGAAAATTATCTCAGTCCTCCAATAATTTTGTTCCTGCATAAGGAATGTATAAGAAGCTCTTTCTTATCTTTGAAGAACTTGATAGAATATCAAGGCCACTTCCCAGCCTTCTCCTTACACCAAACCTGCTGGTTGGAAGCTGTGCCTCTGACATTGATTTCCTTCACGTACACTCTTCAAGCTCCAGATCTTCATATTTTGTTTTTCACCTAAATTCTCTCCTGACCTCCAGATGAAAAAATAGTATTTACTTTTTATATTATCCTTTGGTTTACACTTTGTTAAGCCTAACAGCTGGTATATGACATGTGCCATTTTCTTATAGTTTTTGCTATTCTGAGTGAAATATAATCTGTCTTTGCCTTTGATATCTGCCATTCAGCTTACTTGGATTTTTGGTCAGGATAGTATGCCCAATTCTGCCATATTCAGTGAGTCCTGAGGAGTTTAAAAAATCTCATAATCTCAATATGACAAAAATATGATTTGATATACATTTCACCAGGGAAAATACTTGGCTATTATTTAGAAAATTTTATCAGAAATTACATCTGAAAAAATATTCTGAATATTAATCTCTTTCTCATCATGACATACTTCAAAATGCTTGTCATACTATGGCCACTGATCTAAAATTATTATGTCATGAATTCTGGCCAACATCTACTACCTCTATATCACTTAACTGGGCTTCACTTGTGGCTCAGATGGTAAAGAATCTGCCTGCAATGAGAGAGACCCAGGTCCGACCCCTGGGTCAGGAAGATCCCTTGAAAAAGGAAATGGCTACCTACTCCTGTATTCTTGCCTGGGGAATCCCATGGACAGAGGAGACTGGTGGGCTACAGCCCACAGGGTCACAAAGAGTCAGTCCCAACTGAGCCACTAATACGCATGCAGAAGAATCATAAATATAAAAAGTTTCTCATTCATCTTTTCCAAATTTACCATATAAAGTTTTCTATATGTGTCTTTCTCATGTTTCTGTGAATATAAAATTTGTTTAGATTAAAAGAAATATGATGCTTCTGAAAGGGCTTCCCCAGTGGCTCAGTGGTAAAGAATCCACTTGCTATGTAGGAGAAGCTGGTTTGGTCTTTGGATTGGAAAGATCTCCTGGAGGAGGCCATGGCAACTCACCCCAATACCCTTGATGGGAAAATCTTGTGGACAGAGGAGCCTGGTGGGCTACGGTCCATGGGATCACAAAGAGTCAGACATGACAGAAGCAACTGAGCCTGCATTCACACAAGGCCTTGAAGACCCAGTGATTTATTTTTATTTTTTTAATTTCTTTCATCATTCAGATTGCTCTTAGTTCAAAAAACTCTGTTGAGTGGCTGCAGTTGGAGAAAACTTTACGTATAAGTTTCAACTCTGACCTCTATATGCCTTCATTTGCTAGGTGTGTGACTTGAGCAAGTTACATTTCTTCACAGGTTTTCAATTTCCTCATTAGTAATAGTGAATTAATAATAATAGCACATTTGTTAAATTGTGAAAAGGACTAAAGGAGTCAGCATAATTGCATGCTTACGGCAATACCTGGAACGTAATTAGCAGTGATGAGTTTATGCTATTATTACTGCCATGACTACCGTAAGGAATCCAGCTCCTGGTTAAACCCTACATGGGATTTTTCAGGTCTATTAATATAAGCAAATAGAAAGACTCTGCCTGCCAGGCTTCAAGGGGAAAACAGCCTTTCCCACATGAAGCTTGGTACACTGTCCCTACTCTGAAGTCAAGGAATCAGGGCCCTGTGTGGTCATGCTTCCCACACTCCTAGCCTGGTGCCTTCAAGCCTCTGCCTATTTGAGGTTTTGCGCAAAGTTTTTTTTTTTTTTTTTCCTTCTTCTTTTCTTTTCCTTTCCTCCAGCTTCTTTTCTGCTCAGAGGTCTTTTTTAAGCAGCTCTGCACAAATCCTCATTGTAGCTAAGAAAGGGCAAACCATGGACACACTTTTCCTACTCTTACTAAGCACTAGTACTTTTCCACTCCTAGCTGCCCACTCCTCACACCCCCCACCTTTTACTCCAAAGTCCGTATCCTGATCATTTTTTTGTTTAAGTCTTCCTTAACTGCAGTATAACTCCCACATCTGTGATGATCCACCTGACCCTCCATCATTCTATGCAGGAAAATGGAAAATGGGAGAGTCTGTACTTTTCAGTTTTTAGACTTGCTTAGGCTACAGCAGTAAGTGATTAAAAGCTTATCGCTTTTGTTTTTGGCTTGTTGCTTTAATTGGCTGTTCTGAAGCCTGGCAGTTCAGCTCTCTCTCCCAGTTCAGCTGAGCTCCTAGCATATGGGTAATGAGTGATTTTCTTTATTTAAATGTTGGCAGTGTTGTTCTTCTGAAACTCATCAGTGTTTGAATGCTACAAGATCTATTCCAAAGCAAATGTCAGTGTTCACTTCTTTAGATCTTAACTGACTAGAGTAGATTAAAAATATTTGAGCACTAGGACTCAAAAATAGAGAATTTAATGTAGAATTGTAAAACAATTTTCAATTATAGAAAAAGCCAAGAATTTGTTCTAAGGAGAATCTATGATAACAGAAAATGTTCTTCAATAATTCTAGACAATTTAAAATAAAAACGTTGGTACTTCATCTCAAAAAATGGAAGCAATAAAATAAAGTGTTAGTACCCAATTATGAAAAGCAAATTGATATATATTGCTTACAATATAAGAAATTTTAAAAACTACCTTTCTGGCAGTAACCATAGTAATTGAGACTATGACTTCTAGAGTGTAAATGTCAAGGTTCAAACACCCCTCTAGCACTTAATCTGAGACTTCAGAAAAGCATGTAAACTTTGTTTCCAGTTTCCCATAATAATATTATCCTAGTGTTGTTGCAAATGTACAGTATGAAATATTATACAAATCAGTTATTATTAATAAAGTTATTTTCTTATCATTTTAGAATAATAATAATGCTTATTATTCAATAGTTATTTAAATAAAATTAAACTTATTGCTATTATATGGACGTACTGGTGGTCTACAGTCCATAGGGTTGCAAAGAGTCAGACATGACTGAAGCAACTTAGGAAGGATGGATGGACGGACTAGGCAAACCAGTTTGATCATCACAGTTTTTAAATAGCCAAATATCTGTATATCTTATAAGAAAACAGAATAAATTTATTAGACAAAGCAAAAAGTGGACTGCTACTCTGAAGATTAGAAAGGTGGGATATTTGACCTGAGTGCCATACACTAGGATTTCACAGTTCTAACCTGGGATACAAGATATTCCAAGCTGAAAGAATATTAAGAGAGCAGGACAGTTGTAACCAAAATTTAAATTACCTGGAGATGGAATGAGGGGCTTCCCAGGTGATGCTAGAATGGAGAACCCACCTGCCAGTGCAAGAGACATAAGAGACCTGGGTTCCATCCTGGGGTCGGGAAGACCCCCTGGAGGAGGCCACAGCAATCCATTCCAGTATTCTTGCCTGGAGAATCCCATGGACAGAGGAACCTACAGTCCAAAGGGTCACAAAGAGTCAGACACAAATGAAGCAACTTAGTACTCATGCACTGGATGGAATGAAAGGCTGTTTAAGAAGTGATATTTGATCACATCAATTAATGTTTCAGATTATGCTAAGAACATAGTATTTTATTTTGTAATGACTAAAGGGAGATAAACTTTTTTTTCAACTAGGAAGGGGCATGATAACTTTTTATTGTAAAATATTAACTATTTTACAAGGATAAAGAATAGATTTGAGGACAAGGATTTGAAAACAAGATAAACTGTGGAGAGAATAAAATTGTCCAAGTGTTAAATGCTAAAAGTATGTATTAAAATAGTGGTGTTCACAATAGGAGGATAGAAGAGGATGTTTAAAGGATGTTTTATATAAAGATACAAATGACTGAAGCAATTTATTGAATATGGTGTAGAAAGGGAGAAGAGGAGAAATAGTAGTAAAAAATAACTGAGGTTTCTCATCTGACTTTCTGGGAGACTGTTGCCACTAAGGAAAATAAAAGAATGCTGCTGCTGCTGCTGCTGCTAAGTTCCTTCAGTCGTGTCCGACTCTTTGCGACCCCAGAGAAGGCAGCCCACCAGGCTCCCCCGTCCCTGGGGTTCTCCAGGCAAGAACACTGGAGTGGGTTGCCATTTCCTTTTCCAATGCATGAAAGTGAAAAGTGAAAGTGAAGTCGCTCAGTCGTGTCCGATTCCTAGTGACCCCATGGACTGCAGCCTACCAGGCTCCTCCATTCATGGGATTTGCCAGGCAAGAGTACTGGAGTGGGTTGCCATTGCCTTCTCCGAAATAAAAGAATAGATATCCATAAAACTCTTAATTTATGTCAATATTTTGCAGATCTTTCAATAATGCCTTTCAATTTCAGTTCATACTGCTTAACTTTCATAACAATCCTAGAAGTTTTATTAGAATATTGCAAGCACTTTCTCCCAAACTTTGGCATGGATCTTTGCACCTGGTTTTCTACATTTCCAGCAGCTTGGATATTTCTATTAATATATAAAGTTCCACATGGCACAGCAGTAAGGAATCCACCTGCCAATGCTGGAGAAACAAGAGATGCAGCTTTAATCCTGGGTCAAACTACCCCTGGAGTAGGAAAT
The DNA here is from genome assembly GCF_019923935.1 of Bubalus bubalis. Classification (NCBI taxonomy): domain Eukaryota; kingdom Metazoa; phylum Chordata; class Mammalia; order Artiodactyla; family Bovidae; genus Bubalus; species Bubalus bubalis. The sequence goes on along the minus strand of NC_059169.1, from coordinate 82,494,238 downwards.
GGCAACCTACTCTGGCATTTTTGCCTGGAAAATTACATGTGTTTTGTAGTTAGAATAGGAGATAGGAGTCCAAAATGGCAGTGGTTAAAAGACAAAGAAGGGAAAAACCCATGAAAATAGAACAAAGGAAGGTCCAAGGACCGGAGTGAGGACCTCAGGTAGAACAAACAACACTGGCTGGCCCAGTTTACATAAGGTAGGCCCAAGGGAGGAGGAAAAACAAACAAAAAAAAGGAGCCAAAATTGGATCAGGGCCTCTCTTCTCTTCGTGTCTTTTGGGTCAGCATTCCCTCACGCCTCAAGGATATATTTTCCTTTAGTTTCTAAATAAAACTGAGCTATAACATGGAGCTATAACACTGGCCTATCCAAGAGCTATAACACTGGTCTGTCCAAGGGCTATAACGCTGGTCCGTCCATCGCTTCACATTTTTATTGCAATGAGACAGAACTGAGGAAAGTACACATGCCCCAACATCTATGTTCCATGACTCGGATTTAACTTGGCTGAAACACCCTCATTGTGGGGCTCTGCAAAGAGGAGGCCAAACACATCAGGAGCCAAACTCAGTGAACACTCCCACGGTGGAAGCTGAATGCTAACAAAACCCAGCGCAGTGGAAGTGACAAGAAACCCAGTGTGCTGGAAACCAGGACTGTGAAAAACAAACTCAGCAGAAAGCTCACGCGGCTCAGTATCAGATTCTAGAAGACCTCTGCTTAAGGTAGGAGGTCCTCACTCCTATGAATGGAAGGACACATGCCTAACAAAATCTTAATTCCTTTACAATCTCTCATTTCTTATTTCCTTGAGCCCCCACAAACAGGTGAGCAGCCGTGGGTGCATTTGAGGGACTCTGTCAGGAGCTACTCCTCATTGTGTCCCAAAGGCTCCAGTATCTGCTGGGCCCCAGTAGCTGTTGCACAAGCCAGTAGAGGTTCATCTGTCCTTAATCTTCTTTGTGCCAAGGATCAGGTCAATGAAAAATGTGAGCACATGTCAGGTATTCAGCAGATTTTCCCACAGGTTATGAAGGGGATTGCTTGGAACGTTTTTCCCATTGCTTTTTCCTCCTGTACTTCAGCTCCTCTTCCTAAGACTTGAGCCGGGCAAAAATCCATGGTGACTGGCTTCAGGACCTAATGAAGCTCAGGCTCTGATGTCTCATTGCAAAAATTCAGTTAGAGACACAGTGATAGGTCAGAGGTGGATTTGTTCGGATTCAGAGAGAAGTACACTCCACAGGGTGTGGGCCGTCACAGAGGGCAAGGGCTTCAGCCATGGCATGGGATGTGGCTAGGTTTTGCGAGCTAATACATATGTTAATGAATGAATTCATATGCTAACGAGTGGGAGGATCATCCCAACCATTGGGGAATCACTCACTCCTCTGACTTTTGACAGTGCCTTGGAACTGTCCTGCCACCTCTAGGTGTGTCATTTAGCTTACAGTTTGGGGATCAAGGTTTAGTTGAATTTACCTTGTCATCTTGGACTCATTTGATTTTAATTGGTTTTTATTATGCCCTTGTGCTATGTCATCTTTCAAAAGCTGTGCCCTGCCCCCTTCCCTCCTGTTTCATGCTCTTTTCCTGAGCCCCATCCGGACCCACAATGTTGCCTCTACAATCTTATGGAGGGACAACCAGAAAATAGTTGGCCCTTGGGAGGGAAATACTGTATAATATCAACTCCCTTTAGATAATCAGGCCTTCATCTTCCATGTTTCCTACAAGTGCAACATCAGCATCTCTCAGTGGACCCACTCAGGCAAGTGACAGGCACACAGTGCCTGCTAGAAGACCATCTGTTGGCATCCCTTCAAAGGCAATTAGGCTTTGACAGGGACAATGTTTGCCACTTTGGGAGTTAGCCCTCCAGGCCATTTGGGCCCAAACCCTTAGCACCTTTCTCCTAAAGTTACAGACATACCACTAAATCAAATCTCCACTCCACTTTTATGGAATATCTGGTCTGTTGCCTTTTATCAATTTGTTCTTAAACCACTTACTAACTCCTACAACCAGGACCCTGCCCCTTGTAGGCAACACTGCTCCACCCAGCCTGTTACTAAAATATTCCAATGCCCCTAACAGGACCAGATAACCCACTCCTTTGTCATTACTTCTGTTGTTACCTAAAGTGGGTCTCTGACAATGAAATGTTTACCATTGGAAACACCCTAAATGCCCTTATGGAGGACTAGGGGAAGAAATCAGTGACTTACATTCCCTTAGAGCAGTAAGAGGATAAGGCTTACTGCTGTTTCACCAGGTTCCCAGTCTCAGGGCATAGGCTTGGACTGCTTTACATCATGATATCTATTCCCACGTGTGGTGAACAAACTGGCAATAAGTTAAAATTAAAACCCTTAATCCTACCCAGCACTGGTTGCCCTGGAGACCTTGGAAATGCCTAACTCCAGCCCAGGAGTCCCAGGAGGTCAACCTGCCTCGACCTGCCTAGGGATGTGGCCCCCAGGAGGTTGTCATGGCTCAGTCTGCTTGGAGATCCATCAGCCCGGGATCCCAGGAATTTGACCTGCCTACGGATCTGGTCCCTGGAAGGTTGTCACACCTCAACCCGTTCAGGGATCCACCAGTCCAGGGATCCCAGGAGATCAACATGCCTCAGCCTGCCCAGGGACCCAGTTCTCGGGAGGCTGACCTGCCTTGACCTGCCTGGGGATTCAATCTCCATGAGGCTGTCACGCCTCAGTCTACCTGGTGGTCTGCACCCTGACCCGTGGACGCCTGGCTCTCTGGTTGCAAGAGTACTGAGTAGGATACTCTTCATAAAGACTCACTCCTAAGGAAGTCCTCCCATGGAAATAGAAGGAAGCCTATCACTTGTGGGACTGTGCCCTGTCTCAGCAATAACTCAGGAGCCCAATGAGAACCCCATTGCCTTTTTGGGAAGGAACCCCATTGCCTTTCTGAAAAGACTAAAAGAGACCCTCTAAAAGTTTACCAATCTGGACTTAGATTCTTACGAGGGACAGGTGATTTTAAAGGACAAATTCCTGTCCCAAGTGCATCAGATATCAGGATAGTTACAACAGCTACAGCAGCAGGACCCTGCTGCCTCTTTAGATGAGATGGTCCAGACAACCACCAATACCTTTTATAACAGAAAACAGGAGAGGGAGGCCATGACCCAGGAAAGGGAGAAAAAGAAAGAGATAAATCATGCCCAGATGCTGGCCGCCCTCCAGGGAAGGCCAATGGTAAACCCTTTAAAGTCTTTAAAGGACAAGGCAAATGCCTAATCTGTAGACAGGTGAGGCATTGGGCCAGAGTGTCCAAACTGTGAAAAGTCTTCTAAAATGGCTTGCTAAAAATGCCATCAATTGGGACATTGGGCAGCACTCTGCCCTCGGAACCCAAGGTAAAGTGCCAAGCCTTCCCTCACGATGGTTCAATAGGACTGAAGTGGCCCACTCCAGCCAGCCTGCCTGTCACAGATAACCATCACAGGTCTGGAGCCAAGGGTGCAACTGAATGTGGCTGGTAGGTCTGAGAATTTCTTGGTTGACACAGTGGCTACCTACTGTGCCCTGACTTCCTACTCCAGAGGCTTCTCCTCCCAAACTTGTGCCATTTTGGGTGCTACAGGAAACAATTAAAAAAGATTCACCCAAGCATTTCTTTGTTGCTAGGATGGTCACATATTTTCCCACCAGTTTCTGGTGGTCCCTGAGTGTCCTACTCCCTTATTGGGAAGAGGTCTTTCCTGCCTTTGAAATCTTGTGGCTATTGCAGTCCTGATAGAAGATGCTTTAAAACTCTGTCTTAGGGACAAGCTATGAAACAACTCCTGAATATGAGAAGCCATTTATGGATCTGGTCATTTATGGTCTGATCAAAGGATCCTCATATATCAAGTACGGTTGATGGAAAATCCAGGTCCGACTATATCCCCTTATGAGGTTCTTAACCCAGCTACCCTCCTGCCTACCCCCGAGGGCTCTCTCCCCTTTCACTCTTGCCTAGAAACCTTGGACCACTGGACAAAACCCCGAGAGAGATTATCAGAAGATCCTCTGACCAGTCCTGAGGAAATCTGGTACACTGATGGAAGCAGCTTTGTCTTGGATGGACAAAGAAGAGCCGGGTATGAAGTAGTCTCCAATTTTGAGGCCACAGAGGCTAAACCTTTGCCACCAGGTACTTAGGCCCAATTAACAGATCACATACTCCTGACTCGAGCTTTAGAGCTGAGAAAAGGAAAAAGAGTAGCAATTTACACTGACTCTAAGTATGCCCTTCTGGTGCTACATGCACATGCTGCTATTTGGAAAGAAAGGGGCCACTTGACCACCCGAGGGTCCCCAGTCAAATATGGTGATCAAATTCTTAGCCTCTTGGAGGCAGTCCATCTGCCCTCTGTGGTTTCAGTTTCCCACTGTAAAGGACACCAAAAAGGGAGCACAGAAGTAGCACGAGGGAACCAGGCAGTCAATCAGGCAGCTAAGAGAGCAGCAATACAGAACAGTGACCTAATAGGGGTTGCCACCTTAGGTCCGAAGACTAATTTGCCAGAAACTCCTTCATATACTGAAGGTGAAGCTCTTAAAGCTAAGAGTGAGGGCTTTCAAGAAGATCATATGGGGTGGTTCCAAAGGGAGGGGCTCCTTTTTCTGCCTGGGAACCTCCAATGGAAGTTGGTTAACTCCTTACATGCCACCACTCATTTAGGGGAGAAGGACCTCCAAAGATTACTATAAATATCCTTGAGAGGAACAGGACTCCAAACGACTATAAGCCAAGAGATCTCCTCTTGTCCCACTTGCCAATTAAACAACCCCCAAGGAGTTCGAAGACCCCAGCTGGCCCAGCCTGTCCAACAATATGGAACCTACCCAGGAGAGGACTGACAGATGGACTTCACCCAGATGCCAGTTTCTCAAGGGTACAAATACCTATTAGGCATGATAGATACATTCACAGAATGGATTGAAGGCTTTCCCACCTGGACTGAGAAGGCTGAGGAGGTGGTATAAAAACTGTTCCATGAAATTATTCCGAGATTTGGTCTATCCAGGTCATTACAAAGTGACAATGAGACATCGTTTACTTCTAAGGTTACCCAAGGGGTCTCTAAAGCACTGGGCATTACTTATTACCTCCATTGTTCTGGGAGGCCTCAGTCTTCAGGAAAAGTAGAAAGAGCTAACCAATTCTTAAAATCAGCAATAAAAAAGATAACCCAGGAGACCTCCCTGGGATGGATGGAGGCTTTACCAGTAGCTCTCCTCCACACCCAATTGCCTCTAAGGAAAAGGTTGGTCTTAGTCCTTATGAGATGCTGTATGGGAGACCTTTTTTTTTTTTTTTATGTCAATGGCCTCTTCCTAGATCCAGAGGCTCAGACCCTCTGGTCTTATACCATGGCCATTGGGCTATTCCAAAATGATATATGCTTGTTGGGTGTCAACCAGGACCCAAAAGATCCTAAAGAGCCACCAATATATTCTTCAGGGACTCATCCTAATTAAAGTCTGGAAAGATGGGTCCCCAAGGGCTCAACACAAGCCACATGTAAGGGCCCCTACCCTGTAATACTTTCTACCCCTACAGCACTCAAGGTACCAGGACATGACTCCCAGATTCACTACCCACAAGTCAAGCCATAGGAAAAAAAAAAAAAACAGAAGAGGACACTCAATACACCTGTGAGCCCCTGGGAGATTCAGGGCTACAAATGAGTGCCATTCTAATGAACAACCCCAAAATTACGTTTCTGTAATAAGATATCTCAGGACAGCTCTAAAGAGCTCACACAGCTTTGTAGGGGTTGTACTCCAAAACAGACAGGAGATAGATCTCCTGATCCCTGAACAAGGAAGGACTTGAGCCATCTTGAATTAGACGTGTTGTTTCTGGGTAAATACCTCCAGCTAAGTTAAAGAAAGTCTCACAGTCTTCAAGAAAAACATCCATATCCTACAGGATCTCAAAGAACGAGCTGGAGAGTTCTCAGGGTGGATACAATCTCTCTTTGGGGGATCCTCCTGGTGATGGGAAATTTGGAGTTGGCTAATGCCCCTATTAGTCTCGTTCACCACCATATTGATGTTGCTTATGATTGTTCCATGTATTACCAAGTGTATAACCTGCTTTGTCTCTGTCCAGGTCAACAAGCTACAACATGCAGTGCCAGTTCAAACAAGGATATATAAAACTACAGCCAACCACAGAAAATATCACTCCCCCTTAGATGTACACTGCTTTAAGGACTTGGAGGCTTGAGCCTAGCAAAAGGGGAGGCCCAATACCCCTCTCCATCCCAGTTCAGCAGGAAGCAGCCAGAGAGACCTCAATGCCCCTATTCCCAAAGAATTGGACCTCCCATCTCTTGGGGAGGGAATGTTAGGTAGTTACATTAGGAAAAAAGAGTCCAAAATGGTGGTGGCTAAAAGACAAAGAAGGGAAAAGCCTATGAAAATAGAACAAAGGAAGGTCTGAGAACCGGAATGAGGACCTCAGGTGAAACAAACAGCACTCCAGGCTAGCCCAATTTACATAGGGCAGGTCCAGGGGGGAAAGAAATATAAAAAGAGGAGCAAAAATTGGTTTTGGGGCCTCTCTTTTCTCCGCATCTTTTGGGTTGGCATTCCCTCACACCTCAAGGATGTATTTTCCTTTACTTTCTAAATAAAACTGAGCTGTAACACGGAGCTGTAACAGTGGCCTGTCCAACAGCTTTAACACTGGTCAGTCGGAGGACTGTAACACTGGTCCGTCCATGGCTTCAAATTTTTGTTGTGACGCGACAGAGCTGATGAAATTACACACTCCACTGACACATGGACAGAGGAACCTGGGTGTGCTACAGTACAGGGGTCACAGAGTCAGACATGTCTCAGCACAGCACATATGCATTCAAAAAATGCAATTATTGACTGAATATTCAGAACATTATGAAGTATGCCTGATTGCAAAACCCTACTTGAAAACTGTTTCCCAAGAGTAGCAAACCTACTGCTCCAGGATCTATATAATCTTTTCAAAAATCACTAGCACTGTGTAAAACAGGCTTGGTAGTGAAGCTAAACTCTACAAAGAAAGAGCTTTTGGTTAAATGTCAACTTTTCTTCAGCATACATTTTCAGAACAACCTATATAAAAAAATCAACTTGTAGACAGCAGTGGCACATTAGAAAATATAAATCTTGATAGTCTCAGTGAAAGCAAAGAAGCAATTGTTTCGACAAATGGCCTTGTTGAATACAAATGGGTAAAATGGGTAATCTGTGCTAAATCTGCATTTCTTTTTGACGAAGCATAGTAACAATTGTTCTTCAATAACAAAGATAATTAATCTCATTTACAATTTTGTTTTCCAATGCAATGAGCTTGCCAACTGGCTGGACAATGAACAATACTATATAAGGTAAGTAATGCAATATTCTTAACATTTATATTTACCAAATTTTTAAATTAAATATACCATGAAAATTTTTGTTGAAAATACTTAAGCATATATGCTCATTTTAAATTAGATCTATGAAATCATATGCTACTGTGCAAACTCATGATTTAAACCTGAATATGAAACAATGACAGGGCCTCCTAGGTGGCTCAGTGGTAAAGAATCTGCCTA